>NC_066882.1:14738516-15096016 GCF_022985175.1 Labeo rohita | reverse complement strand
TGCTTGTCCTGAGTAGGTAACTGCCGAAATGAGGGAGTATAGTGGCTATAACCTGTATATGTGTGTGTGTGAGTGGACCGTAGGTGCCACCTGGGTACTAATGAGTGAGTAATTAGGCTCTGGCACATGCACAGACAGCCACACCTCGCTCCTTAGGACCCCAGCCACCATATGCTGCACCAGTTGGGAGCTCAACTTGCCAAGAACTCTAGAAGAAAGAGAAAAGTAAGTGAAAAGAAAACCGCAGCTTCTTCCTTCTTCACAGCAACACTCTTTTTAAACATTTGAGCCTATGCCATAAAATTGCATGACCTTCTCGGCTAGAAGCATTTAAAAATCAAAGATAAACAGAGTAAATACCGCAGGAGAATGATGAAAGTAAACCTGGTAATTTACTAAGTGCCAGCTCTATTCATGCCAGTGTAGCCTGATCTCAAACACATTCAGAATGCTAACAAAGGAAGGGGTGTGTCATTAAAAAAAGGAAAGCTGGGCTGGGGTCGGTAGTCAAGGATTAAAGTGGTTTGATTTCTTTTTACAGGTGAAGAAAACTGACCCCAGCGCAGCACAAACATGGTGGAAATGGTGGTTTGAGTTGAAGACTTTAGAGAAGAGAAAACGTTCTTTCAGGAGCGTGTAAAATCAGCAGATGCCAGCCAAATGTTGGTGGGTCTATTTGTTTGTCAGCTTGTGAAATGTTGTCCCTCCCCACTGTGAAATGCGGTAACAAAGTCCCATACAGAAGATACCATTCACATACCCTCTGCTCTTGACAAGCGCAAGTCATTTCTGGGTCACATTCGGGCCATTTGTGGGACAGAGAGAACACACACATACACAAATTTGCTTAACCATCTGCTACTGGTGCCTGTTGTGGTGTAACATTACCTCAAGCAAACTCTCCAGGAAGGAAGGACAGCAAAAGAGTCTATGGCCATTTGGTGATTCTGCTACAGTGATCTGACATTTAGACAGTGAGTTAATGTACAAATATAATCGAATATTACTAAAATAAATAAATAAATAAAACTCTTATATTTTACATGTAAAAAAAAAAAAAAATTTTAACTTGCATATGTATAGTATGGAAGCCTTTTTCCTCTACTGAATAAAGAATAATAAATGATAAGATACAGTAAGTTATTGTGACTTTTTATCTCACAATTCTGACTTTTTTTTCTCAGAATTGTAATATAAACTTCCAACTATGAGTTACAAAGTCAATTTGCGTAATATAAACTCCCAATTTTTACTTTTTTTTCAAAATTGTGAGATATAAACTACCAACTGTGAGTTCTAAAGTCAGAATTGTGAGAAAAAACTCATAAAAATTCTGAGAAAAAAGTAAAAATTACAATATATAAACTCGCAATTGCGCAAAAAAAAGAGTCAGAATTGTGAAATACAAACTCACAAGAAAAAAAAAAATCTGAATTTTTATCTCGCCATTCTGAGACGAAAAGTCAGATTTATCAGTTTATATCTCACAATTCTTACTTTATTTCTCAGAGCTGCAACTTTATTTCTCAAAATTACGAGTCTCATAGTTCTGACTTTATAACTCACAATTGCTAGTCTATATAACTGAGAAAAAAGTCTGAGGAAAATAAAAGGAATTGCAAGATGTAAACTCACAATTACGAGAAAAAAAGTCAGAATTGTGACCTAAAAAATCACAATTACTTTTTAAAAATAAATAAATAAATAAATAAATAAATAAATAAATATTCAGTGCGGAAACGAGATTCCATTTTAAAGGTTCTGATCAATGGACCATAGTTTTGTTGCTGTTATTGTTTTTGTTTTTTGTTTTTCCCTCAGAATTGTGAGACATAAACTCGCAATTACGAGTTATAAAATCAGAATTGCGTGATACAAACTCCCAATTGCGAGTTATAAATTAAGAATTGTGAGTTCATATCTCACAATTCTGAAAAAAAAGTCAGAAATGCGAGATACAAACTCACAATGGTGAGAAAAAAAAATATCAGTTTGTATCTCGCAATTCTGACTTCATTTCTCAGAACTGCGAGTTTATATCTCACAACTGAGAAAAAAGAAAGAATTGCGAGTGTGTAGGCTATAACAATTCTGAGGGGGGAAAGTAAGAAAGAATTGTGAGATTAAAAGTTGCAATCACAGTTTTTATCTTTTATTCAGTGGCGGAAACAGGCTCTGATCAATGGACCATAGTTGTTTGCATTTATTTATTTATGACTTGTTATTTGATATGAACCTACTGCACAAAATATCTATTTAAGGAGAGATGGGTCTAAAGTCCTAGACACAGATTCAGGATATTGTTATAGGTTTGAGGTCAGACTGACATTACTGAGTTATTATAAACCGTCAGCTAGTCTTCAGCATTCAAGCAGTTCATACAATGAGCAACACCGCTCGCCTTTTTTCCTGCAGATTTAGTTCTCAAACAGAAACAGCTTCATATAACACACTCCTATAGCACACTCGAGCTCTGAGGATCAAATTGCTTCTTGTTCGTGGCTCATTTTTGATTCAGAACAATTCAGTAATTTTAGTAACCGGAGACTCACTCTGATCGGAACATTGAATCAGTGAGTGATTTAAAAACAGCTGCAATCGGATCAGTAGAATTCGCTATTAAAACAGTTCAGCGTCGTTTGAGAATGGGTTCAACGGGTTCATCAAAAGGAATCGGCTCAAAAAAATGATTCGTTCTCAAATCTCGTTTAATAGCGGGTCTCAGTCTTTTTAGCCTGAAATAGAGATAAATGATTATATATATATAACAAGGCAAATGTCAGACATTGTGCTTTGGAATGTAGTGAAGTAAATGTTTATAAAAATGAAAATACTACAAAATTACAGATACTATAAAACTGTAGCCTATAAGTACAGTAGGTTAACAAAGTAAAAATACTTGCTTTTACTACTGCTGCAGAGAAAACATACATCATAAGTGGAGCAAACAGATGTGAACCCAAAAGACCACAAGCTCCTGGGTCGGGAAGTATTGACAAACTGATTTGAGGCCATTATTCTTATAATACTTATAGGCACAGCCTTCTGAAGATGAAAGTGCAATTATTTGTTCAGGACTCCTAGTGTATTCTATTTATTTATTTATTTTTTTCTCAGGCAGCACTGATCTCTATGTTAGCAGGTAAATCAATTTTATCAGCCACGGAAGGTCCCAAGCTCTGCCGTCTGTGTCCCGGTCATTAGCTATACTGATTTGTGTAACACGTTAAAAGTTGTTAAAGATAGTCTCTATTGACATCTCCGCACATCCCTTTCACAGCATAATCTCAAAGGGAGCGGCCATTCATCTTCAGCCTGGTTCCTGTCCTCTGGCTAAAAGGGGTAGCAATATTTCTGCCAGCGTCCAGCAGGGTGAAACTGTGTCGTGTTTTTATTCGGCTGTGTCTGATAAGGTGAGTCCAAGTATAGGGCTGTAGAAATCACCCAATTAGCACAGCTTTTTTATGTCATTCATAATTTTTAGAGAACCTTGTGTTCTCTTTAATTATGTTTAATAATGATCTATGGCCTGTAGGACAGTGACTCATAACTGAATCACACAGAAACTAAAAATCATGTTTCTAAGAACATTATGAAATACAGAGGAAGAGATAGAAAAAATTACAAAGGGACTATTTGAAGAACCTTAACTCTTTATATTTTATGACCTAGTTTCTGATATCTAAGTAAACTTAGCTTGACCAGTCAGATTTAGTCAGTTTTATTAAGCACTGTTTCCAAGCTCAATGTTATTTTAGAGCAAACATTTTAGACATTTACGCTGGATAAAAAAATATATAATAGTACATTGACAAAGCGCTGAGAGACTTTTTCCTTTATTTTAAGATGTCGTCTTTGGTAAGAACATTTTGATTAATATCAAACAAAAGGAGAAAGTGTTGAAAGTAAGTTTTTAAATTCAGCTTAGGTGATGCATGGCAATAACTCTCAATATTGCATACAGACTGCTATTTCATTATTCTCATATAGGGGATACTGGGGCTATAGTTGCCACATTTTTTAGGCTAGTCAATATTTCTCAGTGTGAATTTTTGAAAGTCAGTGCCATGCATGTACCTTTAAGTTTTGACCGAAAAATAAAATAAATAAATAAAAAACAATTAATTATTTAAAAAAGGTGCGAGAGAGATTGCCCAAGAAAAAGTTCAATAAAAAACAGTAGCAGACTGTCACACTATATGGGGTACGTTGTCACAATGTGTCAGTAAAAAAAGCCTATTTCCATTTCAACTTAACACTTAAAACAAGTGTAAAATGTAAAACTAATCATGACACAACAACAATGTAAAAGACATTGTTTTTGCCGACATGTTATAATATAACAAATGTATAACTTTTAAGACAACTTCATGAACTTATTTATGAAAGCCACTGAAAGCATATTTCAGTTAAAATTGACTGTCAAATAGTTTACTGTATGTCAGTGTGCTTTGTGAAGTAGAGAATTAGCAATAATTATTTTAGAAAATAAATATATATGTATATACACAATTTCAAGAGGTTCTCGAACTAGGTGCTTTAAACCAATATACAAAACCACTACAAGAGAAAATAAGCCTTTGTAATTGGACTGAAAGCCTTCTAGTTACTGAGATACAGCCATTCGACAACATTTTGTTCTGTCTGACATATAAATCTCTATATTTGCTGACTTTTGGTTGTGATAAATAATGACTGACTGAGTGTGTGATTTTATCCTTGCAATACAAAAAGACCTTTCTATGTCTCCTGTGAAAGAAACTGCTTCTTGAGATCTTTTTATCAATCTCAATCTTTTTATCAGCCTCAATCTCAATGCAGCATAAGTGTAAAAGCAAGCCAAAGCTTTTTAGTACAGCAACAGAGACTATTCAGTAAAGCGACTGGAAGGCAACCCAACACGTCTGAGTGTAAACACTCCGATTGCTTTGGAGCTCTAATTTTAGCGTTGACTTCTTCATCCGCAACGTTTGTATTGACTCTTCAAAGTCTGACTCTGGCATTGGATTTTAACAGACCACCATTCCACTTATCAAGCTGACAGAAGGCGCATCCCTATCATGACGAGTACATGAACTGACTCTTTTGTGGAGCGGGATATGATGGAGCTGAACAGAACCAAATGGTGGAACAGGAGGAGAGAACAGCGTAGCCCCCGGGAGATAACAGTGGCTGCCACAGTGGCTGAGATACTGATCTAAATGAAAACAAACAGAGATAAGAGGGAGATTGGAATCACACTGGCACGCTCTGGAGTCCCTGCGTGTGTTTGTGTTTGCGCACGAGCCCGTGTGTAAAGCCTCCACGCCTGCCCCGTGGTAGCGACCACCCATCAGATAGATATCAGCTTGAACAATTAGAGCGACGCCTCCACTCGCGCTAGATGAAGATTCTCAGTGGCGTAGTGCGGGGTTTAATTTTGGGGCCCTTAATTTTTTATGAGGTATCAATGTGGAATCTTGAGTAGGAGATTTGCGCGTGTGCTTTTTATGTCGCTCGAGGGACATCAATCCACATATCAGCGAGAACAGATGAAGAACTCAGTCTGTTGTGGCTGAAAGCGTGTCTCTGAGACACAGAGGTAATACTTCTGCTCTGAAGTCAGATGAAACAGAGATTCTGGTTTGGGGCCCAAAACCCCATTGGACATCACTCCCACAGCTTTTGCAGTTAATCTGGTTGATGCTCCCACTAAAGCTCTCATATTTTGTGATCACACACCAAGGAGCAAGAACTGATCCAGTAATCTTATTTGATATCTCTATCAAAAACTCAGACGATACGCCACGAGGGAAATTAGGACAGTTTGGTATTTGCGTTTCGGTAGGTCAAATTGATAGCGCGAAGAACGTTGTGTCGGCGTGCTTTCTTTGCTCTTGAATGCTTGCTTCAGTCTGAATGACCACAAACACAACTTGACAGACAGGGTTTGTCAAAGCAGGTCATCCTGAACAAAAAGTTAATTTAAACTGTTAAAGAGGCACTGATTAGCTGAACTATTGAAATGCTTTCTGAAAATAACCGTCCAGAATCCATAATTAAATTTCTAACATGAAATGGCTTTACTTTATGGTATAAATTAAGGATAAAACATTGACTGTGTCGTTGTATTTGGTAGGCCTTGGCTGCAAACATATTTAGAAACATTTGTGTAATTGTTTTAGTGGCAACAGCATTTGTAACACCTCCTTAACCACTCTTTCTATTAAGAGACTGCCAAGTCTTGAGTGTTAGATTGGAGTCTAATATTCATTCCACATCTTTTATGGAGACATGTATGCACTCACATAAAAAGAATCTGATGGTCTGATTAATCCACTTCAGGAGAAACCATTATCACAAGAACAATTGGTGTGTCTATCCTTGTGGAGTGGCCATCCATCAATGTCACCGCTACTTATTATTCGCCATTGCCTCAGGAGGTCCACATTTAGCCACTATGGAAACTCTTAGAGTCATAATTCAGGTTTGCCCTGTAATTCTGGCATGCATTCATAGTTGTTTTTCCAGGGACTAATATTATAATAAACCAAAACAATTTTCTACAAGTTGTTATTTGCAGATCAAAGTAGAGCGTTTTAGTAGTGTACGTCAGCGTGTGTTTTTAAAAACCCTCACAGATGGATGTTGATGCCTGTATTTTAAGTGAGTTTCTAGTGGTTTCGCAGTGTTTCATAATTCTGCGGTCATCAGGCAGTGATTGCTGCCTACATGTGAAATGACCGTCTGTACAAATGAGTCATCATTCACACCGAACACTGACAGTACGGAGAACTCAGAGTTCTTCACATATTCAAGGAAGACATCAAAAAAGCTCAAAACTTTTGAACTCTTTGCTAACAGTAAACAAAATGGAGTTCTGAAGTGCTTGTTCATCTTGCCCTGTCAGTGACAACACAAGCACAAACACATATACTCACTCCTATGACATTTCTTCCGCATCCCTCCACCTTTATTTTTTAATTTTAAAGGGATGATAAACTGAGAAACCAAAATTCCCTTGATCTCTTGACATGTAAGAGGACACTGCACTATGAAAACATCTTGTTACAGTTACTGAACTCAAAACTTTGTCATTAGTCTAAAAACAGCTTATGTTGAAGACAATCTGCTAAATCAACAGCTTTTGGAATAAGCGCCCCCTCGGCAGAAGAAGATCTACGTCGCTGCCTGTTTAGCCCCACCCACCGATTGATGCATAGAGTTTACCAGAGAGGCAAACGTGCAGGTCTACTGAAAAACCAAATGATAAAGATGGCTCTGAAAACAATTTGTAAAAAAAAAAAACGGTCTTTGCATTGCCTTCCTTCCTATCCCACCGTTAGGAAAGAGAGAATGAACTTTATTTTTAATGAAGTTCCAGACAGTGTCAGTAAGAACTCAGTCCATTGTTTACATCATTGTACCGTGGATTCACTTACATTAACCCATAGCGTCAGTGACGTAACACTCATTCCCTTATCTCAGGGAAGGAAAGAGTGGATGAACTTTGAAAATGGAAAATCTTGTAGCACAGGCTCTGGGATGCACGTTCACGACGCTACGTACTATTGAATCAAGTCGAAAGGTAATGCGGAACGTAAGCGGAACTACAGACCCAGTGTTTACAAAACGAATGCGGAAAGACTAAGAAAGTGCAAGTAAGTTTGTAAACGCTGTTTACAAACAAAAAGGTACAACGATGTCTTTCTCTCAATTTATAGGAGAAAATAAGATTAAGTTTTTCCCCATACTCAGTACACAGCTGATGAACTTACACGTGATTCGTAGTAGTGATGGGAGGTTTGGATCATTTTACCAACTCGGACCTTTGAGTCTTTTTTTGAGTCATTTCATTAATTTTAGCAAAATATAATTAAAATGTTATGTGTTACTTCCCTAACACATCTACTGCTTACACAAACGTTGATCATCATTCAATGGCACCAATGAAGTCCATTATATGGAGAAAAATCCTGAAATGCTTTCCTCAAAAAACATAATTTCTTTATGACTTTATGACTTTAAGACAGAAAGACATGAACATCTTGGATGACAAGGGGTGAGTAAATTATTTGTAAATTGTTGTTCTGGAAGTGGACTTCTCCTTTAATGATTTGTTTAAAAAATGCAGTTTCATTCATAAACCAAAAGGTGAGTCTTTGAATCATTCACTCAACCAATTTGTTCAACAATACTGATTCATTCAGAAATGTAACTAAAGTGACTGCATATGAGTGAGTCGTTTAATATTTCACTCAACAAAATTGATTCATTTAGAAATTCAACACCACTGTTGTGATGCTCAGATATGAGCAACAGTTGATTTTGCTGTGGCTGAAACTATTTCTGTTGGCAGAGCAAAAACACACAAGCCATATTTGCATAAAAAGAAACTGAATCAAAATGACATAAAATCTGTATCACTCTCACAGTCATGCTGTTGGTCTGAAAATCAGAAAGGTTGTGATTCTCTTATGATTCTGAAAAACAAAACTCTTGTGATATTGCTTAATTGTCGCTGTCACTATGGTTACAGGCACTGTTCATGAAAGATTACGCTTGGCATTGCTATTTTCTCATTCAGACAGCATTGAGTTACTCACGTAAGCTGTTGTATAAACAGGACAATTTTTAGTCAAACTTGTATGTAAATAAATTTGTCAATCATGACATTTCAACAGTTGATGTTTGCGAAATCATAAGTTGGAAATATCCGGTACGGCATAATTCTGTATAAAATGTATATACACACTATGGTTTTCACCAGCCTGACATGGTGAACTCAATCAGCGACAGTATTTTTAGTCTTTTCAATGGCATTCACAAACTTTGAGTGGATGTGATTACATTATGAGGTGTTATAATAAAGTAGTACTCATTTTTGTTAGTGATGGGCATGTATTGTTGTTTGAAACATGGCCTCTCTGAAAACCCACAAGCCTTGACACTCCTACAGCTCGGTATTGTCACACAGTGTTTTTGAGTCCGTGTTTTTATTCTTCTACTGAGGTCAACACAACAGGCTACGTGCTCATAATCAGCATTCATCTCCTTCATGAATATGAGTTTGTTCAAAAATTAAGTTGTGGCTATGAAAGGAAAGCGGTTTTTGTGGCTGTAATTTCACATGAACTCATTATGTTCAAGGTGAATCAACAAAGCTTGGCATTCCAGTGCTGCTCCCTGTTAATCTTTAATAAGCTGAATGCTGTATCAGTCCTGACAAGTTAATGGTGGATATCCAAGCACACGTTCTTCGCCAGTGTGAATTATCTTATTTTATCAGTGTACATATGTACAGTTTCATGCAAAAGTTTGAGAACCCCTTGCAGAGTCTGTGAAAATGTAAATAGTTTTAACAAAATAAGAGAGATCATACAAAATGCATGTTATTTTTATTTAGTACTGTCTTGAGTAAGAACATAAAAGATAATCCACAGGACAAAAAATAGGTGAAATTATTAAAATAACCCCCTGCAAAAGTTTGGGAGCCCTTGGTTCTTAATACGGTGTGTGGTTACTTGGATGATCTATGACTGTTTTTTGTTTTGTGTTTGTTCTGAACAGTTAAACTGAGCACTGTTCTTCAGAAAATAACATGCATTTGAATGATCTCTCTTGTTTTGTTAAAATTATTCACATTTTCACAGATTCTGCAAGAAGTTCCTAAACTTTTGCAGAAAACTGTATTTCCTAAAGAATGATTTTATATGTATTTTATGCTGATATTGTTTCCAGGTACAAGGAGCATAAAAAGGCATAATGGTACAAGCAATTCAAGAAGAAGTCATATATATAAAATCAATTTATTTAGCATAGCCAGCTGTATATTCACACACTACCCACCTAGTTCCCTTTTATTACAACAGCTGTACTATTATTTCTAACAGCATATCTCAGACGTGAGAAACCTGTTGTTCATGGAGCGATGCTTCATTTGAAGGACCATCCATAGATCACAGTTCATAACAATCTATCAAACCCTAACTGCACCACAGTCACAAAGAATAAAGATGTTGACATTAGTTCTCAGCGGATGAAGCGGAGACTAAACAGAGGCGGTTTTTAGAGTCATTCATCAGATGAATAAACATTCAAACTTTTGATGTATAACCTTGTGCCGCCCTGTAATGGAAAAGTGATCATCAAGCAGAAAGTTTGTGAGTGAGCACTACATCGACTTTAAGTATTTCTTTTTCTTTTTCTGTTTTCTCTGCCCCTCCTACCGCTCTCCCTCCCATCTCTTCTTTAAGAGGTTTCTTGCCAGAGCTGTGCAGGGGTTGAAGTGGATGATGAAGAGGCTGAGCAGGGGGCCTGGCAGCGCTGCATCCCACACAGACGCCTCTCTTGTGGGCATGCCGAGAGAGACATGGCCCCCCGGATGGAAGGTTGCTGGCAGTCTGGAGCCGGAACTGCAGAGGGAAAAGGCTCATTCATTAATCTGCCTTACCACCTTCTATGTACCTGTCTTTTCCCCCCCTCATCTATTTTCCCTCTTTTTCCCTCTTTCTTTACTGTAAATGTGATTCTTAAAGGAATGGTTCACCCAAAAATGAAAACTAAGTTTTAATTTACTCACCTTCATGTTGCTCCAGACCTGTTTGACTTAATTTCTTCCACAAAAAAAGGAGTCCACATGAGTCTGAATGATACATTACTAGCCATAAAAAAGCTTTGTGTGAAGAACAGAACTGCTCTCTATGTCATCTTCATAGGAGTTCATGAAAGAGCTGCAGCGTTACCTGATTTGTGAACAAATTGTTCTTCTGCATTGGTATTTTTGGTTGTTCTGCTTCATTAAACAGGTCTAAATGATTCATTCACAAAGCGAACTGATCCGGTTCACAAATTCAACTCAATGGCTCAACGATCTAAAATTGCAAGGATAAAAAAAGATGCATGGTTTTGGAGCAAATAAATGATGACACTATTTCATTTCTGGGTGAACTATCCCTTTCAAGTCCCATTTTAAGGCTTTTTCTATGAAGTCACGCTTCATTTTGTTTCAGAGTCATTCTTACCTAATAAATCTCTCCTTCTCTGGCTGTCTCACCTCCTTGCTCTACCACCAACACCATTCACTCTTTCTCCATGTGGGGGTGCGCTGACAGATCCTAGGCTGAACGGAAACGAGCATGTCCATCCATCCTCGCCTTTCTTGCTTCCTCCCTCATCTTGTGTCTCTCTTCCCTCTCTCCTCTCTGTTTTTTTTTTTTTTTCTTTTTTTTTGTTCTTTCAGGTGTGCTGGGCTTTTTGGCATTTCCTTTTTCTTATCGCAGAAGGCAGGCAGGAGTCATGGGCAAACAACACGCATCATTACCTGTGTGAGTAAAGTGGTTGGGTCCTGGCACCTTCAACCGTTGCAGAATAGCTAATGCTTTCTGGAACCTTCCACCTGGCTCTGTACCAGCCCAGAGATAATTCGGGGGTTCACCCATCGCAGATAGCTCAGATAACTGAGCATTTATTTGCCCTATTGACTCCAAAAACATATAGCCTCAAGGTATGTCTAGAAAGCCGTTTTGAGACCCCCAGTAGCTCACCTATACATTAATGTCAAGGTCTCTATGACTCTGTAAAAAATCTACAATGTCACAGTGTCACATCTACAGTGTCACATGATTATTCAGAAATCATTCTAATATGCTGATTTGCTGTTCAAGAAACATTTATTATTATTATTATTATTAATATTTAAAACAATTGAGTACATTTTTTTTAGAATTCTTGGATGAATAGAAAGATCCAAAGATCAACATTTATCTGAAATAAAAAGATTTTGTAGCATTATACACTATTCCATTCAAAAGCTTGGAGTCAGCTTTTACTTTTATAATACTTTTATTCAGCAAGGATGCTTTAAATTGATCAATAGTGATGATAAAGACATTTATAATGTTACAAAAGATTGCTATTTCAGATAAATGTTGTTCTTCTGATCTTTCTATTCATCAAAGAAACCTGAAAAATCCACTAAGCTGTTTTCAACATAATAATAATAATTATAAATGTTTTTGCAAATTAGAATATTCAAATGATTTCTGAAGAATTGTGACCTGAATAATGATGCTAAAAAATCAGCTTTGAAATCACAGAAATAAATTAAAATATATTCAAATAGAAAACAGTTATTTTGAATAGTAAAAATATTTCAGCTTCATTTTTTCAACTGTTTTTGACATGAAAGCATGAAAAATCTCACTGTTCAAAAACTTTTGACTGGTAGTGTATATGTACATATGTGTATGTGTGCGTGTGTGCGTGTGTGTGTCTTTAAAAGAACACAAAGAATAGCTATTACACATGATGTCATTCCAAACCCATATGCTGTTTAATTTTTTGTCAAAAAAGAAGTATATTGAATATGCATAAACTATACACTTTAAAAAGTTACTTGTTACTTTAAAACCTAAGGCACATGATGCTGATTTGAAACATTTTCTCACAACTCACTGCGGTCACTTATGACCCATTTAAGTCTAAGAGGTCACTTGCATTTTGACATAATCTTGTGTGTGTTTTTTGTCAGGACTTAATGTGCTACTGGTGTGCTGTCTGAAGCATCTTTCTGTGCCAGTGTTGGATGCTGGTGTTTACAGAGAGGTGCAGCACAGTACCAAATTAAGTTCTCTTTGGCATCTTATCATGTTTGATGTTTGATAGCGTGTACATAAAGTATTCTGTAACACTAGCCAAAGGATGCCAGGAAAAAAAACAATGCAGCATTAATTATATAATTAAATATTAATTAAATATTTTTAATGTGTAAAACTGATAAAAAATTAATTGCACAATTAACGCCTTGTATATTTGTGAGTCACATGATATTTTGAGTCACATGGTGTTTTGAATCACATGATGTTTTGGTAAGCACATGGCACTCCAAAAAAAAAATGGCCACAAGGATATTTTGTACAATTTGTAGATTGTCGTTTAGCAGGATACCTTGGGATTTGAAGATTTGCTACCAAAAGATGTTCTATCTTGGGATATACAGACATGGTTTGGAAGTTCGCTGGATGGTTACAGAGAAAACTGCTGATGGTCCAAACTGGGGAGAGCAGATGATTGTCTGACTGACTGGACAAGACAAATAGGTATTGCTGTTTTATACTATCTATTTTGGTGGGTTTGTCAGCTGGGTTTTGAACTGCAGATTGAACTGATTTCTGTCAATCCTTGAATGAATTGACTTGAGACTTGATTGCACATGGACTGATTTATAAACTGATATTTTGAACAGTGAACCATTTCAAGAATTGTTTGTTTGAATTACACACAAATAAGGAAGTAAGTAATTACGTAAATAAATAAATAAATACATACATACATAACTGTTAACTCAAATAATTGAAGTTAAACTACATTTGGCTCTCAAGGCAAAAATATTTACCCCAAGAATCTATTTCTATTTCTTTTCATTGGATTACCTAATTTTAAATAAATAAATAAATAAATTCCTAACTGTTAACTCAAGTAATTGAAGTTAAAATACATTTGGCACACAAAGCAAAAATATTTACCCCAAGAATCTATTTCTATTTCTTTTCATGGCATTACCTAATTTGTAAATAATAATAATAATAATAATAATAATAATAATAATAATAATAATAATAATATAGAATCAATAATAATAATAATAATAATATACATTTTAAATAATATTTTGACTTCAATAAAACCAGTTAATTTGGATGTTAACATATTAATCACATTAAAAAAAAAATCTAAAAATATTTTTACAATGTAATTCTCAAACCTTTTTACTTCATTGTCCACAATATTCAAAGACCCCTGATTTTTTTTTTTTTTTTTTTTGTTCATGATGTACTCGATAAGAATTAATAAAAATAAAAATAAATTAAGTAAATAAAAAAACTCAGTTTCTACATGATGCAATATCTTAGAGCTTGGCATAACTAGAAACATGTTGATTCATTAGAAAAATGCCAGTGGAGTTACACGATTTTAACAATTTACATGACTTTTCCAGATCTGGAAACATTTTTAAAAAACAAAATTAGGCTCATATATGCAGTGTGAACCCTGGTTATTCAAAGATAAAAAGAGTTGTTCTTGAAGTAGTGAATTACATTTTTTTTTTTTTTTAGTTGTTCAATTTATTTATTCCAGTTTTAGCTCATTTTAAATAATCTTGAGGCCACCTTGGGCCCAAGCCTCCTTGCTGAAAACCACTGGTGTAGGCACATTTACAGGATGTTTTACTTACTGGCCAAGAAGAACATTGTGCAATGCAGCACTGGTTTCTATTTTAAGTATCATTATTTAGAAATGCATTTGAACATGTATTTTATCACTTGCCACTGTCATCTTATGAACCACTTTCTTTTTAAGCTATATAGAATCTAAAGTTGCAACACTTCGAAACTGTCTTCTGCAGTATTGGAGTGTAATAGGAGAAATCTGTAATTTAGAGCGACTAGCTCGCATGCATTTATCATTCAAGGTGAAATGCATTTACTTTCAAATGCCAGTAACTCAATCACTCAGAAAATAGACACAGGACCACAATCTCACGCAGCGTTCACACGCAGACAAGCTGCTAATTACAGAGCTAACGACACAACACACAGAGCTCCTTGCAGGTGTGGCTTACAGTTTACCTCGTCCCCACACAGATACACCTAGAGCAGGGGTACTCAACCCTGTTCCTGGAGATCTACCTTCCTGCAGAGTTCAGCTCCAACCCTGATCAAACACACCTGACCCAACTAATTAGGATCTGAATGAGCACTTGATAATTACAGACAGGTGTGTTTGATCAGGGTTGGAACTAAACTTTGCTCCAGGAACAGGGTTGGGCATGAACATGTTTGTGCAAAGATTGCACTTTTCAAAGCACTGAAAATGTAATTGATGTCTCCGTTGTATTTTTTTTCTTCTTCTTTTTCAGATTTCTACTTTCAATAGTTCCTATTGAATGCATATTGCAACTATGAGCACAGTTTGAGATATTTCAGATATCTGAAACTCTAGAAAGATAGTTTTTTTCTTAGGAGAAACATCTGAGAAGCAGGAGACTTAGGCAAAAGTCTCTGATCTTCATAACTGCAAAGCTGACATTTCCGCAGGTCGTTGCAATCTGAAGGTTTAGAAGTTTCCTGAACGCAGGGCCCTTTGCGTCTTTAAGCAAATTGTGGTACTTGGATGTTTGCTGCAGATTATATTTACAGTTTATTCTGATTTGAAGAGGATCTCTTCATCTCTGCAAATGGGCGACCATGCCAAAAGGAGGATTAAGGAGTAGCTGTGAGTGAAGTTAAGCAGAAAGAGTTGCGGCCGCTTGATGGGGAGTTTTAATTGCATGCCATTTTTTTTCTATCTGTCTGTAACCTTTCATAGCTCTAATTAGTCAACAGGTTCAATCTCATCCTTGCTGTAATCACCCTTAAAGCCTGTCTCTGCCCACTCTTTTAACACTGTGATGTAACAGATAGCAAGTTAGAAAGCAGACTAGGGGCTACATGTGATGTGTGTTGGTGTGTGTGGGTAAATCTGGCCAAATTTAGATGGCCCAAATATAACTCAACCAAGAGTTTTAAAAGTTTGTGGAGTTTTAAAACACCCACATTTCTAAGTTTATGGTTTTTAGGGGGTAAATTAAATTGTAAATTACACATAGAAAATTGAAAATGTTCTATTCTATTTAAAAAGAAAAAATCTACTTTTAAAGGTGAAATGTAAATTTAAAGCCACATATATATTAACTATGCAAACTGATGATATGCCTGGCCACCATAACCAAATACAAGGACACAAAGGTGACCAGACCTATTTTCTGGTGATTGTCCACATTTTTGTTGGCCTTTATCCCCAGCTGGGGCTGCTCTTGCAATTGCCTGTTTGTTTTATATGAAACCTAATACTCCCTATATACTCTCTTCTTTAAATAAACAACATATCATATTAGCATCACTTACAGTACAAGTAAAAAAAAAAAAAATTGACCAAATTGTTCGCCCTCTATATTTGATATTTTTGCTTCACCACTCAGTTTGTTCTTAGGATGACAAAAGTTATAAAAGTTACATTTTTTAGGCTGGTCTGCCTCAGCAGTCTAACAACGCTCAATGTCAAAATGATTGAGATGGCCAGTCAAATCAAAGAAGGCTGTTTACAGAAGCTTTTGACACTTCAGGTTTAACAGTGAAAGAGTGAGTAAGTAGCTAAACATTTAATATGTCATAACTGTTTTGTAATACAAATGTTATAATACAAAAATAATTATTTTACCATTATAATAGGGATCATACGAAATGCATGTGATTTTTTTTTATTTTTATTTAGTACTGACGTGAATAAGATATTTCATATAAAATACATTTATATATAATTCACAAGAAAAAATAATAGTTGATTTTTCTTTTTTTTTTTTTTTAAATGACCCCATTCAAAAGTTAACATATACTTGATTCTTAATACGTTGTTGTTGTTACATGAATGATCCGCAGCTGTGTTTGTTTTTTTTTTAAGTGATAGTTGTTTGTGAGTCCCTTGTTTGTCCTAAACAGCTAAACTGTCCACTGTTCTTCAGAAAAATCCTTCAGGTCCCACAAATTCTTTGGTTGTTCAGCATTTTTGTGTATTTGCACACTTTCCTGTTGTGCAAAGATATTTCTGCGCACACTGCGGGAGTTAACAGGGATAAGAACATCCCATTACAACACCTAAAACGTTTGTTTTCTCAAGCGCAAGTAATGTCCCCAGTTTCCATTTCAGAAATCTGGTCACTGTAGACTGTGCTAGTGAATTTGTTCCTCATTTGTGATGAGCAAATCGATTGGCTGATTCTGCTGTGTGTACTGCAGCTTCAGCTCATTGGCTCAAAGTCACGCGCCACTGGTTGACACCACTCGAGGGCATCATCAATTTTGCAAATTAGCTAATTTGTTAACTGAGTGAGACCTATAGATTGGACATTTAGATTTAACTTATGACTTAATATTAATCCTTCAAAATTTTTAATGAAACCTAGCATAACGATGTAAAATTTAAAACGCCACTTCAAAATCGTTTTACACTAGATCAGCATTTAGCATCATTATAGACCTAAGTGTGTATTTATGCATGTATGTTTATGTGTGCATGCATTATTGGGTGACCAGATTGGTGCATAATCATGTTTGTGCGACTGAAGTAAACACTTGCAATTTGTTGCGTCAGCGTGTGTGTGTGTATAGACAGGGATCAGCTGGCAGTATCTTGCATTATAAACAGGAGGTCACATGGCGTTGGGTGGGTATCAGGTAGAGGCTTTCCCTGAGGACATCATTAAGACAACACCGCCTAAACCAGCAGCCTGAGCAAATCTCCTAGTAACTTCCAGGAAACCCTCTCTAGAGCAGAGAGGATATGCCAGGCCAAAAGAACTCAACAGTACCTCTGGGATGTTCCTCTAGGAAATCAGCACATCTGCTGGACATTGTGCTGGACAACTTTCATATTTTGCATCCACATTCTCCGATGACTCAGAAAAATCTGTTAGAGCAGTGGTTTTTTTTTTTTTTTTTTTTTTTTTTTTTTTTGATAAATTATTTATTAGGCTTGAATAGACTTTTTACTTCCAAAAGACTTACATGCATCATTATATATATATAATGATGCATGCAATAATAAAATATATATATATATATATATATATATATATATATATATATATATATAATTATTTTTATTATTATTGTTGCTGAGCTTGTTCTTATCCTTTTTCCATCACATATAAGATTGGAAAGGCATTTATTTTTAATAAAAATGAAGGAAATATGGTAATATGCAGAGTAGAAATAGTAGAATAGTGTCTCACGGGTATGTAATAATAAAGTGTTTATTGGGTAGGGTTAGGGGTAGGTGTAGGGAGGCTTTATTGTCTCAATAAGGAAGCATCCCTCTATTAATTTTAATAAAAATGATAATTTACGCTCAATAACATTATTGCATACTGTTTTATAATGTACTACAATACTGACGTGCAAATATCTGCCACTATTTGCGTTAATTATAATTTCATCTAACTACCATTTACATTTATTGCAAAGACAATAGCCTATTTTTAAATAAAAGTAAGAGTAAATAGAATCTATTATTATTTGCACTTGGTGTGAATAGAATCTGTCTAGCTTATCTTTAAATAAAATACTGCTATTTTCACTTAGTGTAAATGGCTGGTGACATATATACAGTACAGCCCAAAAAAACTGATCATTAAAAAATAAATAAATAAATAAATACAAATGTGTGTAATTATTTTCATTCAAAAATTGTTAGTACATTTCACAAAGAATTTAAAAGCATTGAATTAAACATTAAATTCTGAAGTAGAAAGACTGAAATACTATTTTCTTGTCAAACACATTCAAATAATCTTTTTTTTTCACTTAAACTTCAAAAAATCATTTACTTTTTACTCATTTTCTAATAATTCAGTGGTGATACAGTGATTACGACAGTCAAAATTAGCATCGCTGCCATACTTCTTGACAGAGGGAGCGTATGTGCGTATGCAAAGACGTGATAGATCAACACTCTGTGATCCTACAAATGTGACATTAAGTTGGAACATCTGACTCAGGGTTCGATGATAATTGGCCCACACTTTTCCCACCATATTTGTCATTACACTTACACAACAAGTCTTCAACCTCCCAAGACTACAGAGTCACAGTCCGTCCAAAACGAACAGAAGTTTTAGTCTAGTTACATGCAGGCTGGGTGAGAACATCTCACAGTTTGATGAAAGCAAGCTGTAGTGAGTGGGAAACAGCAAATGAGAAAGCATCTTCCTACTACCTCGTGTCCATCACCCAAGTTCATCCAAGAACTTGTTTCGCAGACAATGCCATCATCTGCCACGCCTGACATCATTTACGTAAACAAGCTCAACCTACGCAAATAAAATAGAACACAATGTCAGTCTAAATGGGTCACTGCAAACCATTTTCATGAGTTATTTACGTAAACTTGACTAATCAGGTTTTATAGAACAGAGGGCGTGGGTTGTAGTCTTTTTTTTGTCCGTTAAAAAGAGAGTCGGGACATTTGTGAAAGCGGAGATGTAGTTTTATTTAGGGTCGAAAGTGCAGAGGGAGTTTAATGTGTTGTGTCGGGATGTCCTCATCCTGATACACTTGTGTGCGGAAGCATGTTTGCACAAGAGTCTATATGTTTGGACAGGTCTGGGTTGAGTTCACACAAACACACACACACACAAATATTTGTGTGCTTTGATTCATCTTGCCTCCTCTCATCAACTGTTGCCAGATTTAAAACACACCTGAGAGTCAAAATGGCTGCAGTCATAACAATAACAGCGTCAACGCGACAGCTCACACCGGCAACTCTGTTTGGCATCTGTTACAGCAAATTACATCAGCAATACCACACCATTACCTGAGCTCTTACCAGCACATAACAACAGCCAGTAGGGAACTTGTGTGTGTGTATATGTGTGTATGTGTGTGTGTGTCTTCCAACCCCCAGACACCTGCCACTCTGGCTCACAATCATAGCTTGCAACTGAAACTGCTGTTCTCAGTCATAGATGGAACAAGTAAACCATTTTCACAGTATGTAAAGAGCCTGCTGGCGCTCTAGACCATGTACGCTCAACGACCAAAAATAGCATAACTTGGTTTCCATTCACACATACATACGTTAGCATGCCTGCTAATGTATCTTGCCCTTGTTCTGCGTCCACTCCAGCAACATAGGGTCAAAAAAACCTTGATGAGGGACACAAAAGGAAAAAAATCTCATATGGTTTACTGCTTCAGTACACAGCCTCTTTTTTTTTTTTTTTTTAACACCTTAACAAAGTCAACGCCGACGACTTCATCATACTAAAGCACAGACCTCATCAAGACAAAGTCAAGCTGAAGAACGTCCTTCACATAAAGTCAAAGCAAACTGTACTTAGAAGTTCTAGAAGTACAGCTAGTAAATGATCTGGTCTAAATATAGTCAGTAGTCTCTGGTCAGAAACAACACCTTCTTATAAAAAAATACATTTTTATAAGTGTGAGGATTAAGTGTAAGCTTAAAAAAAAATAGCACATTTGATCAGAAAGCGAAAAGTGGCCATTAAAATAGGACCATAAATGTGCTTATTATGTTTGATACTAGAAATTCTATACATACAGTTGAGTTCAAATGTTTAGATACACCTTGCAGAATCTGCTAAATTTTAGTTATTTTACCAAAATAAGAGGGATCATACAAAATGCATTTTATTTTATTTTTTATTTAGTACTGACCTGAATAAGATATTTCACATAAAAAAACAAAAAACAAAAACAAAAAAAAAAAAAAACATTCACGTATAGCCCACAAGAGAAAATAATAAGCTGAATTTATAAAAATGACCCAGTTTAATAGCTTACACACACTTGATTCTACAGTCTTTCAGCTGCTGGCTGTTCTTCTGAAAGGTCTTTCAGCATTTTAGTGTATTTGAACTCTTTCCAACAAAAAGGGTTAATGATTTTGACTGTGTGATTTTGAGATCCATCTTTTCACACTGAGGACAAATGAGGAACTCATATGCAACTATTACAGAAGGTTCAAATGCTCACTGATGCTCCAGAAGGAAAACTATGCATTAAGAGCCAGGGGGTGAAAATTTTTGAACAGAATGAAGATGTGTAATTTTTTTATTATTTTGCCTACATATCATAGAAGATACTTACATGTTTCCCAGAAGACAAAATAAGTTAAATTTACGTGATCTTCAAATTCAAAAGGTTTTCACCCCTCAGCTCCTAATGCATTGGGTTTCCTTCTGAAGCATCAGTAAGCGTTTGAACATTCTGTAATAGTTGCGTAAGAGTCACTCAGTTGTCCACAGTGTGAAAAGATGGATCTCAAAATCATAGTCATTGTTGATAAAGACGCAAAAATGCTGTTATAAAACGAAAGAATCTGTGAGACCAGAAGGATTTTTCTGAAGAACAGCTGGCAGATAAGACAAGACAAGACAAAAAACAAAACTCAGCTGTGGATCACTCAGTTAACAACATAGTATTAAGAATCAAGTGTATGTAAACTTTTGAACAGGGTCATTTTTATAAATTAAACTATTATTTTCTCTTGTGGACTCTATATGTAAACATCTTTTATGTGTAATATCTTTTTCAGGTCAGTACTAAATAAAAAAATAACATGCATTTTGTATGATCCCTCTTATTGTGATAAAATAATTAACATTTTGCAGATTCTGCAAAGTGTATGCAAACTTCTGACTTCAACTGTACATTATATATTGCACATGGATGTCAGTGTGTGTGTATACACACTGTTTTTCCGTGTTTTATGGGGACATTTCTTAGACATAATAATTTTCATACTGTTCAAATTGTATTTTAAATTAAATAAATTCATTTTATAAATGATCTAATGAATAACAATTATTACCACATACAAAAAAATGTTAAACAAAATAAATACTGCATTGTAATTAAAGAGCTTTGTCATTAAAGAGCACTGCAAGCCAAAGAACTGGAGGTCACTCTTGTTGACTGGATTGATGAACAAGCTATTCATCACTTACTCACATCTGACCCCCTTAATGAGCTAACGTGGTACAGAAGCCAGACACAATGACACTCGCAGACCAACTGGGAATACAATACAGTCTGGCTCTACAGTCTGGCTCTACATAGGTCATGATTTTGGTTCTGTTTTAATGCTGAAGTGCAACCTCCATCAGAACAATTAATTGTTGATGGTGGGTGTGGACGACTACTTCAGTAATGTACCAAAAACATATCAATCATTTCCACAGACCACTCCAATTCAGCATTCATTTTCGGTTCCCTTAAAAGACAATTTGTCAGAGTGAGTGAATAAAACACAGAACTTTTACATCTGAAACTTTCCTTAAAATGATTTAATGGCAGCCCACTTGTCAAATGTAAATGGAGGCTATATTTAAAAAGCATTAGCGGAAGAAAAACTGCCACTTTCATAAGACTGCATAAAATCATTCGAATTTAAGATTACCAGTAGCATGTAGAGGACTATGCTGTCCTGATATGGCTTGTATACATCTGAATATTTCTTAATTACAAAAAAACTATTTTTTTGCTTAGCGTTTAGAAAATGTTAATCAGAAACCTCAGGAGGTCAAATGTAAAAATTACATCAGTTGTTTTTATTTTTCAAAATTCTGGACATGTCTAAACAGCTAAATATCCTCAATTATGTGATTTTACTATTCAAAAGTTAAAAGTAAAATTAGATGAGATGAATTAAAGAAGTCCACTTCCAAAACGACGATTCACATATAATGTACTCACCCCCATGTTCATGACTTTCTTTCTTCAGTCGTAAAGAAATTATGTTTTTTGAGGAAAACATTTCAGCATTTTTCTCCATATTATGGACTGATATGTTGCCCCAATTTTAAACTTCCAAAATGCAGTTTGAATGCAGCTTGAAATTATCACAAATGTGGTTGTAAACCATATACCTTTTAATGTCAAATGCTCGTCTCATCTTACTCTGCCTGGACTGTTTTTTTTTTTTTTTTTTTTGTTTTCTGGTTCATGACAGTTAGGGTATTTTGAAAAACTCCCATCTCGTGTTCTCCCTTAACTTCAAAATCGTCCTATATTGCCGTTTTATCTTTTTTGTTAAGGGTGTTTGATCTTTGCAAAGACTGTGTTGGTACTTCTGCAGTGATGTAGGATGATTTTGAAATTATTTTTGGAGTTGAGGGAGAAAATACAGTTTTTCAACATACCCTAACTGTCTTGAGCCAGATTACACAGAGTTCAAGGAGAGCAAGGCAAGACGAGCATTTGAGAATGAAAATTGAATTATTTTTATGAAAATAACCTATCGTTTCGCTAGATAAGACCCTTCTTCCTCAGCTGGGATCATTTACAACCGCATTTGGGATGGTTGGGATGCATTTAAACTGCATTTTGGAAGTTCAAAATCGGGGCACCATACCAGTCCATTATATATGAAGAAAATGCTGAAATGTTTTCCTCAAAAAACATAATTTCTTTACAACTGTAGAAAGAAAGACATGAACATCTTGGATGACAAGGGGGTGAGTACATTATATGTGAGCCTTTGTTTTGCAAGTGGACTTTTCCTTTAAACAAATAAATGAAAACGTTATACAATTTAAAAAATGTCAAGGTCAGGCCAAAATCATCCTTTTTAACGGGAGATGTCTGAAAGTGTCAGTCAAAGAAAATAGATTAATAAATACAGTGGTTTGTAATGATGTGCTTTGATTTGAGGAACTGGTAAATGCTTCTTTTAACCATTTTTGATAGGGAATATGGAACAAAATGAGTTAAAAGCATTACTAAGCTTGAGAAAACAAGAAAACAAGTACGTTTGTTCCGTTGTGTGTGTGGCTCACATTTGTGAGTGTGAACAGGACAGTGATGAATTCCTCACAACGGCACACATCCATTCAGCAGAATAGTATAAAAGAGAGAGAAAGGGAAAGAGAAGCCGTAAATGAGTCTACCGCTGCCAAAGAGGTTCACAGGAGCGCCAGTCACCATCACTCACTGACTCAACAATGCTATATCAACCCTGTTCTCTAACTTCACAAAAAGACTTACAACTCTGAGAAACTTTCAGTAGTGCAAATGGAACTGAAGCTCTCAGTCTGAGAGCTTCCACTCAGGTTCATTAATGGACATGTAATCCACCCTCTTAAAAGCAGACATACAGATGCCATGAGCTATGATTGAGTTTTATAGATCAAGGCACTGAACGACTCTCTGTAATCAGAAAATCAATGTTAATGTACTTCGGAGCATTGCTCTGTATTTATGGTGACCTCCTTTGCTTTTCATTTATAGAACTTTTAAATTTTTGCTTATGTTGCTGAGGCATGCTGTCAGAAGAAAGGTTTTTATTTGACAGCTTTCAACCGGTTCAAGTCTCTTATGCAAGCATTAATAAGAAAAGGAAGGACTGAAGAGTTGGTGAAAGTAAAACTCTCTGAGAATGCGAAATAAAGAGTCAACCAGTTTGGAGAGGACATTTTTTCTTTTTCCATTCCTGTGCATGTCAGGAATCTTTTTTCCCCTTCTGTTCCGATTGTGTGCCATCTAATATTAGTATTTTTATTAATTATCTTAAATTAACTGTCAAAATGGTTAATTAGCATAATTAATGTGGTGTGGCCAATAAGCTGAGTGGTATTTGAAAAATGTAAAAGCAGCTGAGAGTGACTCAATAGTAAGTTGTCCAAAATACATAATTACAGCAATTAATTAAATTCCGGACCTGACACTTTTTTTTTTTTTTTTTTTAATGAAGTGATTGATAAAGTTAGGAGAGGGGAGGCTTTTTGTTCTCTGTTTGAACATCTTGGATTCACAGTTACAGGCTTTGAAGAGAGTCTGTGTGCAGAATAGTTGTTACAGTTTTCTGTTTTCACTAGCACCCTGTAAATGGTCTTGGCAAGTGCGTGCGTTTGTGTTTGTGGTAGGGTTTCGTTAATAAGAGTTTACTCTTCACCCTGAGTATTATATGACCCATGAGATCAAAGAGGCGGTAAAAGCTTAAAGCCTCCGCGATAAGCTCTGTTCACATCGGAATGGAAAGGAGAAACACTTGGAAGTGAGCCGCGTGAACGAGAGGGGGAAAGCAATGGAAAAACAAGCAATGAAAAACAAATCAATCTATTCCTTGGAGACTAAAAAGGGAATTCTAAACTTCTTCAATCACAGCTCAGACGGAGTTAAGGCTTTTAAAAGAGGGGGATTCAAACATCATTATTTCATCTGAGAAGTCCAGAGATGGTGGTTCAGGGAGGTCTGAACTGCTTAAACCATAAAATCAAGAGTTTAATTTCAACAGTATTGATTTTAAACCTCTAGGAAGGAATGAGTTCACAGGGTCTGATTCTAATAAGGAGAGTAGTGATGATTGTGAAGGTGAAGATAAAGATGAAGACATCATTGATGATGGTGTTATATATTAGAGCACTTCATTGCATGTTCATGTTTTTGTATTTATGGCTCTGTTTATTAACACTCCTCTCGGGTTCTAAGTATAAGTCTAGACGTGCTTGAGCAGCTGTAGCGACGACAATGTTTCGTAAGCAATGCAAGTGTTTTGTAGTTTGATTATAAAAGTGAACATAAGACTCTACGTTTTCTCCCAACATCAGAGCATTAGTTGTTTTTGACGGAAATGTGCCACCAAATACACAACAAAAAAAAAAAAAAAAAAAATGTAAGAGAGGGGTGGAGTGAGCAGAAGCTCATTATCATTTAAAGAGACATGCACCAGAACAGATCGCTGTGAACAGAGCTGTCTTTGACAAGGTAAAAAGGATGTTGTTTTACATGACCATTGAGGAATTTTAAGTATTTTGCAGACATTTCATGGAGACCTTAAAGAATCATACTAACTTGGTAAATAGGCATCCAATGTCCTTTTGCGATACTAATGAATACTTATAAGATGCTAAAAATACTTAAGTTTCAATTTTAAATTAATTTGAAATTTAATCCCAGATTTTCTGTGACCCCAGTGAAATCAGGTACCTTCCCTTCAATAAAATCTAATCACAAACGTTAACTTAGAAACTCATTTGAGACAAATAGATGTTAATACCAAGTGTAAACATGGCCTACGTCTGTTTGTGTGAGTTTCAGATCACTCTTGTGTTCTCTAAACAATTACTGCATTTCAGTAATTACTGGCAATTCAAGTGTGTCAATGAGTCTGACAAGGTATATACACACATTTATACACACACACACACACACACACACGTAAACATATCCTTCTTGGACATCTCTCTCCTCTCTTTTTCATTTCTATACAGGTCCCATATGAGGACTCATCTAATCATTCTCAGCAGAAGGTGTTGTTCAGAGTGAAATGATCGCAAACAAACTGTCCCTCGATGCTCGCTCTCTTTCTTCTCTCTCACTCCCAATGATATGCTTGCTTATACGTTCATAATATCCAATGTAATTTAATGGGGTCATGCAAAGAAAAATCAAAGAAAAACCTTGATCTACTTTTGAAACGCAAAACTCCCTCCAACAGTTCAAAAAGACCATTTATTAAAACTAATTTAGAAAAACATTTAGTTCTGTAACTGAATGCTTTTCAGTTTTCCAGTTCCTAATTTGAAATGATGCAGCAAAGAGGAACTGATTAAAATTAAAATTTAAATTTAATGAAGTAGAATAAAGTTATTTGAAATTCAAAGAAACTTAAATAAGCATAATTTTTAGCTACAAAAGGGAAAGTCTGTCAAGACAAATTTTGAATGTTGGCTTGACAACCTTGTTTGAAGGTTTTATAAACATTTATGGAACAGGGTGGAAGAGAACTTCATTTCCCAGAATCCTCCCAAATTTCCATTTCCTATTGCAGTGTGGCCAATTCAATTCATGCTAACGAACTGAAAATTTGCACCACCTTAATATACATATGAGTCCATTTAATTTAATTATAGGCAGCTGTAATGCAGCTGTCTGAATCTCAGTTTACTGTTGCTGGTCCACCTGTTTTACAGTAAATAGTACGCTCCTCACTATATGTTTCTACATTACCTTGATATGCTGAAGATAAAGTAAAGCAGGTGCATTGAGAATGGAGTCCAGATGCAGTGCAATACAATAGGACAATGTTTCAACTCTGTGCAGAAATGTGACTTGTTTTTGTGTTTGAGCCCAGGATCAGATGGGAATAATAGGATTACAGACGCTAAGCTCGTGTCAGAATAGATTTAGGTCTTTGCCCACGGCCATGGGGATCACTTAACAAATACTCTTCCCCCATCCAGACGACTTAAGCTCTTTACCAAGAAAAAAATGCACATGCAAATCACAACATATATTGAAGAGAAGGCTGGATAACACACAAAGACAAAAGAAAAGCGTGTGGTGTGATTGAGTCGCTCCACAGGCTCTGTTTCCTGAGGTCTTTGTTTCCTGAAGTTAATTAGCGAGAACAGAATTAGGCGTTTTTGTCTTTTGTCTGTTTTGTCGTTTTAAAATGTTTGTAAATAATGAATCCTTACATTGGCAAAGGTTTGATTTGAACATTGAGAAGACGCATCAACCTGGTCAACTCCAAATCCAAAGCCTAGAAAAAAATTCTGTGCCTCAGAGAAACGCTATTTTGAATGCTAAAATAACACTACTGTTGCTCAAAAATTCAAGGATGGCACTAGCAAGGCTAATGATGTGTGTTAGTTTCCCAGAGAATTTTAAATTTTTAAATATATATTTACACTACCAATCAAACATTTGGGGTCAGTACGATTTTTGTTGTTGCTGTAATGTTTTTAAAAGTCTCACACTCACCAGTGCTGCCAAAAACAGAATTTGTCAATTATTTGACCAAAAGCACATAAAATGTAATATTGTGAAATATTATTACAATTTAAAATAAGAGTTTTCTATTTTATTACATTTTAAAACGTAATTTATTCCTGTAGGGCCACTACTTTAGTCTTCAGTGTCACATGATCCTTCAGGAATCATTCTTCTAATATGCTGATTTGATGCTTAAGATTTGATTTTTTTTATTATTATGCTTAACATGCTTAAAAAATTAGATCTCTATTTGCACTTTGAATATTGAGAGAGTAGCCTAGCCTACTTTGATTATGGCTGCACTTATTGTTTGCACTTAATACGATTTTACTATTTTTTGTTTAGACTATTTTTTTACTTACACTGTTTTTATTTATATTTGTAAAAAGATCTTCAGTTAGGAGGTCAAACGTTAACATAATTTATATACAGTTCTAAGGTCTGAAGAGACTCCCATGAAATCATACAGGAGAGAACCCAGTCAGTTGAGTTTGTAGTATGTAAATGCAGTAAATGGGATTCAAATCGAAAATATTTTCCCCCATTTTGCCCCAAGTTACACCCTTGACTAACGGCATTATTTTTTTTCAGTAACCAGTAATCAAACAAATTATTGTTTCCTCCGTTACAACGCTATTACGACTACTGACAATAAAATGCGGTGTTACTATAATTTATTATAATATTATTATAATTGTATTTTTTAGTTCATGGAATAGATGCGCAGCGTACCTGTATTTGACAAACCGTAAACTCTAGTGTGAAGGCACACGACTAGCCGTCGCTTTGTCTCTCATGCAAATACAGAACGAGAGCGTCGTATATACCATACAGAATTGACACGCTACATGTAAACAAAATTCTGTGTTGTATTTTCCTGTCAAAAGTTCCTTTGGAATTCTTCAGCTTTTAAGAACTGCCGGTTTCTCCGGTAGTGGGCGGTACTAATGCACAAACGGCAATCTCTTTGGCTGGCGCTTACCTGTTATCGTCCCTGTTTTGATTTCAGCAAATCAGTTTGAGCGTGATTAATATTCATGAACCCAGCAGCTCATTAATCCTTAGTGCATTTTATATTGTTATTAGTAGTAGAATTCGTAGTAGTTTTGTTATTTTATCGGTGTTATGTTTAGTTGTTTTTTTTTCTCCCTTTTTTACAAAAACACTACATGACAAAACACTAAGTTCAGTCAACATGACAAATATGAATTCATGCATAGATGTAACATTCCCAACACTGGTAATTTGTACTTATTGACCCCAGCATTGCTTTTGATTAAATTGTCTGCCAAATGCTTAAATGTGACCGTGGACCACAAAACCAGTCATAAGTGTCAATTTTTCAAAACTGAGCTTTATACATCTGTAAGCTGAATAAATAAGCTTTCCATTGATGTATGGTTTGTTAGGATAGGACAATATTTGGCCGAGTATATGGAATCTGACGGTCCAAAAAAATCAGAATATTGAAAAAATCGCCTTTTAAGTTCTTTGCAATGCATATTACTAATCAAAAATTAAGTTTTGATATATTTACAGTAGGAAATTTACAAAATATCTTGATGGATCATGATCTTTACTTAATTTCCTAATGATTTTTGGCATAAAAGAAAAATCTATCATTTTGACCCATACAATGTATTTTTGGCTATTGCTACAAATATACCCCAGCGACTTAAGACTGGTTTTGTGGTCCAGGGTCACAAATGTGAAAATTATGAACACTGCAGGTATAAAATGTATTTTAGAAAAGTATAAACACCGAAAACAAGTCAGAAAATGTTTGTTTTGACTTCTTATAGAATGCTGCAATCAGTTCAGAAGGGCAAGCAATATGCATTGCTGCATAAGGTAACTTTTTGGTTGTGTATGTCTGCATGTGGATGGCTTAATAGAGAATATGCCTTTGAATCTTGCTGCACCAAAGCAAAAGGTAACTGTACACAAAAATCAAACGGGACCTCAGGTTAGCACCAGCTAGAATTCAAGAGTTTAATCTACCTTCTGAACCACCCAAGACTTCTGCATAAAGTAATGGTATTGTCAGAAGCTCCCTGACTTAAGAGATCATGAGCCAAACAATTGGAGGTGAGCTCAATTGCCTTGATTACTTCTCTTACTGAGGCTGGCAGATCTAACAGTATTGACCCAGGCTATTACCAACAGCACTTAAACTAAGCCTCTGCTAGAGCAAAGAAAAAGAATAGGCTGCTCATTGCTTTCTCTTTTTCTTCCACCCTCTCTTCCTCCTTTCATGCTTTGATAACAGCTTTCATCTACCATGCGGCCAGAGCTCTGTGCAATAACACCATCTACTCCAATTTCAGTCCGACGCCTCGTCCCACTGTCCTCACCTCCCTCATAAATTCATAAGCGCGGTGTCAGAATGATCAATACGGTTCGCCACCAGTTAGTCCGTTGTTTCCACACTGAAGATTTGCTCTAAGTAACAATTTTAATATGTAAATGTCAGCTTGGATAGCGTTTTAATAAAGAATCATTGGAGCCGCAGCTCATCACCAGCGGCCTGGGCATCAATCATGTCTGGGAGAGCGCAGCCATGACAAATAGCTTAAATCTGCACCGCCGCAAACTCCCCCTATTAGCCAATCAAATGGCTGCGGGGAATGAATGGGTGACACAGGAGGAATATCCAAGACTTCTCAACACCAAAAAAAGAAGGTGTTTTTCATTAGAAGGAGCAAAGCGTTGTCTGTGTGCACCGCACGGTAAGTAATGAAGTGCAAGAAACAGAGTGCAGTCAGAGCAGATGCCGTATTTAATAAGAACTGAATGACAGAAAGACTGATGGATAGATGGAAGTGGCATTCATTAAGTATCATTCAGCCAGTGCAACATTAAAAATACGTGGACACTAAAATCCACAAAATGAAAATTCTGTCATCGTTCACTAGCCCTCAAGTTGTTTCAAAGCTGTGTGAGATTCTTTTTTTCTGCTGAACACAAAGCAAGATGTGAAGAACCAAACAGTTGCGGGTCGCCATAGTATGGAAAAAAATAAGATGGAAGCCAATACCTACCAGCAACTGTTTGGTTACCAGCTTTCATCAAAATATCTTTTTTTGTGTGTGTGTTCAACAGAAACACATTTTTCAAAATATCTTCTGTTGTGTTCCAGACAAGAATAGGGCCCTATGATTTCCGTGATGTGAAAAAAGGAAAGGGAGTCACAGAATCCAGTCATAAAACTGGAATGTACTGTATAAAGCGGAATGTCATGGAATTTGCCCAATTTGTGATGAATAAATCAAAAGTAGGTCATACACATAAATCAAAATGTGATATAGACTAGTGTCAGGGAATATGAAGCCACAAAAGTACTATTTAAATATGAACCTGCATGCCTGTTCTCCGTTTCTGTGTGAATGAATGGCACAGGCATGCTTTTTTATTTACTAATAACATTTACTAATAACATTGTGCCTGACACTGATGGTGTTTTCAGCCATAATATATTTTGTCAAATATACAAACAGAAACTTAAAGATCAGTTCAGTTTAGCTTAAAGAAACTGACAGAAATATTTTACTTAAAGTGATGATATTACTACTATCATTTTTTTTTTAAAGGAATTTACCTTGAAAAAAAAAAAAATAAAATTATTTACCAGAAAAAATACACAACACTGTATTTCTGAAATAAATAAATAAATACATCTTTATAAAATCAATTAATTAGATTATGATTATTTAAAAAATAAAAAAGTTCATTTTTCAATCAGACATGCTTTATGATTAACATTTAATTTGCAAAAACAAATAACAGATAACAATTTTCATTCCATTTAATCTCAATCAAACTGCAGTTGGGTTATTTTAATTAAGCAAAAATAACTAAACATACAGCTAATTACCACAATATAATAGCATATTTAAAAAACAAAACAAAAACAAAAACACAACAAAACAAACAAACAAACAAAAAACATTTTTTTGAAAATTAAAGTTAGATTTATCTGTTTTTGCAAATAAACTGTTCAACGTTTTCATTGTTAAAACAGAGTCTAGACAGAAAAAAAAAATACAGAATCCAGAAAAAAAAAAAAAAAAAAAACGGAATTTGGAGGAAAAAAATAAAATGGATTTCACAGGGCCCAACGAGAATAAAAGTTACGCAGGCTAGAAACAACATGAGGGTGAGATTTCATTTGTGAGCTATTCTCATGTGAACTTGAGGTGTATCTGAAATCTCATTATGTCAGAGTAAATGCTACGTTTGAGTGAACATTCTCAACAGAAGTAGTATGTGATCTGAATACGTTTCACATACTGTTTTATGAATTTGGAAATATTACTTATTTCACACATTGTAGAGAAGTAGGCATAATTACTGGGATTTAACGGACTGCAGTTCTATCCCTCATTTTAGTTGTCAAATTACACATCAAAAAACACTTTTATTAGGCTACTTATGCTACTTCTTAGCATCAAGCATGAGCGCATGCAAGATTATTCATATTTTCAACTTTTTAAATAAAAAATAAGTGCCGCTTTATCAAGAAAGAACATTTAAGCTAGTAAGTTTTCACTAGCTCTGACTGCTAATGTTGTCTATTGTGGTAACACTGGACTGATATCAAATCCAACACATCCTTCCTTGCCCACTAGAGTCTATATTAGATGATATACGTCCATCACATCTGTCATGAGACTGGGAATGATGGTTCTGTTAACTTTGATGCTTCTGATGGAGAGGAATGTGGTGACAAACAACGGACTGTTTCCGAGCAATCTGCGCAATGTGTATTAGCCCTCAAAAGCTACTGACAGAATTGGGCCTTTATGAGAAGTCACAGAATGTACAGTTTGCTGCATCGTGATCCCTTGGTCTCTCCCTGTCTCTCTGAAACCGTCTGGCAGTCGCCCCGCATGCGAGCCACTACAAAAAGCGCTTGCCATGCAAGAAAGTTGAAAAGCAAACAATTAACTCCCAGAGCTCTGTTAAACCACTTCGGTAAAAGCGTATCAAAACGTTGGAGGAGCAGTTGCAGGATTTGTCAGACTTTAGAGTCAGCCTAGCACCCCCTCGTTCCCTCCTTCCGCCTATTGGACGCGTTGAGGACATCCATCTCCCTGACAACAACTTATGCAGGAGATGCTTTATTTCTGCATAACACAAGCAAATGGAGTGCTGCGGGTTTAGACTAGGTCAGTGTATTGTCATTGTAAAAGGAAATTAATGCATAAACAACTCAGCAATTACCCACTTGTTTTCCCTACCCTTCATAGTCCATCTAAGAAGAAGGTTCCAGACATATGGTGCTTAGCTTTGAGAAAGAGGCCAAAATCTGCTCTACGCGCTGAGTTATTATACACACAAACACATGCAATCACACACACAAGTTGCCTCAAGCTAGCTGAAACGCTCAAGGCTTTCAGCAAAAAGAGGAACTGAAGTTTGTAACCTATTTGCAGAGTAAATGTAGTCTATAACAGGTTGGCAGTTAGTAGGTTAAAAAAAATTCATCCCGACAGTAAAGATGAAACTCCTCATTGTTCTTTGTCTCCATAAAGAAAAAGTAAAAATACTCTGTCGCTCGGCACAGAACCATTGTGATGTAACAAAAAAGGAGCCATGTTCTATGAACTTTTGTTTAAAACAAAAGACAAACAGAGCTAGATTCACGTCTTTTATCGTGCTCTACCTTTTCATTCATCTTTTGGAGACAGAGAGAGAGGCAGAGTGTCAAAGCGGTGGCGTGCTTTGAACTAATCAGGTAGCTGCAGTCTTTTGAATTTGACTTTATTATCCGCCAATGTCATTGTTCCTTAAAGGTAAGATCTGATAGATTAAGTCATGTGCCATCGTTAGAGTCCGATAAGAACATCGCTATCCGACGCTACGTTATGTTTAGGTTTAGGTTATTAAAATCATTATCCACATTAAAAAAGCCAATTTCCACGGGTATTGTTAAGAGCATTTGAGGAAATCTCAGAAGTCGAGAACAGCTGAACAATCGGCTGATGAGTATTACAAATATACTGTAGCTGTGCGGTTGCGCGCATTACGGAAATAAAAACTTTTAGTGGCTGCACATGCAAGTGTTTGTTTGTAGAGGGCGTATTGCAGATTGAAGGTCGTGCCTATCTGCCTGACATTTGAAACAATTCAGTTGAATGTTATTTGAACTGTGTTACTCACAAAAGCATCAGCATAGTGTTTGTGAAATGCATCACTTGCCCAAGAAAAAGGCTTTAGTTTAAGTGCAGATTGATTGCAATGATGGAATGGCTGTGTATGTGTAAAATAGCTGTTGGAATACCACAATGTTTTTCCAACGAATGCTCACTCACTTTTTTTCTGCCTGTCTTTATTTCTGCTTTGATTGAATTACAATGAAGAGAGAGCTGTGTGGAAAGACAGACAGAAAGAGGGGGAAAAAAAAAGACTGTCAGGTATTGAGGGCTGCACTGTGAGCATTTAGAGACCGAAACTCTCAGTAAGTGTTCTGTTGGCCACTGACCAAACACTAGCATGCAGACAAAGCCATTTGCAATTGTGGGTTTGACTGAGTTCCTCTGGATGTGACCGTGGGTCACTGGGTCAATTGACAGTCAACTATCCAGCAGAGTGTAGGACAGCAATCAATGATTTGGAGAGAAGATTGTGCCTGTGTGTTTACAGTATCAAAGGTTAAAGGCTGGTCGTGAAAGCAGATGGATGTGATTTGATTAAACCAGATTCCTAGAAGATTCGTTTCCACACATTACAAGAATGAGACTAAACCCTCTAAACAAGTATTAAGTCTTAAACACACACCCCAAAACAAGCTGGATAGCATAAAAATCTTTCTCATGTTACAATCTTCAAATAGATAAATAAAATAATAAACTAAATAATATATACTGCCAATAGTTTGGAGCCAGTAAGGTGTTATTTTTATTTTATTTTATATATATATATATATATATATATATATATTTTTTTTTTATATATATTTATTTTTTTTTTTTTTTTTTTAAGAAGTTAATGATTTTATTTAGCAAGAATCTGCCAACATAATAGGTATCATACAAAATGCATGCTATTTTTTTTTTAGTACTGACCTGAATAAGATATTTCACATAAAATGTTTACATATAGTCCACATGAGAAGATAATAGTTATATTTATAGAAATGAACCTGTTCAAAAGTATACATACACTTGATTAATACTGTGTTGTTGCCTGAATGATCTACAGTGTTTTTTTGTTTTGTTTTGACTTTTAGTGATAGTTAAAACTTTTAGTGATAGAAAAACCAAATTCTTTGGTTTTTCAGCATTTTTGTGTATTTGAACCCTTTCCAACAAAGACTGTATGATTTTGAGATCCATCTTTTCACACTGAGGACAACTGAGGAACTCCTCTATGAAACTATTACAGAAGGTTCAAATGCTCACTGATGCTACAGAAGGAAAAAAACTATGCATTAAGAGCCGGGGGGTGAAAACTTTGTGAATTTGAAGATAAGGGCAAATTTAACTTATTTTGTCTTCTAGGGAACACGTGAGTGTCTTCTGTAGATTCTGAAGGCAGTGCTAAATGGACAAAAAAAAAAAAAGATATTTAGGCAAAATAAGAAAAAATTACACATCCTTATTCCGTTAATCCTTATCCCCCTTATTTTGGTCAAATTAATAAAAAAAAAAAAAAAAAAAAAAAATGTGTATATATATATATATATATATATATATATATGTATTTGCGGTGAGAAAAAGAGACTAGAAAAAAACAAACAAACAAAAAAAAACAACATACTTTTTATTAGAAAACAACTGCAGTTTCTAGCTTTGTACAGGCACTGTATCACTGGCCTCCTCAACAAACACTGGCTATGTGTGTGCTTGTATGTTTGTATATTTTATTCTGTGTTGGAAGCCACTGCATCAATATCAGCAGGTACAGCCCTTAATTGTGATATCCTGTCTACACTTGAGAAATAGTCTGTGTCCTTTAGCTGGCATGATTATTATTCTGTGTCTGGTCCCTCTGAAGTGCCGTGCGACTCTTTGGTGGCCCGTGTGTTTATAATGCTTCTCAGTTTCTCTCTAAACCAGCTTAAGCTGCACTTTAATACAGAGAGTGAGGTGACTTCTGACCTCTTGTGTTTGGCTCAGGGCTCTATTCACTCCCACTCTTATTCTTTCTGTCCCACCCTTCCAGTCTTGTCCTCTGCCTGTGTGCATGAGAGACAACGATTATATCCTTTTTATTTTTTGTGCGCTAGAAAGACACATTAAGTCTTGTAGTAAAGTGCCTGTAGGTTTGTGTAAGAAAAAAAAAAGTGGGGTCCATCATCAGAGGTGTACGTAGGCTTAAATATTATGTCTTCTGCTTTAACACATGCTTTTGCACCCGCTCCCATTGTCCTCCACACTGCCCCCCCTTGGTCACATACAATCCACTTCACCACAGAACTTCTTGCTTATCTTTCCCCCATTCCCTCCATCTGTTTTTCTAAGAGGTTTCTTAAAACCCCAGCACAGAGCCTGAGTGCTTTAGCGTCTGCATGTAGAACAGTAATGTATCCGTAAATCTGTGACAGAATTTATCAGCTAAAGCCGTAGAGCCTGTGATTTAGCTGTAAAATCCTATTGAGAGAGGCGATTGTGATACATTTGTAGGCAAAGTTTTTAATCTATAACTTCTGTCAAGTTTTTTATCACTTATTCATAATGCATTATTGTTTTAAAGTAATTTTACAATGAATAATTTTACAGTCTTCTTCTTTTTCTTCCTCTTCTTCTTCTTCTTCTTTAGCTACTTTATATGCTTTATTTATTTATTATTTAACTATAAAAAATAAAATAACATTGAATGCTTTCAAATTCACAATTCAGCTTCACCTTTATTATGTTCAAATACCAATCAGGTATTTATTACCTGTAATATGTTAAAACATATTAAACTTGCAAAAGCAATTCACAGATATTCAAGTAAAAAACAAAAAAACAAAACAAAACAAAAAAAAAAAAGTACACTACCAGTCAAAAGTTTTTGAACAGTAAGATTTTAAATGTTTTTTTTTTTTTTTTCAAAAAAGAATTCTCTTCTGCTCACAAAACCTGCATTTATTTGATAAAAAACAAAAAAAAAAACAAAAGCAGCAATACTGTGAAACATTTTTACAATGTAAAATAACTGATTTCTATTTAAATATATTTGAAAATGTAATTTATTCCTGTGTTCAAAGCTAAAGTATTTTTTTTTCAGGATTCTTTGATTAATAGACTGATCCAAAGATCAGCATTTATCTGAAACAAAATGATTTTGTAACATTATACACTATAACATTCAAAAGCTTCTCTTTTTTGAGAGAAAGAAATTATAGAAATTAATACTTTTATTTAGCAAGGCTGCTTTAAATTGATCCAAAGTGATGATAAATCCATTCATAATGTTACAAAGGATTTCTATTTCAGTTAAATGCTGTTCTTTTGAACTGTCTATTCATCAAAGAAACCTGAAATCTTAATAACCTGAAAATAGAATGATTTCTGAAGGATCATGTGACTGGAGTAATGCTGTTAAAAAAAAACATCTTTGAAATCACAAGAATAAATTACATTTTACAACAAACAGTTATTTTAAATAGTAAAAATATTTAAAATTGTACTGTTTTTGCTGTACTTTGGATCAAATAAATGCAGGCTTGGTGAGCAGAAGAGTCTTCTTCTGTTCAAAAATCTTACTGTTCAACAACTTTCGACCAGTAGTGCATATATAGATATTTACAGATTTCAGTTTACATCATTTCTTGAGACTCTGAATATTAAATATTCACCTCCAGCATAAGCTTAATGTATTGCATCTAACGTTCTCCATGTTTCAATTTTGTAGTGTTATCCTTTGTGTCAGTTTCTTAATGTCTTACATCATAAGACAAATGACTACCTTAAATAAAGGAGAACTACTGCCCAAGTTGGATCTAAATTTTTATTTCTTCTAATTTAAGAGTTTTCTTTCTACATATATAGATTTAAAAAATCATAAAAATACAACAAAAACACTTACTCAAGGAGGACCACTTCATTTAAAACACCTTCCTCTCTTCCTCTTGTGTGTGTGTGTGTGTGTGTGTGTGTGTGTGTGTGCATGTGTGTTAGCTTATTTTTTCTTCTTTTACCTAAGGCATGGCCTGTAGGTATACTGTAATATGTTGTTTGCAAAAGTATCAAAATCTTACATTTCAGTGGTTGCAAGCATAATTAATGTTTTTGCTACTTCGCCACAACTGGATGGATGGATGAATAGATAGATAGATAGATAGATAGATACAAAGATAGATAGATGAGGAGATGGAAAGAAGGTCTTTGGCATACAGGGAGAGAGACATCACAGACAATTAGCAGTAATGCGTGGAGGCGGAGCAGGGAGGTGCTCGGCGGGGTTCAGTGAGTGTGACGACCTGCATCAATTAAACCTGCTCAGGCTGGACTGCCACTGAGACGCACATACTCATCCACACATACACACATCGGCAGGCTACTATTAACCAGAACTGAACAACAGTGCTCTGCTAATTAGTGAGTGGTCCTGGGTGGAAGAGATAGACAGGGTTAACACAAACATAAAAGTTTTTTTTTACAAAACTCATATCAAAGAGCTCATAACCTGCAGTTGTGCATAGACCGCACAGTCAGCCACTGATGCAGAGGTCCATCTGTTTACTTTCTATATTCTGATTGTTTGTGTGTGTGTTTATCACTGTATCACTTCACTGTGCTTTAGATGGCTGAAATAAGGCTGAAGACAGTCGATACACTGCAAGTAAGATGTGAGGAAGAATCACTGGATCAGGATTGAGAGGATTTTAAAGAGGACTCTGATTCTGTATTGAGTGCATGAGGACATAAGGATGCTTAAGGACGACATGTCCTCATGGCATGACTAGCATGAAATTTCGGATAAGCAGGAAGAGCTGTTCTGAGCCCCCTGTGTGGGCCATCCAAGACTTTTTAATGATTTTATTTGTCACCCATATGTTTATTCTGCCAACGTGGCCTGAAGGGCTTCGCTCTTAAATTGGCCTTCCGAAAGGGAACAAATCAGACGGCTAATGAGGGATTTCTCCAGAAAATGGCCACGCCATGCACAGCAAAGCCATCTGTTTATGAGATCACAGCACAATCTCTTTTAGCAAAGGAAACTATCACTCGTGCCTAAAGAGAGAAATTCATTCTGACTAAATACCTCTCCTCTGTGCCATTTACAAGCTCAAATTATGTCGTTGTAGGGCATTAATCCATGAGAGCAAAGTTGAACATCATGTAACTATGTTCCGCTTAGAACTGAATGTAGAATATGTTTTTTTTTTTTGAATTACCATTAAACGAGCAATTCAAACAGCATATGGAACATTTCCAGAATCATTAGATGATGTTATTAATCAGTGTTTGAAATGCCATCTATAAAATTGCATTGCATTTAATAATTCTATTCTTATTTATGAACTATAAACATTTCATTTCCAAGGATGCTATTAATTTTATTTGACAGCAACTTAAAACATAAACATGTTCTGCATGTCAGGAAATTAATCAAATGATAAGGCATAAACAATAAATTAATCCAAATTAATTATGTAATTGTTTCTTATTATAGTAATTTGTGTTTTGTCAGGGTGTTATCTAGCAAAACGATTGGTTATATTCTAAAAATAAATTACAATTTATATACTTCTTAACCTAAAATGCTCGTCTTGTCTAGCTCTGCATGCACTCTGTGTATTCCGGTTCAAGACAGTTAGGGTATGTTGAAAAACGCCCATTTAAATTTTTTTCCAACAAAATCATCCTACATCACTACCTTGGCTGGGATCGTTCAGAGCCCTTTGAAGCTGCATTTAAACTACATTTTGGAAGTTCAAACTCGGGGGCACCATAGAAGTCCACTATATGAGAAATTGTGAAATGTTTTCCTCAAAAAAACATTTTTTTTACAACTGAAGAAAGAAAGACATGAACATCTTGGATGACAAGGGGGTGAGTATATTTTTGTTCTGGAAGTGAACATCTCCTTTAAAACCTGTAAAAGCTTGTAACCTGAGGTCCAAATAAGAGTCTTTGAAAAGGAGTTGACAATATTATTGACAATAATGTTGAAGTAGGCATCCCTTGGATTTTAGGGTTTATAATAGTTGTGCTTGTGGAGCATCTTTTATGGCCTGTGGATATTATATCATTAAACTGTGCCAAGCCCAGTGTAGTATTGATATAGCTGATGTTTTGTTTGTGTGCGGTGGTCTTGTTTTGACCTCCCACAGCTTGTCTGGTCATCAGGTTGATCTGCCATAGGTTTGGCTTGGTCCATTAATCATTGATGGCTTGGGTCAGACGGCTTCAGGCCCCTTTCATTGTGTTTGAGTGGGTTTGTCGGCGTGAGGGAGAGAGAATGGGAAGGTGTGCGAGTGACAAACAATGGGAGGTGTGTGTGCCTGTGTGTCTGTGAGCATATGTGGCAATCAGTGTCATGTGGAGCAAAACCTCTGGGGGCTTGAGACCACAGGCCCTCTCAAGGGAAATTTTACCTTACTTTCAGACCAAACAGTGTTTATTACAGAGTGACAGAGAAATGCAGACAGAGGTATGTCACTAAGCCCTGGCTGTGTGTAAACAGTTATTACGGGTCAATAGGATCGCTAATGTCAGCCCAGGGGAAATTTAGGTAAATAGATGAGGGATTAAACATTTAGGCCACTTTAATGTCAGCACTGCAAATGGCCTTCTCACATATACAAAACAAACACACGCACAGAGGCCTCTGATTTATGAAGACACAATAAAACATACTAATTTAGCAAACTAAAAATAATTGTGCAAATGGCTGAGATGCAACTATTTGAAAATCCGTAATCTGAGTGTGCACAAAAAATAAATAAATAAATAAATATTGAGAAAATTGCTTTTAAAGTTGTCCAAATTAAGTTTTTAGCAATGCATATTACTAATCAAAAATTAAGTTGGTATGAAATTAACAAAATATCTTCATGGAACATGATATTTACTTAATATCCTAATGATTTTTTGAAAAAAATCAATCATTTTGACCCATACAATGTATTGTTGGCTATTGCTACAAATATACCCATGCTACTTATAACTGGTTTTGTGGTTCAGGATGATATATAGTAACTTATAGTATATTTATTCATATACAAGTATGTGGTATTGTCATATTTCAGCCTCCTGCTATTTTGTGAGCCCACTATTTGTGATAAGCAGTTTACATTTTACGTTTAATCATTTAGCAGATGCTTCTATCCAAAGCAACTTACAAATGAGCCACATCACAAGCAATTCATCATACAGGCGCCAACAATATTAACAGTGCAAGGATGACAAGTTACAAGAATACGCTAGAGTAGAACAGAAGCAGAAATTAAGATACAAAAAGTAGAAAAAAATCCATAACAATCCATAATCATTCTGCTTGTTAACCCTTTAACTGTCACTCCCATTTTAAACACTGACATAAAAATGCACTATCCAAAATTAAGTTAGTATAATTTATGGATGAAAACATTTTTTAATATGATTTTGGTATACATTTCCCATGGTAATGCAATGTCTAATTTTAAAATGGCTTTCAAAGGATGAATTTTGAGATTTTAAGTTTTCTACTTCTATGTAATTTCTTATATCTAAAGTGTGATAGGGGAAAAAGCAATGAAGAAAGTCTTTTGTGACAAAGGTCAGAACACCTGTTATGATGTAGATTTTTGAGGTGCACTCTTGACATATATTAATCTATTACTTTTCCTACATAATTTGTAACACAAACATATAGTAAAATAGGAGTCTTAGACCTTTCCAACGATGTATAGTTTGTCATGATTAGGTTAGGATTTATTTGTAATATGGTGAAGTAAACCTAGGCGTCCCACTGAGGGGCAGGTGACAAGAGGTTAAATGAATGAATGAATGAAAAACAGGCCTGCACCTGCAGTTTGAGTGCTGTTCTTTGCTTGTCACTACACAAGTTGTGTTATCAAAGTAACAAGTAAAAAGATACATTAAACATATTAATGACTATATTATTGTAATTAATCATTTTAAGAAGCATTAAAATTATTTAAAAATTTAAATTTAAGAGTGGTGTCAAACATGATTTTATTAGCTACTGACTGGTTGTTGTATGACAAAATTTATTTAAAGGGATAGTTCACCTAAAAATGAAAATTACCCCATGGTTAACTTACCCTCAAGCTATCCTAGGTGTATATGACTTTCTTCTTTCAAACAAATACAATCAAACAGTATATTAAAAAATACAACAGTATATTAAATAAACAGTATAAGAAAAATAAATCGATGCATCGTGAGTCAAGAAATGATTTTCCGATTGCATTTCGATTCTGAGCTTAGCACTGCATGCTTTAGAAACAGCTGTACTCTGCTTGCTTCCAACTCCTTACACACATAACACACCTAAAATAATTATTTATAAATGCTGAAAATGTTGAAGCGAATTACAAAGGTGTTCAGAGTGAGCTATGTGCACATTAATTTTGATGTTGAAAACTAGATTAAAGCGCCATCCATTCAAAACCATTCGGAATCAATCCATGAATCACAATCCATTGATTTATTGTCATAGCCCTAAAATAAAAAAAATAGTTACACTAAAAATGTCTTGTTTTTTCCAAACTTCATAATGACAGTAAATGACCTTTGAGATTTTGAAGTCTAAAAAAGTGCATCCATGCATCATAAAAAGTACTCCACATGAGGCCCTCTGAAGTGAACTGATACATTTTTGGAAGAAAAATATCCATTTTGAAATCATTGTAAATCAGAATCTCCAGCTTCTGCTAACTGTCACACCCACATTCACGTGTTCGAGTGTATAATGTATACGTAGGCATGGTGTAAGATCCATTGAGAATATGCTAGTCTCGCAAGATCCAAGTTTTGGTCCTACTTTATATTAACTACTATGTACTTGCATCAAAATATAAGTACAATGTACTTATTGTGTTCATATTGTACTGCAAAACACTTTTGCTGCTATTGCGGTGGGATACGGGTAAGGTTAGGGACGGGTTTGGTGGTTTAAGAGTGGGTTAAGGTGTAAGGGATGGGTCAACAGTGTAATTATAAATGTAATTACATGCAGGGATTTTTAGAATATAAGTGCAATGTAAAAACATGTATGTACACAATAAGTGCATTGTACAAATTATGAATTCAAATGTAAGTAGTTAAGGTCATCTAATTTATAGTTTTAAACTGGATATATTTTTTTCACACAAACACAGTGATTTGCTTCAGGAGCCGTTTAAGATGAATAGATGAACGTTTTTTGGATTTCTATTGGACTATTGAATATCAACAGCCATTCACTGCCATTATAAAGCTTGGAAGAGCCAGGGCATTTTTGAATGGAACTCTAATTGTATGGCTTGAAGGTGAGTAAATCATGAGGTGATTTTCATTTTTGGGTGAACTATCCCTTTAAAGCCCCAAATTCACCAGAATTATCTTAATACCTGTCTATCAGTGGTAACAGTGGTTAATTTGCACACAGAGTTATCATTTTAAATTACTTTCAGGCATGATAAATCACTTTTTCAGAAGGAAAAGGATTAGGTTGTAACGAGGGGAACGGGACGAGAGACGAGCGGATCCATATGCATACTTTTATTGATAATTCCAGACAAAGACATGGAAAAACGGGATAGGCCAGGCAAGAGAACAAAACACTGGGAAACAACGAAAACACAATCCAATACTCGGCCGTGAGTGACAGGAAGACCGAGGTATTTATACTGTCTCTGATAGGTCACAGGAGTCGACGCAATAGGCGCAATGGGTGATGGGAGTAGTAGTCCGGGGTGCACAGCAACAGTCTGTGAGAAGTGACAGGGTGAGAGCGACATCTGGCGGTGAGCGGACCACAGGACACGACCAGATTCGTAACATAGCCCCCCCCCAAAGAGCGGCTTCCAGACGCTCCAAACAAACCATAGTCCAGGGGAGCGGTGGGGCGGGGGTTAGACAGAGCAAGGGCCGGAGGGCCAGGTCCCTGCGGAGGACCCGGTGATTGAGACAGGACCGGCAGAGCAGGAACCTTCCAGGGCGGAGCCGGAGGAGCCCACCAGGGCGGAGCCGGAGGCGGAGCAAGAGGTGGAGCAGCCTTCCGGGCGGAACAGGAATCCGTGTCACGGTCTGGGACCTGGGGAAAGCAGGGACAGAGGAGGCAGACAGAATAGAGGGTGAAGGCGCAGCAGCCCTCCAGGACGGAACGGAAGGCGGAACAGGAGGCGCAGCGGCCCTCCGGGGCGGAACAGGAGGCGCAGCAGCCTTCCGGGGCGGAACAGGAGGCAGAGCAGGAACCTGCGTCATAGACTGGGACCTGGGGAGAACAGTGACAGAGGAGGCAGACAGAATGAGGGGAGAAGCAGAGAGTTTGTAGGGGGGCGCCACCTCCAAGGGAGGATCCACAGCCACGGCTGACACCTCAGGAGGCATTGGCGCGGCTTCTCCAACTGACGGGACCTCTGGAGCAGACTTGGGACCAGACGGGACCTCTGGAGCAGGCTTGAGACCAGACGGGACCCCTGAAGCAGGCTTGTGATCAGACGGGAGCCCTGGCGCAGGCTTGTGATCAGACGGGAGCCCTGGCGCAGGCTTGTGATCAGACGGGAGCTCTGGCGCAGGCTTGTGATCAGACGAGAGCTCTGGCGCAGCCCTGTGATCAGACGGGAGCCCTGGCGCAGGCTTGTGATCAGGCGTGACCTCAGAGGCTGACTTGAGAACGGGCGTGATCTCTGGAGCTGATTCGGGAACAGGCGTGAGCTTAGGAGTTGGCTTGGGATCAGACGCGGTGTTGGCAGGCGCTGACTGGGTTGACGTGGCGTTGGCAGGCGCTGGCTGGGCTGAAGTGGCGTTAGCAGGCGCTGGCTGGGCTGACGTGGCGATAGCGGTCATCTTTGCGACAGGCTCTGGCGTGGCGGCCATCTTTGCGACAGGCTCTGGCATGGCGGCCATCTTTGCGACAGGCTCGGGCGTTGCGGCAGCCATCTTGCGTGCAGACTCGGGCGTGGCGGCCGCCATCTTGCGTGCAGACTCGGGCGTGGCGGCAGCCATCTTGCGTGCAGACTCGGGCGTGGCGGCAGCCATCTTGCGTGCAGACTCGGGCGTGGCGGCAGCCATCTTGCGTGCAGACTCGGGCGTGGCGGCAGCCATCTTGCGTGCAGACTCGGGCATGGCGGCAGCCATCTTGTGCAGTGGCTCAAGAAAGATGGCTGTAATTTGACTTGACACAGGAACAACAGTTTTGGCTTGATTTGACACAGGAAACACAGTTTTAACTTGACTTGACTTAGAAACTTGACTTAACTCTGGAAACACAGCTCCAACTTGACTTGACTTAGAAACTTGACTTAACTCAGGAAACGCAGCTGCAACTTGACTTGACTTAGAAACTTGACTTAACTCAGGAAACACAGCTGCACCTTCATATGGCTCAGGTATAGCAGCTGTGACGTGACGGGACTCCGTTTTCGCCGCCATTTTGCGAATGAGCTCCACGTTCGCCGCCATTTCGAGAAGCCGTTCCAACGCGGCCACCCCTGCTTGAGCGTGCTCCAGCAGGGCCGCCGTGTCGTGAGCAGGCCAGGCGGCCGGCGTGTTCGTGGCGTCGCGCTCCGGCGCGGCCGCCATTTTGCGAGCCGGCTCCACAGTAGCCGCCATTATATGAGCGCGCTCCGACGCGCCCGCCACTCCGCGAGCGGGTTGCGCGACCGGCATCACTGGGGTATCGCGTTCCTCATTAGCGACACCCACCGTGAAAGACGAGCCCACAGTCAAATAAGTATACTCCATACCAGGATGATGTCCGTGGAAAAAGTTGCTGGATCCTTGTGGGGCCGAGTATTCTGTAACGAGGGGAACGGGACGAGAGACGAGCGGATCCATATGCATACTTTTATTGATAATTCCAGACAAAGACATGGAAAAACGGGATAGGCCAGGCAAGAGAACAAAACACTGGGAAACAACGAAAACACAATCCAATACTCGGCCGTGAGTGACAGGAAGACCGAGGTATTTATACTGTCTCTGATAGGTCACAGGAGTCGACGCAATAGGCGCAATGGGTGATGGGAGTAGTAGTCCGGGGTGCACAGCAACAGTCTGTGAGAAGTGACAGGGTGAGAGCGACATCTGGCGGTGAGCGGACCACAGGACACGACCAGATTCGTAACATAGGTGCTTAAAAGTCACTCAATTATGCAATTATAAAACAGATAGTACTGGTCCTGGATGCTGATTGGTCTGTATTCCAGCCTAGAAAAATCCAAAATCAAAAGAGCAACTATAGCACAAAACACCCTTACACCCATAAAACCATTTGTTAACTTCAGTTTGTGTCTTTAATATTTAATTTAATAAAAGAAAGAAGTCATCTGAGACTTTGCTATGCTGTGAATGCACAATAAATCACTTCCTGTTGTACCTTACGGCTTGCTTAAAGCAAACCACAGAATGTCTAATGACTAATAACAAACAACTGTATATATTTGTCTTGAAACGATAGTCTTGGGTCTCGGTTGTCCTGTCTGAGAGTCATTTCTGGCCACTTAAATGTAGTGTTTAAATAACAATGACCTCCACTAGATTATAGACGATAGGCAAACAATCAGCAAACACATGATCTGATTTTAAATAAGTCAATCTACGTGTTAGTGTTTACAAAAGCTACCAGGCAGATTAAGAGACTTTCTCTCTCAGAGGAAAAAAACAGAGATGGCTGTCTGATAAACTCTTCGGGCCATTATCCTACCACTGACTGAACAAACACAAGCCTCTGAGCGTGACTTCGGTGTGTGTATGTCCTTGTGTGTGTGTGTGTGTGTTGCTTCCGATTGCCTGCGCGCAACTCATATCAGTAAGGCCACCCCGCTGACGCTTTGTCAATAAAACGAGAGAGAAAAGTCACTCTACCCTTTGCCACCAGCGCAATCACCACTTGACCTGACGCAGAAGAATTGTCAGCAACAAAAGCACCACATACACACACATACTCACAGTTCTTGGACAGGCACTCAGAGCTGCACACACATACATGTCCCTGAGGCACAGTAATATTCCCCAGCACACATATACAAGCACATATCTGACAAACACAGACTTATAATCCATGTAGAACAGGATACAATGTCTGAAATAGACAACACACACTGTGAGTGTCCAGAAGGGTCCATGGCTCCAGAGCTAAACAAGTCAAAGAGCGACTAGCACACACCAGAGAGAAAGCGGGTCACTAAACAGGGCTCAACTCACTCTAGAAGACAGCAGGAGCAAGCTGTCACCAAACAGTGGTCACAGTGGATACACCTGTCTCACCGTATTTAGCCATATGCTGTACATTACCCTTATGAAGATGAAACACATGCACAAACACCAGGAGCTTACCAACTAGATGATTAGTTCTTCCACTAGTTGTTGACTAGTTGTGAGTGTCTCAGTAGTCACATGACTTCAACTGCACTGGCAACAGCATGAGTAAACTCCACAAAATGTGTCCTAGTGTATTTGCATGTTATTATTTTACATGTTTCATGATCATAATGCTGTTTTCTCAAAATACTTCTGGTATTTTAGGTAGGAGTCTTGATATATCCTAATTACAGTAGTTCACTATATGAGTTCAGAAGAACTAACAATAAAAGTACTTCTAAAGCATTTATTAAAGGACAGTTTATCCAAAAAATGTACATTCTGTCATTAATTACTCATCCTCATGTCGCTCCAAACCTATAAGTCCTTTGTTCATCTTCAGAACACAAATAAAGATATTGTTGATGAAGTTCAAGAGATTTTGACTCTGCATAAAGAGCAACGCGACTGACACATTCCCAGGTCCAGAAACATAGTAAGGATATCGTTAAAACTGTCCATGTGACAGTAGTTCAACTGTAATTTTATAAAGCTACGAATTACTTTTTGTGCGCAAACAACTCTCACGAATGACGGTGGATGATGACACAGAAGAGAAGAATTGTTGAATAAAGTCATTATTTTTGTTTTCTTTCCACACAAAAAGTATTCTCGTAGATTTGTAAAATTATGGTTGGACCAGAGATGGCACATGGACTATTTTAACAATGTCCTTACTAGCCTACCTTTCTAAGCCTTAAACGTGTCAGTTGCATTGCTGTTTATGCAGGGTCAGAAAGCTCTCGGATTTCATCAAAAATATCTTAATTAGTGTTCCAAAGATGAACGAAGGTCTTACGGGGTTTAGAACGACATGAGGGTGAGTCACTAACTGTCCATTTTAAGAGAAGATGTAAATATATTAAAATATGCATTATGGTAGTCTATTACTATGTAAATGAATAATTCTGTTTTAAAGCTTTAAGCTATTTGATGCACCATGTTGTGCTTATCAAAAAAGAAAATCCTGTTTCTGACAAAACATGAATTTTTTTAACCAACGTGACGCAAACTGTTTCTTATTCACAGCAATGACGGTACTGGCAATGTCGCTATAAATGACGCACAGGGCTCCAGCCCAAGCAGCAATATTTAACACCTTGGGAGTGAGAATGGGTTGTCTGTGTACACATTTGGCACACTCACATATATTTTGACAGTATGCAGCAAGGTGGCTTTCACTAAATGATTAAATCATCCTGCACACACAATAATAGGCACACACAATAGTCTAATCCAGGCTGGAGTCAAACCCACACACACAACACAAACACACATAATAATTCACATCACCGCGTGTGTGTGTTGAAAGCATAAGCACAGGTTTTGAAACGAGATGCTCATAGCCAGGAAATAAATCTTTAACATGGTATCCGCACTCTACGCTGTGGCCAATTCCCACTCAGCCAGCAGCAGTGCAGAACAAAGGCAGAGTCACATTAATGCATTTTTGATGAGCCTATATCTGCGCCGCTATCTCCAGCCTGCCCGTGACTGTGTGTTTAGACGCAGGCTGTCCTGCAGCTGCACATATCAGAGAGTACAACAAACTATTGGATTACTTTGGCCTCGTAATTCCATATGGACAGTGGGAGAGCTGGGATAGGGACGCATAATCTGGGACACAATCTTAATCCTCCTTCTTACATGAACCAGCCTGTTATCCAGGCTTTACAAAATAAGAGTTGACTTTTCAATTTGCGAAAGGACCATGTTTTATTATCTCGTAAAGAAGGTGGAAGTGGTTTTAACAGGATTCACGTTTACTTGCTTCAGATGGTGGTTTTACATGTGCTTTGGTATAAAGAAGGAAAGAAAGAAAGAAACAGACTTCGCTGAATTTGGCCTCTAAACAACAATATAATTTCTATATTATAGATAAAAAATTCACAGTGAACAGTCATTCTATGGACAAGATGAAAATGATAAAAAAAAAATCAATAAAAGCCCAAGTAATATATTTTCTATTTACCAGTGCTTCTATTTGCCATATTTCTACAAAATCTGCAGTTTTATTATACACTCTAAAAAATGCTGGGTTATTATTTTTTTTTTTTTAACCCAAATGCTGGGTTTAGCCTGTTGGGTCATTTTATTATTTTTAATGTTTTTACCCAGTTGCTGTGTTATTTACTTTTTTTTACCCAAATGCTGGGTTCAAATTGTTGGGTCATTTTATTGGGTTATTTTTTATAATTTTTATCCAGGTGCTGGGTAGTTGCTGGGTCATTTTTAACGCTGGGTTACTGTTTCTACCCAACCGCTGGGTTGAGCCTGACGAAAACTCTGACGAAACAACACAGCTGCTGAGTTACAGTCAGTCAGAGCATGGGCTTTTTAAGTCCTCTACAGTAAAGAGCGGTTCTCAGCGAGGCTGCGGTCTGAAGTTCACAGTTACCCCAGCGCACAGCAGGCCTTCACCGGCTCAGATTTCGGCGACACACCGGCATGAGAATTAGCACTATTTCAGTAAAAAGTAGTTATAGAGAATGGTTGACTACACTAAAATTAAAATTCTACTTTTAAATGTTACATTTTTTATGTATCAAATGCTCGTTAAACGAGTTTAAATGTATGTAATATTGTAAACTATGTATTCACCCAAATAAATTCAGTTTGTCTCATATTTGTGTCCTTGCTTAATAATAAATGCTCATCTTTTGATTATTGCTGTTGCTTCTAGTAATTCTGTGTGTGTCCATTTTAAACCAGCAACATAATAATTTTTAAACAAATAATTGACTTAAATAAAATAACCCAGCATGTTTGGTAAAAACATTTAACCCAACCAGCATAACCCAGCATGTGTTCTGTCCAATATTTACCCAGCGCTGGGTTGCCAAAAAACCCAAGTTGAGTTGTTTTTAACCCAGCATTTTTTAGAGTGTAGGTTTGTGCATTGACGTATACATAGTCCTCATTTACCTCTACAAAATTTGATGAATATACATTATTACATGGATTCAAGTCTGCACACTAGAATTTAAGTCCACCCACAAGGTGATTGACAAAAAGGTTTGACCTCACAGTCTCTAAGTGGCTATAACAGGGGCCTGTGTTTGACTCCGTAGCTATGGAACCGGCACTTAATTTTGAGCATGGTATTGATGAATGATGAAACCAGTCTGACAGGAGTTCTGAGTGGAAAGACAGAACATGATTTATAATCAGCTACATTGCCCCAAACGTCAAAATGTATCTTATATTTCTGTTTGAGTCAGAATGATTAATGTGTAAATTAAGACATGCAGTTGTAATCTTTTCTAAATATGACTATTGTACCTAATGACGGATTTGTGTGTTTTGGATTATGCTCTTATGTGGCTTTAAATACAACAGTAATAATCAAAATGGCATGTGTGTTATTTACAGTCAGAGATTATGCTCAAAGAAATTTGAATTTGCTTAATGCTGACAACAATTATAGGGAATCATATTATACACTTAAATCCAATGTGAAATTTGGGCTGAAAAGTTACTTCCTTATGCTTTAAAAAAATACAAATATGCAGATCCAGATATGAATGCAGAATGTGAGAGGGGAAGAGGGTAGGAAATTATCTGTATCTGAAAAGTAGGCTACACTGGGTTTATCACAGATTATCTGTCAGCATGATTGTTCATTCATATTAAATAGAACATGACAACATCACCAAATTACCCTGAAAGAAAAACATCATTTACTCTTATGAGGAGTCCCAAAGTGCTTTCTGCCTATTTATGCACAATAATTCCAAGCAAGAAAACTAGCAGAGATGTCACAAAACACACAGAAATGTTGTAAACAATTAACAGAACAATGTTTCATGATGCAATTTGCATATCACACAACCTAATTGAAAAGGAGCGGCATTTTGGCACGCCGAATGAAGATCACACCCGTGAACGCGGGCGCACACACCCGTCACACACTAATTGGCTGGTTTCTAAAGTGTGTATGGCAGTCTGCATCACAGTGGTGCGTGTGGGTGTTTGACTACATGTGTTGTTCGGATTTGTAACCCTTATGTTGCAGTGACTGGTTCGCCAGTTTCAATTTACACCCCCTGTGCTAACGAGGTAAACCCCCAGGGAAACCTCTCCACCCTCTTCTGCTCCCTCTCTTCCTCCTCAACTCCCTTTTCTCTCATCTTGTTTTTGACAATAATCTCCCAGCGGTGTGTTGGAAGCGAAGAGGAAGAAACATTTTGTCACAAGTACTTGGCGCGGTGGAGTGGCCATGTTTTATTTACTCTATGGCGAGGGGGAAGCTTTTCATGCCCAATTGGCTCTTAGCCAAAAGCGGAGCGACCGTAACCACGGTGACACTGACAGATGTAGAAATCGGTCTCAAGAATATGTTTGTTTATTGATGTCTGTGACTCGCCTCTTGTCATCCCTTTCTGTCAGTTCCTATGCAAAAGAGATGCTTGGAGGACTATCTCTTGAGTGTGACAGACAAACACAGACAAAGAGGGAATTGTCATTAAAGTCAAAATGTCTGATTCGTACTTCTATTTCTCAGGTGATCAAAGCACCTCTGACACTATCAACAAAATCTGTAAACTGCTAAACATAATTCGGTGTTTTAGAGAGCTTTGTAGAGCTACTTGTCACTCACAAATGAAAGGAAAAATAAGCAGAATTGTGAAAAAGCCGCAATTACCCTTTTTAATTTTTTAAGAATTCCACGGCAGAAACAAACAAACAAACAAATGAATGAATTAATAAATTAATGAATAAATGAAACAGAATTGTGAGATGTTAACTCAGAATTCTGAGAAAAAAGTCAGAATTGCAAAATATAAACTCAAAATTAAAATATACACTCGCAAATGCAAGGAAAAAAAGTCAGAATTGTGAAAAAAAAAAAAAAAAAAAAAAAAAAAGCTGCAGTTACCCTTTTTTTTACATTTATCTGATGGCTGAACATATATAATATAATATAATATAATATAATATAATATAATATAATATAATATTATTTTGTAAACTCAGAATTCTAAGAATTGCATGTTTAAAATCATAATTTTGACATAAAGAGTCAGAATTGCAAAATATAAAATCATAATTGTAAGATATAAACTCGCAAATGCAAGAAAAAAGTCAGAATTGTGAAAAAAAAAAATCCGCAATTACTCAAAAAGCTGAAATTTTTTATTTATTTGTTTATTTATTTATTTTTATTCCAAAAATTGTGAGATGGAAACTCAGAATTGTGAAATAAAACGCCACAATTACTCTTAGTTTTTATTTATTTATTTTTTGTTTGATTGCATGAATGACTAGAACTGCAAGAAAAAAAGTTAAAATTACAGATTTGACATTGCAATTTTAAGATAAGAGTCAGATTTGTGACATGTAAACTCAGAATTGTGAGTGGATTTGCAAGGAAATAAAAGTTTTGAGTTTATACCTCACATTTTTGACTTTGTTTCTCACAAAAACAGCAAAGAAGGCTGAATTGTGAGATAGTGTCACTTTTTTTTTTTTTTTTTGGCAAAAACTTCCATAATAATGTTTTTCTCTCCACAAATCTGAAAATAAAAGAGAAGATCAAGGGGTTTCAACTGATGATATAGTTGTTATTCACATATATTTAAACATAAATCTTCTTTATAACCCCCCAGTGTTGAAAACCCCATGTTAGATCAAAAGTTTCCAGAGGAAATACAAGAGAAACAAAGAAGCCACCCAGTACCACTGACCCTTCTGCGACCCAGACAGACCGGGACCTCTTCCGCCTAGAGCGAGGGTCTTGATCACGGCTAACAACAAGCCTCTGTTTAAACACACTGAAATGCTGTCCGTCTGTCCGTATGACTTGCTTATTAGCTTAACGGGGTCCTGTGACCGCTTTCCTTACACAAAGAGACGCACCAGAGAAGACTCAATCCCATCTGCCCAGCCAACACAGGAAATCTGATAGTCTCCGTTAATATGTCATATCCTTCGTATGACTGTAATTTAATTTCCTCCGATTAATTTCTGGTCATAAAATTGCCATGAGATGAAGTTACAGTAGTTTGTTCTAATGCAGGCTTTGCTGCAGTTCTCCAACTCGGGTGTGAAGACTATCCGGGTGGGTTTTTAAAAGATTTTCAGCTTTTAAAACATACTTTATAATGGTACGCCAGGCTGTAATTATTGCCACTCATTTAGCTTGAGTCATTATTAGTTAAGAAGCAATTAATCTCATTAATTAGAGCTGGATGTATGAAGATCGCAACTGACAGCTGTATTTGAAATAGCTTTGTGGCTGTTTGTTTCTGATTGTATTGTTTAAGTACACAGCCACAGAAAATACTTTAATTTTCTTCTGTGCTTGCATAAGCAACACAACAAGAAAATAGGTAAGTTAACAAGTAATCATTCATGGATGACAGAGGAATTGAAGTAAATGAAACATGACCTCATAAAAATATATTACCTCCAAAAATACTTTACGTTTAGGCTATCTCCCAGAACAGAAATGAAATAGGAGAGCTTTTTTAGTCTTATTGGAGCTGAATTAATGCGTGTTTGTGTGTGTATGATGAGACCAGCAATTATTTCTCTGTTAGCTTGGGTTGAGACAGTAAATTATGATTTTCTATGCGGATACAAATTCTTCATTTCTCTCTGTCAACCCACACACCTGAGTCCCAGTGAGAGAGCCCTGTAGGCACACACGCACGCACACAGGAGAAGTATATCCCAGACTGAAAGTGTTTTGCTGGAGGTCATGAAAATGCACGGTACGGCAGCTTGCTTTCCCTGAGGTGGCTTCAAAGACGTCAGCGTGGATGTTTTTGAGGATTGGATTTTCACTCCCCAGTTATTAAGTAGGTTGACATCAGGGAAGGTTCGTTAATGACTGTGTCTCATTCAAGACAAGGAGACGTGGAGGTACACGAGGACAAAACAGAACCCTCGCTGTCTCATTTCACAACACACTTTAATGCACTAGGAAGTTCTCTAACAACCTCCGAATCAGATACGCCCCCAAATTCCTCCTCCCTTAGCTAATTTACGCTTGAATAAAACAAGCGAATCATCATCCTTGTTATTTAATTCCTTTGTGACCAAGCTGGATGACAGGTTCAAGTACAACAAAGGCTTTGTCACATCTAAAACAAAGGATAAAAAAACCCATCAGACAAAAGAGAGAATAACATGCTCACAATTCATTAAAGGTTAAAAACAAATCAGAAAAGCCAATGACGTGGGTTTTTAATTTGTCATCATGGCACTTTTTTTACGTTGGAAATTATATATTTGGTCTCGCACTGCATTAAAGTCTTTGGATAAAAAGTTTCCTCCTCAACTTTCTCACCTTTATCAGATAGATAGATAGATAGATACATAGATAGATAGATAGATAGATAGATAGAATGTCATTTCTATTGTTGGCTTAAGAAGGTTAAAGTTCTGTTCAAGTGGTTAGAACGGCGTCATATGCAGAGACAGATCATTATCACACGCCAACCACCTGAAATTGGAGCTGGGATTCGTCTCAAGGGGCTGGCGGTAAGCTGTCAATCAGCTTGTTTTCAGACTCCCAGTCTGATACATCATAGCCACTGGACGGCCCATCAAACGGATGGACAGCTTGTCATCGCGACGGTATGGTGTTGAGAATGAGGACTTGCAAAGACGTCGCAAAGTCACTGATGAGGGTGTCAACATAGGCTATTTTATTATATCGCACTGCATATGGGAACACGGCTAATCAAACTGACATCAAAAACATTGCAATTGACATTGCAAGAACACTTTTGGAGAAATGTGCGTATGCTTTGGGATTGTTAGCAAGCCCGCGGTGGTGGCAGTAGAGGGGGTGGTTACAATACCAAACAACTCTACGGTCTTGAAATTGTAAAGTGATATTCCCCTCCCTGTTCCTTTTCACAGAGCCGCTCTCATTATTCTTGCTTATTGAGATGGATAAACCTGAAGTTGGTAATTACATCCCCCTCTCAGCCTGTTCTACACATGCGGAAGTTAATTAGCCTAAGAGTTAGCTAATTCTGAGAGGAAACTAAGCAAATAGCATCAAATCCACTCTCTTTAATCATCACCTGAACATAAAGCAGGAAATTGATTTGCCCGTCAGACTCTTCATGAGAGTGATTGGAGTTTTTGTTGTTGTTGTTGTCATTTTTTGTTTGCTTGTTTCACAGCTGTGAGGCAGGCTGTGGGTGATTCAGATGATGGCACAGCATGGCTTACATGCAACTTCTTGTTGTGTAGGAATTCATATCTTTTATAATGAAGAAAAAAGGCTTTTGTTGGGAATATAAACGACTGTGAAACTCTTCATTATGCTGCTGCTAATTTGTGGAGCTGAACCCGAAGTAATTTAAAGAGACAGTTCACTGTAAAATGAAAATTGTCATCATTTACTCACCATTGTGTCGTTCCAAACCTGTATGACTTAATTTCTTCTACAGAACACAAAGAGTTTGAAAAATGTCGGGTTTTGGTCCACATAATGAAAGTCCCCCACATGCACCAATTTTTGTCAAGCAGAATTAATCCAATTCGATTACAGACTCTGAAAATTCTGTTTATATGATCCCTGAATGTTGTTGCAGTCCAATTCATATATTTGCTTAGACTGCTTTAATGACCACTTCAAAAAACGTGAGATGTAAGTCAACATACGCACGGTCGTATGACACAAAACGTATGTATGATCTCTATGTATGTCTATGATCCCTAAACATTGTTGCAATCCGATTCACATATTTGTTTACATGTGCTATATTCAGAAAAAAAGACTTTTTTTTTTTCAGGATTGCCAGGTTTTCACACTAAAACCTGTCCAATTGCTACTCGAAATTAGCCCAAAACTAGCCTAATTGCGTTTTGAGGAGGGTCCTTCTTTAAACACTGCGGGGTAAAATACACATTTTTTGGAGGGATTCCCCTGGTAAAATGAGCATTTCAGGGGAAAAATGTCACGTTATTTGGGTCACTTCAACCTGCAGACATGAAAAACAATCCACGCCAACAGTGTTAAAGTAGCCCTTGGCTTGGCAACACTGAGGATAATGTCATGAGCTACCTCTAGTGTAATAGCCTCTTTTGCCCTGATGACATATTGAAATGAAATAAAAAAAAAAAAAAACAGATTTTTTTTTTAAAGCAAATACTTGGTAAATATTCAGGGCCAGATTTACGAACAGCTTGCGCCAACGCAAACTGCCTTTTGGCGTTAAAATAGTACTTACTAAAGACGCACAGCGAAATATTAGCACTTAAAAGACATTGACAGTTATTTTTGTGTCTGACCTTATTGAATATGCATTTGTAGGAGTTTCCCTTTCAGATGCAAAATTTATGGGAGGAGAGTATTAAAATTAATTGCGCATGATTTACTAACATTTGTGCACGTCAAATTACTGGTATTTGCGGCATTATTTAATGCCCAAAAAAAAGCATGTCTTAAATCAGGCGGTAATTTGCACTGGTCTTGGTAGATTGCGCTGGTCTTTATGGAAATGATCTGGCTGCGTTTATGTTCTTTAATGTGCGCAATGTTAGTAAATCACGCACAGAATTTTAATGGAATTGCGCTCTAATGCTAATTTGCCATGTTTAGTAAATCTGGCCCTTAGTCTCCTCCAATGACCACTTCAAAAAACACCAAATGTAAGTCAACATATACGCACGATCGTATGACACAAAACGTATGTAAAAATACACACTTGACAAGCTGGATTCAAGCATTTAGATGCTTCATTTTTTCCTGTTGATCAGATTTTTCCTCTTTCAGTCTGATTAAAATTTAATTCAAATTGAGCTCAGCTGGATTGCTGTGTTTACATGAAGGCTTATCAATCCAACTGACAATTAAAAACAGATTATTTGGGTGTAAAAAAAAAAAAAAGACGACTTTCACTGTATGGACAAACACTGTTGAAAGTCATATAGGCTCAGTGCAATGAGTAATTTTTCCATGAACTATGCCTGTAACATACCTCTCCATATCGTAGTTCAACCTGAATGCATTTCATGTTAAACCCTGCGTGCCTTCTTTCAGTGAGATATGTAACATATGTTGGGCAAAATGGAGTTATTGCCTTTGACCTGCATATTTTATGGATGAGAGGCTTTTGCCCTTGAGTCAGGCAGATCACAAGCTCAGCATATGTCCAGTGCAGACCCGGGACCCTCTGCTGAACATAACTACACCTCCAGGCGAAGAAACCAAGCCTGTACACAGCATATCAAACAGGAGGTCAACGGGCTCCCATATGCACGGAACTCAAAGTGCAGATGAAGGGAAGTGCATCTTGAAAGCACACAAAGGCATCAATGGCAGAGGCAACCGCGAGGCACTTAACTAAGAATGAGAGAGGGCCGAGGAGAAGGAAAGGAGCTGCTGAAGAGAAAAAGATGTAAGTTTAATGAGCTGCCTGTTTTCTGCAGAGAAATGCTATAGTTGAGCCAGCGTACGGGGATCGTCGGTGAGCGTTTGGGAATAGCCCCAGTGCCGGCGGTAGGAGTGGCGGATCTCGGTTTGCTATCGTTAAGTCTAGATGGAATTAAAGGCTGTCAGATAGGGAGTGGGGTGACTCATCTGGAACATGTCTAGGGGTTGCTTTGGGGGAAAGACGTCAGCTACACTCCAGCACCCAGCTCCCCACTACTTCCTCACGGATCCAATACAATAAGCCCTCCACATCTGAAACCTAATTACTCTCTATGGTTTTTGAGTGGGCAGCATTGCGTCAACACTTCAAAGAATAAAGATCAGGTGTCTCGTATGACACTAATTAACATCAGTATAGATCCCAAGACTGCATGTCATTTCAAGTCTAAGAAAAGACAAATATATAAATAAAACCAAAGCTTCTACAGTAGAAGAAGCCGCTGCAGCCGCTGCAGCAGCAGCAGCAGCGGTTACTCATCAGTGCATCAGCCTTCTAGCTTGATTTTGACAAATCCCACAGCACATTCCTCCAAATTACCGTCATTTACTCAATAATGACAGTGATAAATCGTTCAAAACATAAAAACAGCCAGAACACGCTGGCTGTTTTAGTCCAGAACACTGGGGAACAGCCAACAATTAAGCTAAACAAAACTCCAAATACAGAGGTTTGTTATTCTATAATCATGTTAGACCCCCTCTGCTCTCTTGGCCAGAAAGACATAATTAATGACAAAATCCTATTCCCTTTGTGCTCATGGGCGATGTTCGCCTGTTTTGTTCACATACTGTGTCAAGCAACAGGGTAAGCCGGTGCATTTCATTAAGGAACAAAAGGAACGCTGTGGAAAATCAGACAAACTTTTCAAAACTCAAATAAACTCAAATCCACCGACTATGATATGCTCCTTTTTTAATGGGCTTCAGGGCTAAGCTGCTTAAGGAAACAAAGAAGTTTTTTTGTAAAAGACGATTGAACTGCATTGAAATCAGATAGGATGATAGAGTCAAACCAATGAAATTTCATTCAGCGGTTTTGAATTATCAAACAATTTCTCACACTGCGTAGAAGAATGTACATGCTTATGTAAATGACACTAGAAGTCATTAGTATTCTGTCAAAACTCAAAACATGAGAGCTAAACATAAAACGAATGACTTCAGTGGTAATACGTTCCTCCAATCTTGTTAATCAGGTACTAGCTCTGGTAGCTTTTTTCTGTTGTTGTTCCCAAAGGGGGTGACCTATTTTTATCATTTTTAAAAAAAAACGAAACTACCAAAGTCGATCTTTTCTCTTCGTTTGTGCCTGGGAGACTCTATTTGAAAAACAAAAGGAATGAGCGCACGTGGGATGGGAGAGAGTGACGAGTCCATTTCCGTGCGATGGATAATTGCCGAGGGAATAGGACGAGGACAGCTGGCGGCCAGCTCAGAGCTCTGATTTATTCTGGAGTTGCATTACTCAGATAGATTTAGATTAAAATGCATTCATCAATTCAGCAGCGGACATAATGCATTATTGCCCAGGAGTAAACACGGCGCAGGCACCAAGGGAATCAATAAGGATAATTAAAACGGCAAGATGTAGCAGCCATTCCTCATCCAGCCTAAAACCTACGTGTGTGCCCGTGTGATTGTACGTGATGGACAGTGAAAGAGGTCTACGGCAGTTTTAATTTCTCGTAACGCTATTGTTTTGAGCTAGAATTGTTGAAATTGAGCTTTTGGGACATTGGGCCCCTTTAATGTGTAGGAGCATCAGAACTCCTGTTACATTCATGACATAGGTGTAGAGTGTCTTGGGACATTTGAGTAATTAAAATGATTGTGCTGAGATCATTTGTTATGACAAATAACTATTTGGAATACATGATAATGCCCGTGTTTAACATGGGCAGAGATATTAATCACCTTTGTGTGTTGTGCTTTCATTTAATACCCTGAACTGTGCTCATGGGTACAATAAAATAATTTTAAAGCAGACAATCCAGGCTTAAAAGAAATAAACAAAACCACCTTAATTAATTGTAGAGCCAGATTAAAGTATAGCTTCTGTTGACTATTGAGTGCTAGAAACTGTCTAACATGGTCTCTAAAGGATTTAGGGGCAAATATGATGTTTAATCTAAAATTATACCATTTATTGTATGTATATATATATATGTCTGTGTGTGTGTGTGTGTGTGTACTTGTTCGTGCTACATTGTGGGGACCAAATGTCCCCACAAGGATAGTAAAACCTGAATTTTTTGGTCCCCACAATGTCAAAAAAAATGCTTAAAAATAGTAAATGATGTTTATCTGAAAGTGTAACGATGCAAACATGTTTTCTGTAAAGGGTAGGTTTAGGGTTAGGGTTGGGTTAGGGGATAGATAATATCGTTTTGTCAGTATAAAATCTATAGAAGTCTATGGAAAGTAGACATTCCACATTGTGTGTACACACATACATACACACAATGTGGAAATTCTAAATATCTAATTTCCTAAGGTAAATAAACATTATATTTGTATTGTATTTTGGTATTAAAGATTATATGTATATATATATATATATATATATATATATATATATATATATATATATAAATACACATACTGAATATTACACATATCTATTTATGATATAAATATAAAATTTAATTCTGTAAATGTATTTTCCACTCTTAACTTCTTGACTCATATCTTTCTTAGCCATAACTTTGTCGCCAAGGATTTTCCAGAGATTTTCAATTAGACTTAGATCAGGACTCTGGCCTGGCTTTGCTTGTTTTGCAGTGTGACAGGGAGCATTGTCTTTGAAAACTGCACGCTGGAGATGCTTGCAGAGAAAGAACTGCATGCCCAACTCCTGCTGCAGAAAACATCCCTCAAAACCATAACACTTCCTTCTCCACCTTTTACTGACTTTACACACTTGGACTTCAGTCTTTTCTCAGTTTGATGCTGAACAAATTGTTTCCCATCAGACCCAAATAAATTAAACTTGCTCTCATGACTAAAGTGAACTTTGAACCATTTCTCCACACAACATGCTCCTCAGCAAAGGTGAGCTTAGTCTTTTGATTCTTTCTGCTAATGAGAGGCTTGGTCACTGCAGAGTGCGCTTTCAGTCTGACTTCTCTGAAATATGCTGAGACAGATCCAAACCCTGTTCAGCACTGAACAAAAAAAAGCAATTCCAGCTGCAGTGTTGAACCGATTCTAGATTGAGAGTCTCTGCATTATCCTGTCTTCTCATGCATTTGTCTTACATGGACAGCCAGCCTTTTGCAGGGTCTTGAATGAATTAATGTCATTGTATACCTGAAATATTTGTGAAAACACCAATTTGGAATGACCAACTTTTCTTGCAATTGCTAAAAGTATAATCACTTTGGCCTTTATCTGGACAACTTCCTCTCATAGGGTTTCAGTCACTTTAGAGCAACCTGGTATCTTGGAATCTCAGTGAAAATTGAAGAAATGCTGACAGTTAAATAGGGTTTGTCAGATAATTAAGGAAATTAGCACTGAGTGTCAGATTTACACCAGTAACTTGGAGATATCTGTAAGTGTTCTCTAATTTTGATCAGAGTTACATTTTAAATATCTCCCAAGTTTTTATACTGTGCTCCAGAATACAAGTAATTTATGAAATGTGCTTACAAAGCTGAAGTTCTACTCCTGTTAGGATAACTTTAAATAGGACTAAGCGGTGACCTTGAAATTTAGAAAATTATAGGTTGTTCTCTAATTTTGATCTCCACTGTAGATCCTGAGACAAGTTTAAAGCAACTGCAAAACTGCCACACATGCCACTTGTTTTTAAATATTAGTTTGTTATAATGTTACACAATTAATATATTTTTAATGTGACTTACAGTGTCCAAATACTTTAATGCCACTGTATATCTCATCCAGGGTTTCCTTCACTCTCTATGCTTTCCTTTCACCCCCCTCTACATGCACTAAAACCCATATCCTCGTCCCTCTGGTGAACTGCTATTTGAGAGACAGTACTCCTAAAATAGGCCCTGTAAAAGTTAATTACACAAGCGGGTCAGGCAGCCGGAGGAAGGGTCAGGCAGTCTGAAGCACTCAGTCAGCTCTTGTGGAAGAGCCTTCCTCACACATCCCTTCACGTCGCAGAGTTCAGCAGGGGCCCGAATACAATGCAAACAAACCTTGTTACCGCTCACTTAGCACTTAACAAAGGGTTAGGCCAGCGGCCCCCGGCGAGATAACAGTTCAGCTCTAATCTCATTCACAAATGTGATTCTAATTAGGTAGTGCATTTTAAAACCTAATGACGATATTCAGGTGTTGATTTCAGGGAGCTTTGTGACAATCTAAATCTGGAACATCAGCTATCTCAGATGTAGATGAAAGAGGACACGTTTCGGATAGTTCATCCAAAAATGAAAATTGTGTCATTAATTACTCACCCTCATGCCGTTCCAAACCCGTAAGGGTTCGGAACACAAATTTACGTCAGAACGCCGATTCCTGCGTCAGCGGAAGCACTTGATGTGTTGTACTGTCATGAACAAGTGTCAAAGACTGATAAGGAAGAGAAGAAACTGAAGCACAAAAATATTCTCCTAGATTGAACCGCTTATATCATATGTACTATTTTAGGGAAGTCCTTAGTACCTTTCTGGGCCTTGAATGTGATAGTTGCTTTGCAGTCTATGCGGGGTCAGAAAGCTCTCCGATTCAAGAAAATTTTAGCTCAGAAATTTGTGTTCCGAAGTTAAAAGAAGGTCTATGGGTTTGGAACGTCATGAGGGTGAGTAGTTAATGACAGAATTTTTACTTTAAGGTGAACTATGCCTTTAATTAAAAAAAAAAAAAAAAAAAAAAAAAAAAAGTTTATCATGTCAGAACTGTAGCCTAGAGGTTGGTGGCTTGTCTTGTCCTGTCGGCAATGTGGGTTCAAATCCATTTTATTTATTTATTTATTTTTTCCCATACTGTCAATAGAAATGCCCAAAAAGAACTGTAAGCAACAGTGTAGGAGTCTGGAGCTAAAAACTGCTTCTCTGGATGTTGAGTGTTTCTGATCTTTCAGACGAGCTTGCCTGACATTTCCATCCTTCTCCCTGCTATTTTCGTACCGCTTGTTGTTGTTTTCAGGCCCATGTGGTTTAAACTTCATTCCCTGGGACCTCAGGCGCCATTAGTCAGCTCTCTGTGAGGCAACATCCCATAATATCTCTAGCCTCCCGGACCCATCTCTAAGGCTTTATTAGAGTCTGCCATTTGGAGCCATTTTCTAATTATTTTACCTCAAATGCCATGGAGTATGACAGAGAGATGAGTAAGGCTACACCTCAAAGACCTCTGATATATCATCTTTCTTGCCTGCTCTCGCTTTTAGCCCTCTTCCATCTTTTTGGTGCAGTAACAATGTGTTTTTCCTCTCTGAACAGCTACACAGAGATATTAGATATTAGATTTGATTAAAATGCAGTTGCATTGGCAGCAGTGTCCGTGCTAACAACCCGCATGCTATGACCACATTCCAAAAAAACCCTTCTAATATCTTCACCGCCCTCTGTGAGACTCTCCATCCTTCTCAAACTTGTTCTCCTCAAGCTGTGCCAGGCCCAGACTTCCCTCTCTGGTTGCTCTCCCCATCTCTCTCTCTCTCTCTCTCTCTCTCTCTCTCTCTCTCTCTTTTTCAATCATCCCACCGTTTGTGCTGCCCCTTGCAAATTCCCTGGCTCTCTCACACTCTTCCACACGCGTACACGCTCTCACACACACATCCTCCAAGCAAAGTCAAGTCACCCTTGATTAGGTTCTCACAGCTCCTTGGAAATGTGCCCCTTGAGAATGTGTGTGTATGTGTGTGTGCAGGAACGTTTGTGTTGCTCCGCCAGACTTTTTTCTCTGTTCACTCATCATTGTTATTTTTTATTCATTCTTTCCTTGTTATTGTAATCCATTAAATGTATCTTAGTTCATATGCTGATTGTTCGGTGTGAAATCTGTTGATTCTCAAGCAGTCTTGTGGTTTGATTATCACATGAATACACTGCAGGTCCAGCTCTTTTAGAGTAGTAACTTAGGCTACTGTACTCTCTGTTCCCACTTCTTCATCTACAATCGCACATGCAAACAATCTAATATGTCAGTGTTAAAATACTTTCTCCTATCCCCAGTTCAATATGTAAACAACTACAAGTCAATTCAAAAGCTGTTTGCTAGCTGATTTCCCTGAAAATTATAAACACTGACTCTAACACACCGATACTGTTTTAGCTGTTTATTTTAGTAACAGCGGCACAACCAAAAACATTAGTTTTCAAAAATAAAAATTCTGACAATAATTACTTAGCCTTATGTTGTTCCAGACCCGTAAGACCTTCGTTCATCTTTGGAACACAAATTAAGATATTTTTGATGAAATCTAAGTGCTTTCTGATGATGCATACACAGTAACTACCACATTCAAGGCCTAGAAATGTAGTAAGGACATTGATAAAACAGTCCACGTGACATCAGTGGTTCAACCGTAATATTATAACGCTACGAGAATACTTTTGGTGTGCAAAAAAAAATACTTACGCTGAGCCTTTCTGAGCCTGGAGTTGCATTTAATGAAATCATTTGAGCTTCAAAAATGACACAAAATCACTATATAGAATAGTATACAAATCCATACAATTGTTTACTAATTTCCAAGTCCTTTTCAAATTATTTAACAGATTTTCAGCTCGACATCAGCACTGGCTCTCCTTGGCACATTAAGCCCAAAGTATGTTTCGTTTTTGTATGCGTATGTTACCGTATGGCTACAGTCGAACGCGTTTGTTGTGTGTGAACGCGGATGGACACATACGTTCTAGAAAGCTTCTCCTGCTGAAAAACCAGGGATCAAGCTGGAATAGAGCTAAGAAAGTGGCCAAACCCCCTCTAAAACCAACCAGCTATGACCAGCTAAGACCAGGCTGGATGACCAGCTAAAACCAGCGAACCAGCTTAGGTTGGTTTTAGCTGTTTTTTTGTTGTTGTTGTCATCATTGTTTTTTTTTTTCAGCAGGATCATCTGTGTCCACTATCTGCTTTATATTCTGCAAGTTATGACCGATAATATTTTTTAACTCTTTTAAACCAAAGCTGAGATGTGCACACACGCTTGTTGAGAGGAGTGTTTCCATTACATATTTGCTCAAAACTTTGGTGATATTTTATAAATGTTGATCAAAAAAGAATTGCGTAAGGACAGTGTTTCCATTAACCAATATTTTGCAACTAGAACTTACATTTTTCCCTCTCTTGAGAAGTCATGGCAACAGATTTTGGTGGGATTTTGTCTATATATTTCAGCAAAGGAGGCGTATGCGTGTATCTTTACAGAAGCAGCGCATGAAACTGGCTGGTATAAATACAAGCATTGACTAGCGTGGCTGTGATCAGCTCCGGTGGCCACGTCAGAGCCGTAAAGCATTGCAGACGTATGCAATATAAATTGTCTAAGCATTAATGGCAAGGAAATGCCCTTTATACTTGTGAGTGGCCACATATGAAGTGTTTCTTGGTTATTGTACATTGAAGAATGATCATGACTTTTTACATACATCATGTGACCTGTAAATGGCAAAAAAAAAAAAAAAAAAATTGACATTTCAGTTTTGCGAAATATTCCTATTTTGAATTGCCGTAAAAACCACCTCATGCGAGCATAAAAACTTTTTTGCAATATATGGGCATTTTTGCGATATATGGGTAGTAAATGCCGCTCCATCTGAAAGCATGTGATGGAGATTTACTGTTGATTACACAACAGGCTTTACTGACAAAAAGCACATGACAACCACCTTTAATAAATCATGCAGCCCTAGGTCTGGGACAGTGTTGCCACGCTGTGGAACAATTGATTACTGCAAAATAAATTCAATGCATGTGCGCCCTGCACGTACAAAATACGCAGTTACAAAAATCAAGTGGTGCACTCTTCTGAACACAAAATACACTGTACTTCGTATACACATAAAAAGCGAAGTATACTTTGGGCTTTAGTTAATCAGTTAGATAGTTTGTAAATTAATCGTTCAGACCACTTTTGTGAAGCTGATCAATCAGCTCTTCGAGAAGATCTGACTCAAAAGAACTGTTCATTAATGGCTTGTGTTCCACTGGAGAAAGAAATGAAGGTAAGTAAATGAAACCATTTTTATTTTTTGGGTGAACACCACCTTTAAAAGAGTGTAAAACTGCTGCAAAATTATACAATTTTTAATTTCATTAATATTCATTCAGCAGCCAGAGTGTTCACAGCTTGGTGAAACAACACAGATGTATTTTAAGTGCTTGTACGGCCCTGAGAAACCTGTAAAATCTGACACAGTATCTCATCAGACCGCTAAAGTCCACTAATTAGTCAGCGAAGAGCTGAGCATGTTACAACAGCACATCTGGAACAAGCGCCACTAAAAAAACGCTGGATCATCCCTATAAAAATAACCATCCATTAAAATAACACCCCAAGATACATCACACTGGTGTTTTTAAAAGCGAGATCTCCTCTTAACCTTCTCTGGGAAAGTGAAGAAATGGCATATGCCAGGTTTTCTGTTTCTCCTCTCATGTCCCTGTTGTCAAGCCTCAAGTCTCTTCAGTCCTTCTCCAGTCCCTGAGAGAAAATTATAGGATAATGCCTCGTTCGTGCAAGTCATTCTCAGCAGTATGTAGCAGATAAAGGTGCCCTTCATTGGTGACTCCCAAATACCCCAGCGTATAGAAAGATTCTTTACTACAACAACAGCAACCCCCTTGTGCCGCCACATACTGAACTTACCAGAGGCCGGGAAACCGCTGCGGTTGACAGAATTAACACACAAGGAAGCAGCATTGTCAACTCAGGACTTTCCAAATAAAGTGTTTCTGTGCAAACAATCGCTTGCAATATATTTTCATGTCAAACATCAACTGACAAGCAGAAAGTGCTGCAAATCTAATATTAACACTCACTAAACTGCTCTAAACAAAGAGTGCAAAGGTGCCGCTAACACAAATGCATTTCCTGCTTGCGCATCATGGCTGAAAAGAGGAATTAAAATATTTCCAAGGTTTTAATCGCCATTCTAATTGTTTCAGTGCTCAAGTGAAGGCAACATGAGAATTACCAAGCAATTGAAGGGCTTTGCTATTAGCTTGCTCGTCAGTCACTTGTGCTGCAATTTGGGATCCACTGGGCGAGGACGAGTGAAAACCAGTCATTATGTCGTAATTATGATGTGATTATAGCCTTATTATGGCTAATGCTTTGTCAATGCCACACATAACTGAGTATGTGCATGTAGTACGTGGCAGACATCGGCTTTCTTGAGTAAGTGTTATTAATTACCACGCAGAGATAGGTGGCAGAGAGGCAAGGGTGTGTGTGAATGTGTGATGGTGGCTCATTAGAAGCGCTGTATAAGATGAGGTATTAGTGTATGATGCTTTCCCAAAGCTCCACTAGTCATTTCAGAGCTGTGTTTTCACTCAAGAAGAGCCACTCAATCTCAATTAACATGAAAAAGGCACAATCCCACCAATGAAACACACACATCCTCATTCTCAATGTGTTTGTGTGCTTCAACAATGATGACTCTGTTAGGTGGATGGGGCTTTTCCGAACAAAGGGCAAAGGGACAGCAGAGATAAGAGAGTTTTTGCGATAACTTCTCCTCTCTGTTCCTCTTTCTTTCGTTCCCTTCTATCCATCTCTCTTATCTCCGGTTTTCTATTCAGCATATGGCATCCCTGCAAAGCAGAGGAATAAAAAGACGGAGGGTTTGCTTACATGGCCGCTTTAACCACTCGTATACCCTTCTCCTTGTTACCACTTAGAATTCAATCTCTCCTTTTTCTTATCTGTCCGAGGTGCATACATGCTCTAATGCAGCTCTGTAACAAAACGCAGTAGAAGCTGGAGCAGGGGGTTAAGGGATACAGGTGAGAGGGTGGCACACTGAATATTACAATGTTAGATAAATATTGGAAATATCACGCAACATGAAAATGTTTTGGCAAATCAAATCAAATGTTTGTTCTAGGTAATTATTTAGCTTTTTTTTCTTTGGCTTCTTTCATTCAACAAATAAAATAAAATAATAAAATAAAATAAAATAAAATAAAATAAAATAAAATAAAATAAAATAAAATAAAATAAAATAAAATAAAAAAGTAAAGTCTTTCTTTCTTTTCTAAAATGACATAATCCATTGTTTTTTTTGTTGTTGTTCCCCATTAACTATTGAGAAAAAAAAAATTGTTCCAAACATTTGAATGAATATTTTGAATTTTTTTTGTAAAAAATAAAATAAAATAAAATAAAATAGTAAAATAAATAGTAAAATAAAATACAATTAAATTAAATTAAATAAAACTTCTAGAATTGTTATGCTTTCTTTAGAGTTTTATTTTTCCCCCATTAACTAGTGAACTAGTGAGAAAAAAAATGTTCCAAACATTTGATGGCATATTTTGAATACAATAAAATTATACTAAATATAATCTAAATAAATAAATAAATAAATTCTACATTTCTTATTTCTTATTATTTACAGTGCAAAAAAATCCTACACTTACTTTCTTCTTTCTTTCGTTCTTTCTTTTTTAAAATGAACTAGTGAGAAAAATTTGAGGGCATCTCAAAACAAAAGTGGTGGCATATTATCATAATGAAAAATATTCCAAACATTTGACTTTGAGGTGCATCTCAAAGTCAAATATTTGCCTATGTACCAGAGGGAAGCGTGTGTCATAGTGCAGTGTACGAGTCGATGTGAGGTTTGTGTGCATGTGTGTGGAGTGGAATTCAAATGGTTCCTCTTGACGAGGCAGCGCTTTTTCTCCAGCGTCCTTAACATGTAATTAATCAATTCAGGTCCCAAAGAGCTCTATTTATAACTGCTTGGAGGACCTCTCCACCACAACACTGCACAGCTCCTCAACCGAACGTCATGCAGAGCGTACTTTCTCACCAGAACCGCTTTCAATCCACTTCCATAGTGTCTTGTGTATGCAAAGTGGCTTTAATCAAGTAATTACTGAATCAACAATAAATGTGCAATAAACAATTAGGCTGTTAGTCTTTTTCAGTTAACAATAGCAGGTACGTTCAAGTGGAGGGTTTTTGCTTTCACAAGAGACGGAAAATGGCAAAAGCTTTGTGCACAAAGGGTATTCTCGTAGCTTTATAAAATTAAAGTTAAACCACTGATGTCACATGGACTATTTTAACATGTCCTTACTACCTTTCTGGGCCTTGAACGTATCAGTTGCTGTCTATGCAGGATCAGAAAGCTCTCAGGTTTCACTAAAAATCTTATCGTAGTTCCAAAATATCGTAGTTCCAAACATGAACAAAGGCCTTACAAACATGAACACAGGAAGTGTGTTGAGACACGCTGCTTCATTCTATGTGGTGACATAATTTCAACTGAAGCTTATGACAGCTTATGACAGCACAGTCTAACAGATTACCCCCTAGATTCAATATGAAACTCTTTCTAAAACAAGATAGTCATCATAATCATGCTGTGGCTGTCTAGTTTTAAAGGGGTCCTATTATGTTCTTTTACAAAGTCTTGATTTTGTTTTGGGGGTGTACTAGAACATGCATTCAAAAAACACATTATTTTTAACATAATTTACATTATTACAATACATTTCTCCCAGCCTGGCACAAATGGTTAGATTAGTTCCCGGTTTAATGAAGGCCCACCTTCCGAAAAATGAAATGTGTTGTGATTGGCGAACAGCTTAGACAGTGTTTCAGTACTACCACGCCTCTTGTCAAAGAAGCAAGTTCAGTGTACAACTGTTAGCACAAGCTAGATTAAAGTGATTCTTACATTTTAAATATGGATATTTTTCTTACAAAAATACATCGATTCGCTACAGGAGGCCTCTATTGACACCGCCCGGAGCCGTGTGACACTTTCTATTATGGATGGATGCACATTATTGGACTTGTTTTGGACTGATGAAGAGAAACACCTGTCTATGGCATTCTAAAGCTTGGGAGTGCCAGGATAAATTTTAATATATTTTAAAGTCCGATTGCATTCATCTGAAAGAAGGAAGTCATTTACACCTAGGATGCATGGAGGGTGAGTAAATAATACACTGAAGTAGTGTTGGGTCCTATCCTCAGCCTGCGAGATCGCCAATACATGATATTATTGCGCTAATTTATTTATTTACTTACTTACATACTATTTACAACAATTCAAATTTCCGTAGGCGGGATTTAATTTAATGATATTCTAATGGACCACGTTGTGACATCACTGAATGCGGAAGACAAACACTGTAGTCCAAAGGAGCCGTCCGTTGTAGTTCTTGAAAAGAGATTTTTTTTAAAAAACAAAATATCTCCCTTTGGAGTGGACTTTGAGATTTGTAACTTTGTAGAATGTTTTTATGCCCAAAGTTACACACCACACACTGACTAAAAGTGAAAAAGCATAATAGCACCCCGTAAGTGTTTAATATATGCCGATTCGCGCATATGATCTGCTCCGTGTTATTGCGTCTCTGGACCGGAGCCAAAATCCGGAGTAGACTGTGCGCACTGCCATGGTTCGTGTGACAAATTGTGAAACCAGACCTCATTTGCCCCAATCGAAAGCATATTTACACTGTCTGAATTGTTCCTTATCGCCTACATTCACCATATAGAAAATACTAACACTGCGAACAAGTGACTGACCTTAGCTGCAGCTTCAGCATCTATTTATAGCATAGGGGGCGGGATGCATTGGATTCTAGAGAGCATCTGATTGGACAGAAAGTTTGATGAGAAGCTGAAGTGTAGGATGATGTCAACAAAATCATTGATTCATATCGGAAAACTAAGTTTTAAATGCACATATCTTGTAAACGCTAATTTTGTCATTGTTTTGGAACACACTAGCATATAGATAACCTTAAGGCTAACATATTCATAATCTACTAAAAGCCAGAAAATTTTAATTTTGATTTCACTGGGAATTTAAGTCAATTAATAACAAATATCTATTGATACCACGTGCATAGTTTATATAGAGCAGCCTGTGAATAGTCTGTGGATCAGATGCAACTAGTCTCTAGCACATTTGCCAAGAGACACTCACTACTTCCCTACTAGCTCTTATTACTTTGCAATAGCTCTTACTTTTTTTAAACAGAAAACTTTGGCTCACCCCTCTCAAAGGGATATATCATGTGTCTTTTCATGAGAAATGTTTTACTTTATAGCAGGATATAAGTAACCTCTCATAACAGGTTAACGGTTAGTGCGCTCAATGCATCTTCTCCATGAAATGAAGCAAATGTAATGAAGCGATTGCTCCCGCAAGCTGAATCTGTGCCAGTGTAGACCGATAGATTAGCTAATAAGAATGGCAGGTTATTCATTTCCACTTCTGTTGGAGGCACACCTGTGCTCTTGTCTCTCTCTCTCAGGCGTACACGCTTGGCATTGCCGCTGTGAGGGATTATTACAGACATTAAAAGCACATTACATACCCCGCCCTGCCCCTTCCTCTCACACACACACAAACTTCATTAGGCCTTGCCCATTAGCTTGCTCCCTCTCTCCCTCTCTTTCTTTTTTCTCCGGTGGAAAGCTTGTGCTGAGACTCGTCATTTGCCAAAAAAGCCATTAAAAAAAAAAACAACATAATTACAGAAAGAAAGCAGGAAGAAAATCAAAGAGATTGGCCCTCTTCTGAGGGAGAGACCTCCATTCTGACATTCCCATTGAAAAGATAAAAGCTCTCTCCAATCTAGCATTATATCACATACAATGCATACAAGACCCTATCATCCCTCTCTCTCGCTCCTTTTGTCATTCCAACTGTAATGCTAAAACTTACTGCAAAATCAAAAGAAAACTACATATTATCTATGTATGAATTGGATTTCTATTTTTACTTGGACCTTGGGTATTTGTCGCGTTCAAAACAACATACAAAATCATTCACATGCGATAATATCAGGCAATGTCACATGAGCAAGAGTGTGATATTGTGCTTACATGTATACAGCAGTTTTATAAACAAGTAACTTACTTTTCAGACATAATTTGGCAAGTTATTCAATGTGTCTTTCAGTGTTTTCAAGCTTCGCTCCAGGTTTTCTGTTTCCCACACCACATTCACCAACGAAAGAAACCCTGTTCTGAGCAATCCTGGGGCGAAAGAAAACATTCACACGGGTCAGTTTTTTTAAAATGAGATTTATATGTCATCTAAAAGCTGGATAAATAAGCTTTCTATTGATGTATGGTTTGATAGGATATGACAATATTTGGTTAAGATTCAGCTATTTGAAAATCTGTATTCTGAGGGTGCAGAAAAATCTAAATATTAAGAAAATCACCTTTAAAGGGGTCATATGATGCAATTTTGTGTTTTCCTTTGTTTTTGGAGTGTTGCAAGCTGTTTGTGCATATATAAGAATGGTAAAGTTGCAAAGATTAAAGTCTCAAACCCAAAGAGATATTCTTTATAAAAGTTAAGACTCAGCCACGCCTTCCTAAAACGGCTCATTCAAACGCGCCCCCACTTATCTACGTCACGGTGTGGGAAGATTTGCATAATACCGCCCAAATGTATATGCAAACAAAGAAGGCCTAACTTTTATTCTCACTGTAGTATTGTTGCTGTATATGTTGTGGAGACACTGTGTTTTTCATTGCGAAAACACAAGTACTTTCTTTGGCCTCCCAAATGAGTACACAGCTATAAATCAGTGGTTAAGTTATATTTACAACACTGTTCCAGAACAGTACAACACAAATATTCAAGTATGTGCAGCGCATTTTACGGAGGACTGTTTCCTGAACCTGGGATAGTAGTCTAGAATGCCAGCTGTGCACACTATAAAGTGGGGCAGTTACAACTTTGCAAGGACAGTCTGGCACTTCTGACTCACAGCCTGTAAGTACATTTTTATATTTAAAGAATTTGCTACTGACTATGAGTTTTGAGCAGTGTAGATTAGTGCTTGTTTGTCGTTTTTTCGATGAATGCAGACATGGTGTTATGTTTATGTGGCGCGATGTGGCGCGATGTGGCACAAAGCAACGCAACGCAACGCAATGTGTAAAAAGACAGTATGAGTCATTATAATCAGTAATTATGTCCTTGATGGATGCAATAAATGGCTCATTTATAATGGGTTTTATGGTTTTTGACTTGTCATGCTGGGACACAGCATCACAACATGGTAAGGGGCGTAACATTTCTGTCACACGCTTGAGGTATTCAGCCAATCACAATGCACTGAAAACTTTGTAAAATTCAACAGTTTCAGAAAGGCGGGGCAGAGAGGATCAACAGTAACAGTACATGGAGAATAATGTTTGCATTTCACCAAATACATAAAAAAATTTCTTTTTAGCAACATCATAAGACCCTTTAAAGTTGTCCAAATGAAGTTCTTAGCAACGCATATTACTAATCAAAAATTAAGTTTTGTTATGTTTACCATAGGAAATGTACAAAATATCTTCATGGAACATTATCTTTATTTAATATCCTAATGATTTTTGGCATAAAAGAAAAATCAATAATTTTGACCCATACAATGTATTTTTGGCTATTGCTACAAATATACCTGTGCTAATTATGACTGGTTTTGTGGTCCTGGGTCACATATGAGCAATGGAACACCACCAATCGAACTAGAGTCTGCTACTAAAACAAAATGTGATTCCTCCTCGAAACTATGATACAGACAGAGCAAATGTTCAGCAAGTTACTATAGTAAATTACAGGCAATACAAAAAGATGTGGTAGATGGATATACAGTATATCTAAAATAGAAATGAAAGAATGTAGGCATAATGAATCCAAGCTGAGTATTATAAATACTATGTTTTTGAACATAAAGAAAACATTAATTTCACAATGTAATTGAGGTCAAAAGATATGTGTGTAGTACTGTCTGTAGTTCTGTGAAGTGTCAGGTGTGTGTGTGTCTACAGCAGCTAAATGAGTTCAAGTAACGGTAGTGCAGTGGGAAGGGGGGAGTTCATAAAGTTTCAGGCAAGGCAGTAGTCTGACAGCCTGTGGGAAGAAAATGTTTTACAAGAAAGTGCATAAAGTGGGCTTTTGCAATGATCATTTTATAAGGAGGAAAAGATATAAAGCAAGTGGGAAGACAAGGCCAGGAAGAGTAAATTAAAATGCAATGTTAAAGGGATAGTTTACCCATACTATGCGTTACGTAGGTCATATTTACTTCGTCATGTTGTTTCCAACCCGTATATCAACAGTCTTCTCCAAAAAGAAATTTAGCAGACAATCTGAGCTATTCTTTATACAGTGAAAGTGGATGGGGAACAGGGGTTGTGAAGAGAGAAATACCATAAAAGCATACCATAAAACTACTCCAAACTATGTGTGCACTGTATTCAAAGTCTCCTGAAGCCATACAATAGCTTATGGAAGCCTGTTTCCACCACTGAATAAAAAATAAAAAAGTAAATAGGGAGTTTTTATCTCACAATTCTGACTTTTTTTCCTCTCAATTGCAAATTTACATTTCGCAAGTCTGACTTTTTTTCTTGCAAATGCGAGTTTATGTGTCTGTAATTTCTTTCTTCAGTCGTAAAGAAATTATGTTTCTTGAGGAAAAATTCCAGAATTTCTCACCATATAATGGACTTGGTGCCCCCAAGTTTGAACTTCCAAAAGTCTAAATGCTGCTTCAAATGTCTCTAAATGATCCCAGCCGAGGAAGAAGGGCCTTATCTAGAAAAACAATCTGTCATTTTTAAAAGTAATTGACAATTTATATACTTTTTAACCTCAAATGCTCGTCTCTGCGATGCAGATGCATAGTCTGTGTAATCCTGGTCAATACAGATAGGTGTAGGTCGAAAAACTCGTCTTGTTTTCTTCTTCAATGTCAAAATCGCCCTACATAGCTGTTTTACCTTTTTTTTTTTTTTTGTAAAGGACATTTGATATTCTTTGCATGTTCACTTTGTAAACACTAGGTCATTACTTCTGCAGTGATGTAGGACAATTTTGAAGTTGGTAAAGAAAACGAGATTGGAGTTTTTTTTGACATACCCTATCTGTTTTGACTATATTGACCCAGAGAGTTGAGAGTTCACGTAGACCTAGACAAGACAAGCATTTGAGGTTAAAAAGTATATAAATTGTCAGTTTTGGTAGATAAGACCTTTCTTCCTCGGCTGGGATCATTTAGAGCCATTTGAAGCTGCATTTAAATGGCATTTTCGAAGTTCAAACTTGGGAGCACCACTGAACACTATATCGAGATAATTTCTTTTTTTCTTCAAGAAACATAATTTCTTATCAACTGAAGAAAGAAAGACACAAACATCTTGGATGACAAGGGTGTGTGTAAATTATCTGTAAATTTTTGTTCTAGAAAGTGAACTTCTCCTTTAATAACTCGCAATTGTGTTATAAAGTCGCAATTACGAGAAAAAGGAAATTTGTAAATTACGACTTTATTTCTCAGAATAGCAACTTTAAATCTCACAATTCTGATTTGTTTTTCACAGTTGCAAGTTTCTGTCATGCAATGCTGACTTTATAACTCACAACTAGGAGTTTATATCATGCAATTCTGAGAAAAAAAAAGTCAGAACTACAATTGTGAATTTACATCTTGCAAATGACAATTTTTTTTTCGCAATTTTGACTTTTTTTAATCTTTTAGAATTATGATATAAACTCACAATTGTGAGTTATAACGCCCAATTCCGAGGGGGAAAAAAAGACTTATATGTTCTCAAATGTGTGAGTTCATATCTCAAAATTCTGACTTAATAACTTGCAACTGTTATAAAGTCACAATTTGGAGAAAAAAATAAATTTATAAATTGCAAATTTATTTTTCAGAATTGCAACTTTAAATCTCACAATTCTGAGTTTGTTTTTTTCTTGCAATTGCGAGTTTATGTCATGCATTACTGACTTTATAACTCACAACTAGGAGGTTATATCACACAATTCTGAGAAAAAGTCAGAAATGCAAGTTCATATCTCATAATTCTGACTTAACTCACAACTGTGTTATAAAGTTGCAATTCTGAGGAAAAAACAAATCTCGCTTTATTTTTTTATAATTGTGAGTTTAAATCTTGCAATTATGATTTTTTTTTCTCACAGTTGCGAGTTTATATCATGCGATACCAACTTTACAACTCACAACAGAGTTTATATCGTAATTCTGAGAAAAAAGTACGAACTGCGAGTTTATAGCTCGTAGTTCTAACTTGCAACTGTAAATTTATATCTCACATTTCTTAGAAAAAAAAAAGTCAAAATTTTGAGTTTGTATTACACAATTCCAAAAAAAAAAAAAAAAAAAAAAAAAAAAAATCACATTAATCGTAGAAAAATCTGAAAAAAAACCCCAACAAAATAAAAACAAGGATGTATAGTCATTCAAAGTTTGGGAGAAAAAAAAACACCTTAAAAACTCACTGTTTTCATTTTTCATAACATTTTATCCAGTGTAAAAATATTAAATGCAGGGAAAAAAAAAAGAAAAACCTATCTCTGGACTGAGGATAGGAGTGTGTGTGATTGACTAAGACAGAGCGGAAGGGAGAGAAAGTAAGCAGCGTGTGCAAAATGTGATTTGGAAGGGTCATTTTGGGTTACTTTGCAAAAAAAAAAAAAAAAAAAAAGGAGATTCAGGAGATGGACCACGTAGAATATATTTGACTGAGTATATAGGTCATCCAATAAAATAGGCGCCTTTCTACTTTTAAAAATGTGTTTTTTTGGTACATTTTTAGACATTTACAAATAACGTTTAATTGTTAATAAATCAAACTTAACCAACTTAAGTTTAAGTATAGCCAAAGTGAAGGGAAACTTCCACTTTTTAAACGTTCAAGGCCAACAGTGACACCTGTTTTGTAGAGTGACCCATATCCATATGCAAGAATCCGCACGGTGGCAGCGTCTAGGTGTGACCAATTAGATTTCCGATAGATTTAAGTATTTTGGACATGACTCCAGCTCCCGCATTGGCTGCTGGGCCGGGTTTTAGTGTATCAGCTGAGCGCTAGCTCTTTGTCTTGTCACCAAGGCAATCAGGAAAATAAGGCCCATTTGATTTACTCCGGCCCGGCTCGGCCACTGGGTCCTCACACCGCGAACACTCCCTGCACTCCTCTTTTTTCTCTCGTTTTCCTGCGTGATGGATGACAGAAGATCACTCATTCCTTATAACCTACGGAGAGACTCCATTTATCAAGAGCCTAAGGCCCCGCCCCCCGGTCATAACATAAGCTGTCTTTCATTCTGATAGCCATGGCTAATACATCAGACTCTCTCTATCTCTATCTCTCCCTCTCACACACACTTACGATGGGTCAGGCTAATATATCAAGAGATCCGCAGGCCGTGGGAGTGCGTTATTTATGATCGGGACTCTGACACGGAAAGCACTAACACAGCAGAGGGAGGGAGGGGTGTGAGCACATGAGAAAGAGACAAAGAGAGATGGATGTTTAAAAGAGATTAGAAGAAGACCATTGCCAAAGAGTTTCAGAAAGGGAGCGCGTGAGCGTGGATTATGGGAGAGATTCTCTAATGAGGTGCTGTCGGATGGAATGTGATCATCCCAACCAACCACGCACTATTGGAAATCAACAGCGGTCTGTCGGAGAAGTTAAACTAGGATGAGTGTCCTCAATGTATGTATTAAAAATAAAAGTAGCAATTATACTGCATAAAGATGTTTTAAATTATATTTTATAGCATTTATTTATTTTTTATTAAAGATATTTATTTTTCCTCTAAACTACCTTTTAAGTGGGTGAAATCACTTCAAAGTTGAGACTAACAATCTATAGGCTCCCCTGATGAGTATATTGACCAATCAGAATGAATATGCAAATGAAGCAACATTTATTTCCTAAAAAAAAAAAAAAAAAAAAAAAAATCACCTGGAAAAAAAATGGGGACAAAATGAAATTAGCTTCCTTCTGTATAAATAACCAATCATTATCAGAGGTGACCTTTCAAACCGATTAGCTTTCAGCAGCACTTTAGTGTTTCATCAAGCCTGCTTGTGCATAACGCAACAGGTGGAGAGAGACAATAAATAAATAAACAGGTGGAGAGAGACTTTCAAATTTAACTGAAATATTAATGAAGTCCAAATTATTGAAGCATTTCAAAACAAGCGAACGACTGTACGACAAGGCCATAAATAAATTTGAAGAAGCGTGGAAGGAGAATGGAGTTCCTGTAGTTATAAGTGAGTAAATTATCAGATTGATATGTAAACTGACCTACAACGCTTCTGTTTAGATCTGGGTTGATCCAAGAATCCTGCAGGAATTACAGATTTTTTGTAGGTCTAAAAACTTGGAAATGAGTTAGCATTTAGCACTTCCTAGACATTTTTTGAGTGGGTTTGTGGTTTAATATCTGAAATAAGGTCTGTAGTTGACACAAGCTCATATTTTCTCTCATAGTTTTGCTCTATGACATAAAATCAGAGGTGGAAAGAGTTCAAAAATATTCTACTACTACTAAAAGTACCTACTAAAAGTAGTTTAAAAGTACCATTACATTAGTGAAATTTTACTAAAGTACAAGTAAAAGCACCAGTCTAAAAATCTACTCAAGTAAAAGTAAAAAGTAGCTCATTTAAAATTGACTCAGAGTAAAAATTACTTGGTTACATTTTAACAGTGGGAGGGGGGCAAAAATGGGATAGGTCACGGGTGTCAGTTCCTGGAAGACCACAGCCCTGCACAGTTTAGATATAACCCTAATTAAACACATCTGATTCAGCTAATCTAATCATTTAGGTTTATTTGAAAACTACATGGTATGTGTTGGAGCAGGGTTGGAACTATAAGGAACTGAGCTTGACACCCCTGGGACAGGCCTGTAAATCTGACGAGGCGGCAGTAGTAGTATACCAATGGTATTTTGTGTGCTAATTAGAGTGTTTTTCGGATCATTGTTTACTTTGTAAAGTTGCAATCCATGTGCTGTTCGAAGCTGTGCTCACACCGACATTGTTAGCAAGTCTGGATCGCTAAATCTTGAATGACTGTTAACTAGTGATGTGACATTTGAACCGAGGTTTTGGAGCTTGTGTTAAGGCGTGTGCCAGATGAAGCCTCGATTCGAGGCTTGTGTTGTTAACGTAGAAATCACGAAACCAGTGACTAACGAAGCCTCACTTTCTCTCCAGTCCCGTGCGTGATTCACTTTGTGTCTCGGTTTGAACCCCTAGATCTTACTTATTAACTTATATTTTTTTAAATACCCAGTCAAACAAGTAATATGAAAAATACTAACTATTTCAGGAAAATTTAATACTTGCCATATGCACTTCATGTGTACATTATTCTTCTATTACATCATAAAGATATACACGACAAACTAAAATATTTTGTCAATAAAATAATAGCGTTTTTTAAGGTTTTATTTAAGGTTTTAATGTTTTGAGGTTCACAATAAACACATCGCAACCATGCGTGGGACGGCCCTGATCGCAAAACACAGCTATACAGTAGAGTTCAAAACAATGTGCCCAAATAGATGAAACGCACTCCCCTCCCTCCAAACACAGCTCTCATAGAACACGAGACACATAAACGAGCCAAAATGCTTTACATTTCTTGAAATAATAATTTCTCAACATTAAATGTCAATTGTGAGTCTTTATTCACCTGTTTCTTGTGGTTTCTTTTTAAAATCCATAAAAGTAAATAGTGAAAATTACATGGCTAATGTTATAGAATAGCATAGTTTAATATAGCGGGGCAGATTGTAACGCAGTGTTACAGCTTTCCCCATCAGCGCGACTGGAATATAAAAGTGGTTTGTGTCTTCTGCTGACTTGCAAAGCATTAATAAGCTATCTAAACTGATAAACAATTAAAATAAAAGCAGATTTGTCTCATTTTACATGAATACTAAAAACTGAAAAAAAAAAAAAAAGTGTACTTCAGCCAGAAATGTACTTTAACTATGGTAAATTAAATATTCAGCATTATCATCAAAAGGCTTTTGAATTTTGGCACACTTTTTTTTTCTCTGTATAGTGTTGCCATGGCAACTAGTAAATACCGTAAATTTGGTTATGCTAGTGTGTGTGGAAATATTTAAACCATGTGTGTTACAATTAACCCTGTGTTAGTTTGTGCCCCGCGCACCCCATGCCCCTTTTTACAAGGTTTAAAATAAGTCTCTGATGTTCCCAGAGTGTGTATGTGAAGTTTTAGCGCAAAATACCCTACAGATATTTTTTTTTATATAGTTTGCTAAATTGCCGATTTTAGGGTATGAGCCAAAACGTGCCGTTTTGTGTCTGTCACTTTAAATGCAAATGAGCTCATGCTCCCAGAGAAGAGGGCGGAGCTTCAGAAGCTCACACACTGGTGCTGGCCTTCTACTGTTAGTACAAGCCTTTTATTTTTACAAAAAAAAATGTGGATTAAAAGTCAGTCACTGTACTGTGCATAATAAATGCACATTTATGAATTACACAGACGAGGAGCACGACTCATGAAAAAAAAATAGCTCATGGTGCCATTGCATGCTATTACAAAGTCCCATTTGTGATTATGAGCTCAACAAATTCAAGCGGTCAACTTCATGTTGCTTTCGTATGCAACTCTTACATTAATGATCATTCTGGCAGCACGTGAAGACAGCATCAGTGAAAACAGGTAGAGACAATGGTAGCTTTAGGAACATTAGCCTTACAGAGTGCCAAGAAGCTCTTTCAGGAAGGCAGTTTGCGTGACTTACTTTGTCTGGAGCTGACACTCGAACATTGGTATTGATCCATAAACATAGAGGGGACTTCACAGTTTCTTTCCAGGACATTTTTTTCAATAATGAAATTTAACCACAGTGTCCTCAGCGGCTTGTAATGCATCTTTGATGCTGATATTGTACAGATACATCTCAATAAATTAGAATGGCGTGGAAGAGTTCATTTATTTCAGTAATTCAACTCAATTTGTGAAACTTGTGTATTAAATAAATTCAGTGCACACAGACTAAAGTAGTTTAAGTCTTTGGTTCTTTAATTGTGATGATTTTGGCTCACATTTAACAAAAGCCCACCAATTCACCAATCTCAACAAATTAAATATTTCATAATTCAAAAAAAAAAAAAAAAAAAAACATTTTTAGTGAATTGTTGGCTTTCTGGAAAGTATGTTCATTTACTGTATATGTACTCTAATATATGTACTATAATACTTGGTAGCGGCTCCTTTTGCTTTAATTACTGCCTCAATTCGACATGACACATGGAAGTGATCAGTCTGTGGCACTGCTGAGGTGGTATGGAAGTCCAGGTTTCTTTGACAGTGGCCTTCAGCTCATCTGCATTTTTTCGTCTCTTGTTTCTCATTTTCCTCTTGACATAGATTCTCTATGGGGTTCAGGTCTGGTGAGTTTGCTGGCCAGTCAAGCACACCAACACCATGGTCATTTAACTAACTTTTGGTGTTTTTGGCAGTGTGGGCAGGTGCCAAATCCTGCTGGAAAATGAAATCATCATCTTTCAAAAGCTGGCCAGGAGAAGGAAGCATGAAGTGCTTTAAAATTTCTTGGTAAACGGGTGCTTTGGTTTTCAGAAAACACAGTGGATCAACACCAGGAGATGACATTGCACCCCAAATCATCACAGATTGTGGAAACTTAACACTGGACTTCAAGAAACTTGGGCTATAAGCTTCTCCACCCTTCCTCCAGACTCTAGGACCTTGGTTTTCAAATGAAATACAAAACTTGCTCTCATCTTTGGACCACTTTGGGCGACTTTGCACTTATTCTAACTCTTGGACCACTTTGGACCACTGGGCAACAGTCTATTTCTTCTTCTCCTTGGCCCAAGTAAAACACCTCTGACATTGTCTGTGGTTCAGGAGTGGTGTAACAAGAGGAATACGACAACTGTAGCCAAATTCCTTGACACATCTTTGTGTGGTGGCTCTTGATGCCTTGACCCCAGCCTCAGTCCATTCCTTGTGAAGTTCACCCAAATTCTTGAATCGATTTTGCTTGACAAGCCTCTCAGGGCTGCGGTTCTTTCGGTTGGTTGTGCATCTTTTTCTTCCACACTTTTTCCTTCCACTCAAATTTATGTTAACATGCTTGGATACAGCACTCTGTGAACAGCCAGCTTCTTTGGCAATGAATGTTTGTGGCTTACCCTCCTTCTGAAGTGTGTCAATGATTGTCTTCTGGACAACTGTCAGATCAGCAGTCTTCCCCATGGTTGTGTAGCCTAGTGAACTAAACTGAGAGACCATTTTGAAGGCTCAGTAAACGTTTACAGGTGTTTTGAGTTGATTAGCTGACTGGCATGTCACCATATTCTAATTTGTTGAGTTTTTTTGTTAAATGTGAGCCAATATCATCACAATTAAAAGAACCAAAGACTTAAACTACTTCAGTCTGTGTGCGTTGAATTTAATACACAAGTTTCACAATTTGAGTTGAATTACTGAAATAAGTTAACTTTTCCACAACATTCAAATTTATTGAGATGCACCTGTATATCTCCAGTAATGGCGGACTGCTGCTTCTCACTCAGGGCTTTGTTTATGCTAATAGGGCAGAGATTATCACCAATGGGTGGGACTTTTTCCCTCCAATGACGTGTACAAGAAGAAAACCTGAAATTGCTTGTTCTTGGCCACACAGCTGTTCAAACACCTTATAGAAGTGATTTTTTTTTTTTTTTTTTTTGCATTATAGGTCCCCTTTTAGATTTTATTTATGGTTGTATTTAGACTTCACAATTCATATTTTTTTGTTAATTTGTAAAGATTATCATGCCAAACAAAATAATTATAAACCTTTGTTAGTTATCAAATGGCAGACAAATACATATTTCAATATATATATATATATAGTTGTATTTTCTACAAACTTGTTGTATCAGCTTGTTGTACACCAGACGGACTGATAAAACCTATGTGCGCGCTTACAGAAGCTGCATAAAAGCCAGTCAGATTCGAGCTTTTCAATAAAGAAAGGGCTTTCAAGCATCAGAAAGTCTTCGAATGAACTGTCTAAGCCAGGAATGTTCATATTAGTCAGAGTCTGTATATACAAGTATTGAATTGGTGATCGGAAAGATTATATCAATACTTTTCAAGAAGAGATCTTCTGTGTAAGGTAGAATAAATTCAACAAAATACATGATAGATATGATGGTAAATCCACTGCTATTATTTACTGTTACACTGTAAGGAGAGCAGGTTTGATCAATATTAATTTACCCTATCATTCTCCCGGAAAATTCCCTCACGGAGCACCACTGGGAAAAACGGCTTATATTTTCATGTCTGTGTGTGTGTGTGTGTGTGTGTGTTTATTTGTGCTGTACTGGCAGCCAGAGCCCCGACTGTACAGCTCAGTTTAATTGCCTCAGTTTTGACCTTGAAAATTCACAGATCCATCTGGCTTTTACAGTCCACAGAGTCAGGAAGTGCTTCTCGATCCTGCTCTGTGTTTGGCAGTTACTTGAGCGGAGATGCGGTCCTACAGTAACGAAAGCTACGGAGGCGTGTCTCTTCCTATTCTGCGATTAAGTTTAACACAGAAAACTTTTGCCTCCTGGAAAAGGAATGTAAAATGTTTCCTTTCACTGAGTGAGCGTCTCTTGTTGCTCTCTCTCTCTAAAATGACAGTGCATTGCTCCTCGAGTTCTTACTCAGCAGGAGGTCGGCAGGATGGTAGCTGAAATCACTCCCTCCGCCTCTCTTTCTGTCGCACGCAGCTGCGCACATCCCTCTCGCGCTGTTTTAGCCTTTCATTTCATAATTCATCCCGTTGAGTCAGAAATGCGCACACATGGGCTAGAGAGCGGGATTGACACAGCAGTCGAGTGCTGAGGTGGGCGGAATTCAGAACAACTCCATGAAACGGCAAACAAAAATCGGCATCCTGCTTTACATGCACGGATACGCATCACACACATCTGGGCCTATTCACTGCTGACACAATACCACCAACATCTTTTGACACTCTGAATGGCAACTTGCTAATAGAGAAGTATGAGGAAAGTTGTGAAAGGAGAAACTTTTTTTCCGAGCTGAAATCCAATTTGTCACCTGGTTTAATCTGGGATGAAGAAACGAGACATTTGCATCTCTCTCCTCACCATTTCCTTGCTTAATTGGTAGCTTCTACCTGGGGGTGGTGTTAGGATAATCATGGGCACCTTCATGTGACATTCATTATTATCAGAGGAACCAGTTGACTTAAGGTCAGATGGTTGCTGGCGTGGTAACACATTGTCAAGATATAAGGACAGAGTCGCTATCCACTTTTTGTTTAAATTGGGGAAAAAGAAGCACTAGATTTCATCATACCGACTGAAATTGCACAAGACAGTAGCATCACAATTTGTCTGGACACATAAAAAGCCACACTTAAAAATGTATGAACGCCACTGCATTACATGACAAACCAAGTGACGTTTTTTTTTTTTTTTTAAAGAAATATAGCTCTATCTGTCCATCTATCTATCTATCTATCTATCTATCTATCTATCTAACTGACATGTAGTGTAAGTACCATTTTAGGATTCCAGACAAAACATTTTTATAGTGCAATTCTCAAAGCACAAGAAGAAGAACAGGGTGAGAGAAAAGAAAGAGAGAGATGAAGACAGAAGGAATCAATATCAATAATGAGAATCAAAAATGAGAAAGGAAATGGCGTGGACAGAAAGGATAAGGTGCAGCTTTTCTGTCTCTCACACCCTTTTTCATATTTTGCTATCTTTGAAACATATTACATGGTTAGAATGGGGTTGTTCAGAGTTATTTAATTATTTTGTCTTATAGCAACATGAATTACATTTAAATACACTGAAGTAATATTAACCGTAGAGTAGAGTACAATGAGGACTGTATTGCATCACTCTGCCGCTGCAACCACGAAGCTTGAATCAACCTTTTAAGGGGCCTGTATGATTGCTGTGATCTATGAAAAACGAACAAAAACTCATTTATACAAAATTATGTTTTTGGCCTCCTTTGAGAAAATACTATTGTGGAAATTTTAATTGTGAGACATACTGTAAGTAGGGCTAAGTTTTCTGAATAAGGCATTGTAATGAACGTAATTATTACATTAATGAATGAGAAGTTTTGGGGGTAATACATTACAAGTAACTTGAGTTATGTAATCAGATTACTTTTTCAATTTACTAATGAAGTAATGCATTACATTTAAATGCACAACAAAATATCTGAGCTACTTTTTCCATTTTTTGACTGAGACTTCTATTGTTTCCATGTTGAGAGAAAACAGGAGCCATGTTGGGTAAGTTACTCTAAAAAAGTAATTAATTGCTAGTTACTAATTACATCTTTAACATTTTAATTTTACCCTCTCCGTATTTAATTAGTATTACTAATTACCTTCTAAATCCTACATCAAAGTTCATGAATGATACAAGGACAGACATGAAACTGTTCTTTTAATTCTTTAAAAAATAATACTTAACTACACAAATTCTTTTAGTCACATTCTTTAAGTCACATTACGTTCCAATTTAACAAACTATTAATTATGAACTAACTACACTTTTGCCTCAATATACTGTTTATTAATAGTTTGTAAAGTAGTTGTTGACAATTAAGAAATTGGGAGAATATAAAGTGGCAGTTCACCAAAAAATATAAAATCCTGTTTTCATTTATTCACCATCATGTTGTTCCAAAACTGTATTGCTGTCTTGCTTCTGCAGAACACAAAATAAGATATTTTGAAGAATGTTGCAATAGTTTTTGTCCATACACTGAAAGTCAGTGGGGTCTGAAACAACACTGCATCCCACTGACTTTCACTGACATATTTTATAAATTTTCTTTTGTGTTCCATAGAGTAAACAAATGCAACAAATGGCATCAAAGTTTCAAACAGCATCAAATTGGATTTTATTTTTCCAGATTTTCATTTTTTTTCATCACGTGCAATGATATTTAGCACCTAATTAATATACTTTGTGGATAATTATTGAATAAAACACAGAATTTTGCATTGAAATACTGCAAGTGCCACAGCTTTTTAATGAACTGTGTTGCCCCAGTAAGGCGAAACCGTTTGTGCATTAAAAACGACCTTACAAGATTTTGGGGCCTACAGCAGCAGCTCTGCATCTAAGGGTTAACTCTATTAACTTTCTCTCTGTCTCTTTCATTCTCTTTCTCTCTGGCGGGCTCTCAGTCTCTCATCTCTAATTGAATGCCTCTCCTGACAAATGGGCTGTTGAGGCTACACCTGCAATGCACCATTACATTCTCAACTCTCATCTGACAATGAGTGCGTATGTGTTTTGTTTGAATGTGTATGTGAAATGCATCATTTCATATTGCAGATCAAAGTACAGTTGTAACAGTGCTTTACTGCCGGTCTCAAATGGTTTGGGTTTGAGCAGTGGGATATAGAAAGTGTTTTGTATATGTGTGTGTGTGTGTGTTATTCTCAGTGGTAAACTCTTTGAGTGCTGTTCTGACAGTGCTGTGTGTAATAATGGCTTTGAGCCTCATTGTTAATGCTCTTCCTCTCTGTAGCGTGAAACACACACACAAACATGTGTGACCTCGACTCACAAATCATTAATTTCCATCTGTGGAGAGTGCAACACAACTTTAATGCTCCTAAAATCCAACAACAGTGCTGGGCTTCTAAGGCATGCCTTGATTTAACACAAATTACTCTGACATTTTACTCCATCTTTCTGCCACGAAAACTGTGCAGTCTGGTATTCTGAAATGGAGACAGATTGGACATAATTGGGAGCTCACAGTAAGCATATCTGTTGGCACAAACTTCCTAATTATACCTGATTCTGGACCCCAACACAAGGTCACTGAAGTGAAGTCAGTATGTTTGTGTAAGAGGCCAAAGCTTGCAAGCGCAGGGTATTATATTCTAAGATTATTTATGCTATCATCGCCTAATTGGCTTTTGGCAAAGGTTTCTGGAAAACTAAACGCCTGCTGGTGTTCTGACCCTTTCCAGCTCATATGTTGACATTTGTGTCCTCTTACCTGTTCGAGACTGACAGAATAAAGTTAGTGAAAGCAAACATGGGAGAAACCCAAAACCTCTTCAGGAAATAGTGAGAGAAAGGAGAAAGAAAAGGTTAATTGTGTGTTGGGTAGCACAGACCATGGAGTGTTATAACACAATCAGTTTAACATTACATACGAGCTACAAGATAAAATCACTATTATACATGTCTAAATGTTTTATATCAGGCTGTATACAAATCTAAAGTACTTTGGTACAAAGAATGTTGATCACACTTTATTTTAAGGTCTAATTCTCGCTATTAACAAACCATTAACTATGACTTTTGCCTCAATAAATTACTAATTTGCTGCTTATTAGTAGTTAGTAAGGTAGTTGTTAAGTTATTGGGTAAAATTAGGGATGCAGAATATGGTCATGCAGAATATGTGCTTTATAGCCAATATGTTATGATCAGGCATGCTAATAAGCAATTAGTTAACAGTGAGAATTGTTCCCCATACTGAAGTGTTACCAAAATATCTTAAGGTACAAGTACAAAGTTGACAAAACTGGGATCTTCTGATTTTGATATATAACATAAAGCTTTTCATGTTGAAAGAAAATAAATAAATAAATTCTTGCTTCTTGATGGTCAGTTCCCATTCTAGAGAGCTTTTGATTTTGAAAGTCTCTACTTCAGAATGTATCATTAATTTTTATTAGTCAATTTTGCTGGAAGAAAAATAATAAACTAAAAATAAACTATGTGTACCCGCTAAAAATGAAAATTTGTCAATATTTAGGAGTACTAAAAGTCACAAAACTCCAATTTTCATCTCACTGGGTCTTTCATTTGTAGCAGATAAATATGGGAATATTATATCAAAGAACACAGACGGTAGAACATGTTACAACCCTCGACAGGCTCTGCTAAAAGACAGAGAGAGACAGAGAAAGAGGGCAAGTGTGCCTGAAATACTAAAGAAATAATCAAATGTTTATTCTTCAATTTTCCACTATTCTAGTGATCTGCAACCCGGACAGTTTCTGTGTACACAAGTGCCAAACATTAAACTGGTGAAAAATCCCAGGACCGCTTACCATGAACTGAGAAAAAAAAAAAAAAAAAAAAAGTCAGAGACTCAGATACTCAGATACTCACATACACTGTGATAGCAGCACAACACATCAAAAAATGAAGCAATTTTCAATATGTATAATACATTTATATTACTATATTACTATATCTAGTTTAAAATACATTCCTTAACTTTTTTTTTTTTTGGTTAAAAAATGATCCAAAATCAATTATTAAGCAAATATATAACCAATCAGTGTTCAAAACTCATCACCTTTAGCCTGATTCACAACAGTAAGCTTCTAATACCGGGTCGTTCATCTTTGTGTCATTACGTCTTGTATGTATACATAAAGAAGGAGTACCGGCTAGCAGGCGTGTGTGGATGCTGCAGGTGGCAGATCATTTGTAGCCTTTTTATCATAGCAGCTGGAATAATTGAACTTGTCATTTGTGCACTTGGTGCATGATGATAATATAAAACATGTAAGTGACTGAAATTAAATTATATTCCAGTTTTAAATGTGCATCTGATTACACATACATGGGATTACACTGTATTTACAAATGATTTGTACTTCAAAGAGAACAAGTTCTGACATTCGAATGGTATGACAATTAGAGATTAGACTGTACAGAAACAGTATCTAAAGATAATGCTAATACAAATTAAATACACGTAGTCACACAGTGTTGATGTTGTTAACGTTAACAATTTGAGAACAAAGTATAACAATAATAGGAGTTTTTGTTGTTGTTGTTGTTGTTGTTGTTTAGTTGGTCAAAACAAAACTGGCAGACATGTTACCTACTTGTTCAGATGATATTTTTTGGTGAAACTTCTTATTTTGGACATACTTCTAAGACGCAGCATCTGTAATTCCAAAGTACAGTGAATATTCACACTGGCGTGTTGACTGACAGCCCACCCTTGCCCCTTTTCCAGCAGCAGGCACCGGGTGGTAGTTCAGAGCTAGTGCTTTTGCCATGGTTTGCTTGTCCATGGGCTAGAGAGCCACCACAGAGCCACGTCTTATATCACTGAATATGTCTCATCTTTCCCAGTAACACTATGCAGCAACGCCAAACACAAACACACCAGACTTGCTTGAGATGCATCTGTACACCGGTATCTTGGAGCATAAACAACTCTTTAAAGGAGAAGTCCACTTCCAAAACAAAGATTCACATATAATGTACTCACCCCCTTGTCATCAAAGATGTTCATGTCTTTCTTTCGTCAGTCGTAAAGAAATTATGTTTTTTGAGGAAAACATTTCTGCATTTTTCCCCATATAATGGGCTGCTATGGTGCCCTGATTTTGAACTTCCAAAAGGCAGTTTAAATGCAGTTTCAAACGATCCCAAATGCGGTTGTAAATGATCCCAGCTGAGGATCTTAGGTCTTATCTTGGGTCTTATCTTAGGTCTTATCTCAGACCAGCTGAGGTCTTATCTAGCGAAATGATTGGTTATTTTCATTAAAAAAATATATGATTTAAATACGTTTTAATCTCAAACGCTCGTCTTGCCTTTCTCTCCCTGAACTCTGTGTATTTTGGCTCAAGACAGTTAGGGTATGTTGAAAAACTCGAATCGTATTTTCTCCCTCAACTTCAAAAATCATTTCAAAATCATCCTACATCGATGAAGAAGTACCAGCCCTGTCTTTGCAAAGTGAACATGCAAAGAAGATCAAACACCCTTAACAAAAAAGGTAAAACAGCGACATTTCGAAGTCGAGGGAGAACATGAGATGAGAGTTTTTCGACATACCCTAACTGTCATGAACCGGAAGAAAAACAGTCCAGGCAGAGTTAGACAAGATGAGCATTTGGCATTAAAAAGTATATAAATTGTATTATTTTTATTAAAATAACTGATAGTTATGCCAGATAAGACCCTTCTTTCTCGGCTAGGATCGTTTACAACCTCATTTGGGATCACTTGAAGCCGCATTTAAATTGTATCCTGGAAGTTTAAAATCGGGGCACCATATCAGTTCATTAATGGAAAAAAATGCAGAAATGTTTTCGTCAAAAAAACGTAATTTCTTTACGACTAAAGAAAGAAGCACATGAGTGAGTGGGTACTGCAACGCCACATACTGACTGGTCCGTGCAGTGCTGGCACATCCCGAACAAGCCCAATATTAACAATGACTTTGCGTACCTACATCAGCATCCAAACACAGCAAATCCAATGTGTTTGTGTTTAGCTGCTCTTTCAAAAAAAAAAAGCCTGTTCAAGTTTCGGTTTGTCTTTTTGGTCATGGTAACCCTGACCCCAGCCCCTGTCACAAGCGTTTCTTACCTCTAGACCAGCACTCGAAATGCCTTGGTGGAAAAGGGGTAACATACATCTCAAAACATTAGATTCATCCACACTGAGGAGCAGTGCCGACGTAAACCCACGTAAAGAAGACAGTTCCACAAATAACTACAATTGCAGGTTTTCCAACAGAGATGGCGACAAAGAGGCAAAACTTAAAGACTGCAGCTGTAAGCAGATTTCTTAACTTAAATTTAAATGTCAAGCTGCTATTGCCTAAACTCATATAGTCTCACGTGTCCATAAATCCAGCGTTTAGTTGATTCTAATCGCTTATCATCACAGTTGATATCATGGTTTGTTCACCATCTTTGTTTCCAGGCAGAATGTTAAAGAATGAAACACACACATCTCCCTGAAATCCTATATAATTCAATGAATCCGATGATTACTTCGAAACTCCTGAAGTGTTTTGACTTTTGTATGCTGTATGCATCAGACATTCAGCCAGCGATCTGTGGGCGTGATGTCAGAGGCTGAGACTAAAACTCATACATAATTGTAACAATGACTTATTTTGGTATGTTTGGTAGCTCAAACTGCTGTCAAACAAGGAGTTTGTTGTCTACTGATAACATCAAGTACAACGTAAAAAAAAAAAAAAAAAAAAAAAAAAAAGGGTCAAAGATGTAACCATTTTATCACCCCTTAGCATACTGGGAAGAGGCCGAATGAGACTGAAGCACCATAACTATAATGATCAAGCAAATGTTTGCATTGTTTACTTGATCTAAGACTTATTTTTTACTAAAATACAGGCCCAGGCTGAGACATACAGAAGCACATTTGAAAGAGTTAGCAAGCTGGATGTGTTTTTCATGTTTGCCCACACGTCACGTGGCCAAGAGTCACGACCCACGAGCCACGATATGCAAATGCAATTAGAGCATCTTTATCTCTTCAAAGAGCCATGGATGAGAGAAAGGGAGGAGGCGGAGGGAGGGAGGAGCGTGGAACTGAGAGAAAGAGGGAGAGAGAGAGAGTGACTTGACCTGCCGTAGATCCTCATCGCCTGTCTGAGACTCAAGAGGAGAATACAAATGTTACTACATTAACCCGCTCCCGCAGAGAAACGACAGACGAGAGAAGAGAAGAAAGGCTAGGAAGAAAGGGAGAGAAAATGAGGGAAAAATGGCTTTTCTTTGTTGTAAATCATATCTCAAATGAATGCTAATTTAGAGGAAGTGATAGAAGTGGTAATTGTTCTTTTCAGCTGTGGGGGCTCGGGCTCTTTAGAGCCGCACCTTTGATGGACTGCCATGTCAGCAGTGCATTGTGGGTACCAAATAGGCTAACCCCAGTACACTTTGCTTCCTGTTGCGGTTTATGCGAGCGTCTTTGTAAAACACTGATCGCTTCGGCACCTGTACAGTTTTTTGATAAAGAACTTCCAAAAAAAGATCTCCAAATAATTGTCACTGGAGATTAATGTTTCAGCGGTGTATGCACTAAAAGTTAAAGCTAACTGCATGATAGAAGCATTATATTAACATCTTACATGAATATCTAAAGGTCAGTATAGTTAGAAGGTATTAACACTTGAGAAATCTGTATATACGGAGCTGTTAGAATAGAGAAGCACATCACTATAGAAGAATAGCAAAGAGTGTAATGATATATTGTATGATATAATGTATATATTAGTTCCCCATTAGTTAACGTCATCATGCCTTGACATAAGATACAGTATCTAACACAGATGCTAAATATATATATAGTTAGCAGACATATTTATGTATAGCCATGCCTCCGGCTCAATGTACTTTAAAGTGAGATGTAAAGACATATCTTCATTTTAAAGAGAGATGTTTTTTAATTTATCCACCAGTATTACATGATAAACTATCACTTATCATCAAGTCCTCTACACCAGTGCTATTTCAGCTCACACTCAGCTCTGTTAATGAACATTATTAGCTACGATAACTTCAGCCATATTACTGTTCTGTGAATTATTCTCTCATCTTATCTCATCTTAGTAATTATCTCATTTTATAAACAAACTAATATGCAACACAATTAAATGCTTCATAGACTTCTCATGAGAGTTGGAGATTTTTATTCAATATACTAAATAAGTAGGGTCGGTAATCAAGAAAATGGGTCAATTATTTATATATATATATATATATATATATATATATATATATAAAAAGCAATAGAACAATAAAATTAGAACTAATTATTTTCATGATGTTTGGATGTCTAAGTTATACTCATGAGAATAAAATATTGTACTAAAGTAAAGCAAAGTACACTCTGAAAGTGTTTCCTGCATTGTGTTATCTTAAAAAAAGAAAAAAATAATAAAGCCTGCAGTCTGAATTTAATGCAAAAAAGTTCTATTGTGTTGTACCCACTAAATGCACGTCAAAAACACGCAACGCAACCGGTGAGGTCTGATTCATGAATGTGTGACTCATTTAAACTATTGAAATGTTCTTTTCTTGACTAACAAAAAAGTTTCAAACTCACTGATCTCAAATGGCTCAGTACTTCAATGAATCAGTCGGAGCAGTTATTAAATTGAAATCCCACTGAAATATAAAACAAAAGGTGTTCCTCATAGCATATCTCAATGATTCCTAATATTTTTTTGTCAGCTGATCTATAAAATATTTAATTAAATTTAGGTTCACATTTCAAATTAACGCATTCACATGTTCATAGTTCATGGCTGTAACACAAGCTTTATTTTGATTGTTTTTATTTTAATTTTAAATTAATTTATACATTTTTTATAATATTATTAACTTTTTTAAAGCTTTATATCCATTCTTGAACCCAATGCAGTTCCCTAATGAACCCCAAATGGTGCTTTAAATTTGTACAACCTAAAAAAGAGTTACATATAGTTAAATATACACATTCACTTTTGCTGTAATAAATTGCTTCATAAATTCAAAACTAATTCAGCTTCAAGTTGACCAGCTTTGTTGCTTTCACGAAAGTTGTTAAATGGTGAAAGGGATAGTTCACCTATAAATTAAAATTCTGTTATTAATTACTCACCTTCATGTCGTTCCAAACCCGTAACCAATTTTTGTTTGAAAACACATCTTTTTCTCTCCATTTTGGCCTTCCGTCCACACTGATTGTCCACACTGACAGCATTTTTGTCAAGAAAAACTACGCTTTTTGGAAGCACTCTCCAACTTAGATACATTTGAAAACGTTGTTTTCGCATTGTAGTGTGGACTGTGAAAACGGAGGCTTTTGAAAACGATGACGCTTATTTAGTCATGTGACACATACTGTACCAACAGATCTATACCAACAGTAACAAACATTTATATCTGGAGTGAGTGAGACCTGGATGTGTCAGTGACTGGTACGTTTTCAAATGTATCCGGATTATTGTAGACACAGCCTTCGTTCATCTTCAGAACACAAATTAAGATATTTTTGCTGAAATCCAAGAGATTTCTGACCCTGCATAAACAGCAGCGCAACTGGCCCACAGTTAAAATAGTGCATGTGACATCAGTTATTTTTGTTGTTTTTTTTGCTTCCAAAAAGTGTTCTTGTAGCTTTTATAAAATTAAGGTTGAACCACTGATGTCACATGGAATGTTTTAATGATGTCCTTACTACCTTTCTAGGCCTTGAACGTGTCAGTTGTGTTGCTGTGTATGAAGGATCAGAAAGCTCTTTGATTAGATCAAAAATATCTTCAAATGTGTTCCGAAGATAAACAAAGGTCTTGGTTTGGAATGACATGAGAGTGAGTAATTAATGACATCATTTTCATTTTGAGGTGGACTATCCCTTGAAGAAACCAGAATCGAAATTGAAATATTGTTTCAGTTTCCAAATTAGATGACATAACTCAAAGCATCCTAATATAAATATTTATTTCCAGAAAATTCTCTGGTTCACCCTGTACGACCTTGATTTCACGGAAGAGGCAGATTTGCTTGTTTATATATGCAGAGCAGGCACCACATCAATAGAGCATTAGAAAAGACACATTTTGTAATTTCCTTACTCTCATTTGCTCTGTAAATATTGATGGTTTTCTTTATTACTCCAGTGTTTGAGGAGAACTGGTGCCTCATCATTTTTTGTCGATTGATTTTGCATTTGCAGGGATTCGGGGAGGTTTACAGAGTGAATGAATGTTCTCGAATGAATGCACTTTGTATCCTTCTCATCCTCCTTTCCCAAGAGGAGTGGAGGTTGCCAAACAAACCCCAGCTGTCCAGAGGTGTCATGGATGTTTTCAGGCTGGAGAGTTGGAAAGCTCAAGTAGGCCTGCAAAGGCCAGATGAGAAATCCATCACAGATTCAATAGTATTTACACACATTGCTTCAAAAGACAAATGAGGAACTGAGGAGGAGATGGGTCTGAGATCTTCGAGTCAAACTCCAAGCCAAATCTAGGGGTACTCCCTTGGGTTCTGCATTCTCTCACTGTAACTCGGTGAACACACACACTGACCTCGACCTTGTGAAATCTCAGCAGCTCACCGCCTCCTTGTTAACCCAGAGTTCACCGCCCGAAAGTTCACAGGATCCATTTTTATAGCTCATCTTAATCCGTACAGTTTGTCTTCCTTAATGCTCGGCTCAGCGAGGACTTAATCGTGCTTGCGCTCACCGGAACACTAACCGTGACAAACAAGATGTCCTGCCAAGCATGTAACCCTAAATTTGACAGAAAACAGTGCTGTATGAGACTTTCATAGTCATAAACTGAGTTTTTTTTTTTGCACTCTTAGATAAACAAGTGCAGTGAGGCCAGATACGCAGATATCCACGTACACACGCAGATTAAATTATCCAGAACGTCTCTTCATCCGCTTCATTATTCACACACACTTCACATACATCTATGGTTTGCTTTCCAAAAAAATCCCTTTCAGGAGGAACAGGAAAGAACGGAAGTGGTTGCTAGGAGACCTTTTGGTGAATGGCGTGTAGCTTTAGTGCGCTAGGAGATGCAGCCGTAGCCTGTAGGTAGCGAGGGATTTAAGGAGATTTAAGCGGAGAGAGGGAAGCTGGGGGTGCGATAAGGGAGGGAAAAAAGACCTGGTCTTAACACAGAGAAGAACAGGGATTGAGTCAAAGAAAAAGCATGTCAACCCAATTCATCCCCAATGAGCGCAAGGGTGTTTGCTGTACTCCCAGCGTGAGTGTAGCATGGGCCCGACAGACGTCTTATTCAAAGCGTGTACGGCAGACACAGAAAGCTATAAAATAATTACAGCCATACTGGCGGAATTCATTGTCCTTACAGAGCGGCCGCTGAGAATAAGGAACGTCAAAAGCAGGCGATCGCTCGCTTGAACTCGTGGCCTCGTAACAAATTCTGTTGGCATAAGAAGCACAGGGGGATGCCGGGGGGCTACGCCAAAGGAGCACAAATGCACTTATCATCTAAGCGTTTGTCTCATTTTATACACTGCGCTTGTATTCACTACACGGGTGAATTAAATTTCTAGTGGAAAAGCCGGAGGAAGTAATCGTGGCCACAAAGTCAATCTAATCATTCACAGATTGCATTAACATTCCTCCACTGGTAATTACAGGAAAATATATCATATGACGGAAATCAGACGGTAAACATGTGCAAGCTGGCCGTTTGAAAAGTCAAGATATAAATGAATGAAGAACAGAATGTACGTTGTGATGAAAAAGGCACACTTCTGTCGCAGTCACGTATTGCAGATGTTTAATGGTTGGCGAGGGAAGGATGCCAGTCTCCAACAGGATTTTTCTTTATTTTTAAAGGTTGGTAATTTAATGCAGTAATTATGAGGATACACAATAAAAATAACATAATTTATCATGTCTCCTGACCCATATGTAAATGTTATAATAATAAGGGGTTTCCTATCATCCTAGCAATTTGAGCTTTAAATGCCATTTCCATATTTTGAGGTGACGTGCCTGGCAACAGAGTGGAACAGAATGTTCACAAAATGTGTTTTTAATAACTGAACTACTTTTAACTTGGCATGGCATCTGAAAACACTGCAGTCAGGACATGGGATGCAACAATCGATGATGGCAGGTACCGCACAAAATGTTTAAAAAAAAAGGATGCAAGAAAAACACTTGTTTGCACAGACATATACATGAATACTTTCAGTGGTTTTCAGTAGTTTCCACTGTTTTATGCCGAGCTGAAGGTAATTAAAAATGTTTCTGTTGAAAGCGTGCCACCCGGGGCAATTCAAACCGCTGAAATGAACAGAGAAAGGTCATCCTTAAGGCGAGAGGTCACCTGTACCTACTTCACACAGTTTAACAAAGACCTTGAGCTTAGCATCATTAGCATGACATGTGAAACAGAAACCTCTCGCTTGGATTTCACTAAACAAGACAAGCAGAGAGACATTTGACCCTTTTAAACATCAGCTATCACAAGGGATACTTTGTAATGTCACAAAAAAAAAAAATTAAAATAACTTGAAGAAATGAAATGGAATGGAAAATGTTACACGGCACATGGCTTTTGAATTTAAACCTCAGACAGAGAAAGATCAGGAAGATCTGACTAAAATTACATACTCTGCTGAACTGGAGTGTGTTTGAATAACATAACAGACAATCAGTACAATTATCTGGGCCTGGGTCAGGTCGGTTCGGCCTCCAGCTCAGGTGCTGTAGTGCTTAACGTAATTTGTCAAATGATGGAATACATGTTTCATTAAATATCATCTCAATCCAATCAATTATGCTTTAATTCATGGGGAGAATGGGAGTCTCTCGCTCCACATAGCGGTTAATTTCTAATCGAGGTCTAATTGTTTTTACACAGCCAATCAAGAAGGTATTTGTCACTCACTTTGCCTCACAGTCTAATTATACGGTTTGGGGCATTTCGAGTTATGTTTATGCTCTTCATTTTGCCCTGAGCTCCTACTGTTTTTTTAACCAAACTGCATTTATATTTTATGCATGTGGCAGATGCTTTTATCGACTTACATTGCGTTAAATGTAAACAATCCATGCATTCTCTGGGAATCAAACCCCTAACTCTGGCAGTGTTAGCACCATGAAAACTCGTGTTTGATAAAACAGGCGTTTTGTTGATGTTACAAGAGTTTTAGGACAAGCTGCTTGCCTGTCCTGATGGAAAAAAAAAAAAAAAAAAACAATAAAAACCATCACAGAAATTCTAATGATTTCACTACAAATACCATTACAAACATTACAAACCATCAACTATTAACCATTAAAACTATAAATAATGGTTTCCGATAGTGTGTTTTGGGACATATTCTATTAGGATTTAGTGGTTTTAACAAGCCAACAATAGAAGGTGACAAATTACCAGTAAAGACCAACAGGGACCATTACAGTTTTCATTAAAACCAATACATTCCCATCATAACAAGTAAAACCATAACAAATTCTGTGATTTCTATTGTTTTTTTTTGTTTGTTTGTTTGTTTGTTTGTTTGTTTTATGTTGATAAAGTAATCCGATTAAAACCAACGTGATGTACAGTTTTGCCGTCAGAGCAAATGATTTTTAATGCGGTCACACCCACGTGCTACTTTCGCTTTTGATATTAGAAATGTCCATGTGAGATGCACGGCATGTAAATGCCCCTCCGTAAACAAAGCTTGATGATTCAAGTTCATCTCGGCTACCGTTCGTGCCTGGAAGAAGAAGCACTGAGAGGAATAACACAGAATTTAGCTCAGAAAAAGAAGATGCGCTGAGAGGAATAACACAGAATTTACATCAGAAAAAGAAGATGCGGTGAGAGGAATAACAGAACTTTCCTTTAGAAAAAGAAGACGCACTGAGAAGAAAAACACAGAATTTACCTTCGAAAAAGAAGACGCGCTGAGAGAAATCACACACAATTTACCTCAGAAAAAGAAGATGCACTGAGAGGAAAAACACAGAATTTACCTCAGAAAAAGAACACAATGCAATGTGTGGAGGAGATCTTTATGATGAGTAAGTAATGTTTCTTTTCACATTAGTTGACGTGTTATTCTGACAAACTTGAACAGATTTACTAGCTGGGACCACACTGGCCAGCTAAGACCAATTTTAGCTGTTTTTTTTTTTTTTTTTTTTTTTTTTGTAAGTAGTTACATCATCCTAGCCAAACACAATTTCTTTTTATTGCTTTGTATTAAACAGCAGAAAATAAGGGACAAAGAAAATATGTGAGATATGTGTGATAACCTGGCATAAGGGCTATGAATGTGCTCGATCTCTCTGACATCTAATAAAATTGTAGTTGACATCTGATTGGATCAGCTGGTGTCAGACTCTTCACTTCCGCAAGGGGGATATTTACTGTCCGCCTGTCAGTCAAATCACCACATGCATGTGTGCACACACCAGGCACGCAGATAAATAGCCAGTTTAGGTCAACTTTTTCTTCAGACTTTCACCTTCACTCATACCAGTCTCATTTACAATAGTCTTTGATTCATCCACTGTCAAATTTCTCCCTCAGCACTGAATTTTCACGACGGCAAGGGGATATTTATTGCTTCTACTGGAGTAAACGAACAGATATCAAACTAGCGCAGCTTTCGGCTTCTAAGACTTGCAAATAGATACATTAATGCGTGTGGAAAGTGCAGGGCTATTTGCATTTAGATTTATCTTTCATTTTCATTGATCAACATTTTTCGCCTGCCTACTCGTTTGCGAGGTGAAATCGATGTTTTTTTTTTAGCAGCTTGTCTAGTAGGACTGCCAGACATGTTTAGATGTTTTACTGTAGAGAACCTGGACCAAGAGCACCGGTAAATCTGTCAATAGGGCGCGAGTATTTTTTATGTTCCCAAGATTCCTCTCTCTTGACTCCTGACAAAGACAGCAATGGACTGAAAAAAAGACTTCATGATGTACTATGTCATTTCAATGATGGATGAGATGTCCCTCTTGGGAAAAAACGAAATGAATGGATGAAAAAATTAGCACACGGGACTGAATTGATGTTAGACTGGCTCGTTTCAGAAGTTGTAAATCAAACTGAATCGCTAATGCCTTTCTCTTAATAACCCACAACATGTGGTACATTTGAGTGTGAGATCAGCTATGTATCTTTGTTTCAGGCCTCTTTCCACTGCTTGTGTAACACAAAGTCATATAAATGCAGAAAATGCAGAGATAGCTCAACCAAAAATTAAAATTCGGTCATCATTTACTCACCCTCATTTCGTTCCAAACCTGTGTCGGTTCACAGAATGAAAATCAATGCAGGCCAATTGTATTTTGGACCCAACTGACTTTGCTTTTGTGTTCCACCGAAGAAAGAAAGTTATACAAGTTTGAAACAATATGAGGGTGAGTAAATTATGAAAAAGTTTAATTGTTTGAGTGAACTATCCCTTTTAACATATATATATATATATATATATATATATATATATATATATATAATGAATTTATTAGATTTCCTGTCTCATATGCAATGGAGTGAGGTCTGAAACAAAGATACATACTCATTTTAAGGGGTATGCAACAAGTGACATAGTCTTACCCTAATCCTTAAACTTATATCAGTAATGTTTTATTTCATCTAGAGCCATATATATGGAAGGCAATGAAGATGCACAACTTGGAAATGTGTTACCAAATCTAAAAACATTTTGTAGAAAAGGCTTTCCACTTTTCTGATAAACACAGGCTTGCTTTTGTCCTGACAATTCTGACAATGTGACACGTTTTGGCATGTACCTTAAATAACGTATGTAATTTAGAGGTTGATATTACTGTTGTTCTTGTATTCTACTGGCCCAGCTAATAATAGTAATCTGACATGTCAATGCATGAATCCATCTGATTATTTTCTTCAGTCTGTGGTCTATTCTGGTGTGTGCACCCGCATGCCACTGCGACGTGTGTTAAAAGGCTGCGTGGTGGTTGTGCAGCTTGAATGAGAGTAAGAAGGCTATTGTGCAGTGGACTAAATGCTTCTATTCTGCTGGCTGTGGTTTATGGCGTAATGGTAGACAGGGTCACATACTGGGCGTACAAAACGGCTCACTTTATTGGCAGGCCGGAAAAGACGAGGGGAGTTTGTCTCACACATAGCTGCTCTCTGGCTATGTGTGTGACCCCTTGACAGCGACACGCAGAACTGGACTGGCCGAGCGAGTATCATGGGTCAATGAGCCCAAAGGCAGGTCACTCAGACACATACTCTGGCACCAGTGTGTATAGACACACACACAAACACCTGAGCGTGGATGGAGAAACACAAACTCTCCCACTTTTTGTGTTTTCCAATCTCTCTCGGTCTTTTGTTCCCATCTTTCTCTCTCAGTCAGCAGTTTTCCGTCAATGGCTTCTCAGTGCACACGGGAGGTCATCACAGGAACGGTTAAAAAACGTTTTAAGTGACTTTGTGCAATTAAGGAAATAGCAGCTTCACAGGGATCACAAAATGCAAATGGTCTGCTGTGCGAAAGAGACTGTCTGGAGCGGCTCATTGTGGAGTATTATTTTACACTGGAATATATTAAGTTTAGGACTGTCACTCAAATAATTTGTTTAACAAATTAAATAAATGATATGCAAATTAAATCAATAAAATTATTTACATAAATCAACTATTTGCTAAGAAAAGCCTCCAAATGATGTTTATTCAAATTGTATCAGGTGCAATAATACATTAATCAATCACATAGAAAACATATTGTGTTTATTTTCTTTCTTTCTTTTTTTTTTTTTTTTTTGGTTTGTTTTTTGTTTATTCCACAGAGTTAGAGGCATTTCACATGTTCCTGCATCTGTCTTTATGCATCAAATTCAGCCACTGCATTATGATTATGTCTAAAGGCCTGTTTACACCGAGAATGTTAGTTATATGTAAATATATGTAAAACTTTGACTATACCAAAGCATAAATACACCATAATACATTCTCAGGTATTTAGAAAATATGCTAAGTTCACATACTTGTTCCTCTGAAAAACAATTATTCAATTATAAAACAGACAGTTATTCTGCTTCAAAAGTGTGCATTCCATGTCAGAATGTCTATTTTTGTTTCGGTCCATTCCGCCCACTGCCTGTTTAACCAATAGTATTTCAACAACCCGGGTTGCCAGTTGGTGGAAAACAAAGTGTTTTAAAGCTGTTGAAGGAAGCAAACAAGTGGGCACAGAGATCGCAGATACTACCCAACCTAAAAAGCCTCTGCATCCATTTAAAAAGCTCTATGACCAGAAGCATAATAAAATGCAGAAATATCAACTCATAAACTTAGAATGTAAGGCTCATTGCTTTCCATTGCCTGTTGTGCTTGTTCCTGTTGTACGTTCTCAATTTGACAACCCGCCTGAGCGTCGCATCTGAGGAGGCGGGAGAAACAATATTTTGAATTTGGACTGCCCAAACCTATTTTAGTACATACTGCACCTATAACTATATTGATAACAATAGCTATAAAGTTAAAATTGTCTTTCTAAATCTGTGAAAATAGGGTAATCACATATTTAACAATAAGAAAACGGAGGGTAAACATCGTTGGAATCACTTTCAGAACTTTTTTTTATTATTTGATGAATGATAAAACATTGATACCAAATCAGAATCCACCCAACTTGAGCATTTAAAGCGACATATGACAAAACGGTAGTGTGAACGGGCCTTAACTGTTTTCTGCCATGAGTGCTGCTTTTATTACGATCCTGTCATGTAAAAAGTTAAAAATGTTCAAATGTATTCCCATTACACTGTTACAGCGGTTTTGCTTTTTTAAAATTAAATAATATATTACAATAATAATTATGAAATAACAAATTAACATGCTAAATTGAGAAGCCTAATTAAGTTACAACTGAGTTTATTCTTAGGAAAGAGAAGCACAAGAGAAAACAAGCTTGTGAATTACTGCTGCTGTCTGAGATTAAAACTAGAGGTACATTATTCAAGAGTTCTAAAGTCATTATTCTATTTTATTCATGTTTAAATTCCCTTCTCCCTGTAGATCTATTTTTTTTTTTCCCATCCTTCTCTGATATCCCTGCTCTGGAACGGCATATGCGATACAGACAACAGCAATTATCAGTTGAACTTTAAAAAAAAGAAATAACTGCAGTGTTTACTTCTAATCACCAATTCTCTCTGAACCACTAGAGCAGTAAGAGTTTTGAATTTAGAGTGCGTTCCTTTGCCTGAGTGCATTAGATAACCTTATATTGTGTAGTAAATTATGCCTTTAAAGCCATAAAGTTGAGCAGGCGAAAAGTTAGGCGCAGCCGATGGACTTGTCGAACGACCCATGATTACTAAATCAATCAATACAGCAATTTAGCAGTCATCCTCAACCAGTGCAAGGTCAAATGTACGGCCTCCACGCTTCAGCTAAACCTGCGCGGGAAGATATCTTTAGGTTTGCTTTATTTTCTTTTTTTTACCCCAGAGAGGGCGGCAATCGAAGATATTGCACACACACGGAAGTAAAGGCAGGCATCTTCCCCAAACCCATCTCCTCTCCTCACTTTTCTCCTCTCCAGTGGTAATGGAGCGGCACTTTATTTTGATAAAGACGTCAGGTTGAAACTGACTTAGAGCCTGTCAGCAGTCATAATTGCGGGTCGTTCCTCGGGAAGGCCGGAACAGGACCCTGAGGAGAAAACACAATCAGTTTAAGAGTGCCCTCCTCCCCTTCGCAGCCCGGCACACAGAATTGGATCAGCCCTGCTCCGATCGTTTGTTCCAGCCCCGGCGCCCTGATTGAAAGCCCCTCTGGCTGAGAGGCCGGAGATATGCCAGAGCCGGTCAGCCAGGAAAATACAAGTCAGACAGGCAGTGAGTTACAATGATGCAAGTGTGTCATCAAGCTGTCCCTGTGCAGTGTGTGATGGAGGCCATAAGGTGTTTTAAAAGCGTTTAAACAAATACTTGATACTGCACAGAGCGGTTTGACAAATGCAAACACAATATATCATCTTGATGTATCAGCATTTTTATTATTATCATTTAAACTTTAACATCTGCAACGCTATTCACTTTAAAACAATAGAACATAATATAATAATGTAATATAATTTAATACTTGCTGACTGAAACACTCTGATCTTGCATTGCCATCCTCTGAACAAATGGAAACAGTACTAGACTTTGTACTTTGTAGTTAAAATATTATTATTCCTTAATATTTTTGACGTATAAAATCAATTGAAGAAAGTTACCACATGATGCTTATTCTAAGCTAAATGTACATTTAAAATAGGGTCATAATTTCACATCATTTGTAATTTGTCAGTAAAAACCTTAAGGGCAGACACTGCAGGCAAAAACGCTGTCTTTTCATGCACCTGTCAAGTTTGAGGGCTTTTTGGTTTTTCATAAAGTGTTTTTTTTTTTCAGACTAGTGGAAAGAAAATATCCAAAATACACTGTTAAGTGTTTCTTTTATAGCACTTTATCTATTTGTGTCAATAGATTTCAATTATAATACATATTTTTAAAGGCAGTTTTCTCAAAATGAGTTTTTTCTCCTACACTGAGCCATAAATCTCCACTTCAGTAGCATTTACACAAACCAAACTTTACATTTTTATTTCTGTCTATATCCTGAAGGTTTTTACAGAGGGATTTGTTCATATATAATTTGCTTGATTTTATACAAAAATGTACAAAAAAAAAAAAAAAAAAAAAATATATATATATATATATATATATATATATATATATATATATATATATATTTTCTGTCTGTTCTAAGTTTTTTTTTTTTCTAAACTATGGAGTGACAAAATGAGTTACACAAAATTCCCTCTATAAAAACATTTGACACTAATATGTAAAAAAAAAAAAAAAGAATTTTGAATCTGATTTCATCCAGTGTTTAGATTATTGTACTAAAAATGAATGCAAATTAGCGCATATTTCATTAAATAATACCTCATTTGCATATTTAAACCTAACATTTAAAAACACTTGTAATACAAAAAATATTTAAAAAATATCAACTGAGTAAGTAAGGTGATAACTATTAGTTTTATTCACCTGCAGTATCTCGCCATAACCCTAATTAATTTAAAGTAATTAAGACTCTAATCTTTAATAGAAGTTAATAAAAATAAAGGTGAAATTCAGATGGTACAGGGTTGAGCTTGATTATGATTTTGACCCTCAAATATTTTATCACTACTGAATCTGGCTAAATAAAACAAAACATTTTTAAACTATTAAAATATAACATATCATTGGAATATCACATCACTAGTTTACGGCAGTTAGATTTGTAACATTAGATTTGTTCAGTTCAGCCAATGATGCAATTGTGGCCTTAACATTAAATTATGCAAATGATGACCCAAAATATAACCACAACCTCCATCTCTGGCTTGACCCAGTTGCAAAATGTGCTTATTTTCTATGTTAAATACAGGTTCTCTGTCCTGGTCTGATTATAGAACGTTCTACTATGGTCCGATGAGCCCACCTGCTGTAAAAGTCATACTCTTTAAAGGCTGCAAATGGAGCTCTGACAAAGCTGGCAATGTCCAACCGGTAGTTTTCGGTATCGTTGCATTGCATGTCAACATGCCAACTCCCTGGCCTGGCAAAGAGAGCTGGCCAGTGCCACGGTCTTAGCTCTCATCTGGTCAGCATCTGTTTCTCATTAGACTGATGGTGTCTGCTGGAGTCCACTTAATCTGTCAGTCCATTAAAACCTCCGGCCAGTGCTGGGAGGGCATACGCTGAGAGGGGGTTATTTGAGAACGAAACGACTGTGAGATGTTACATATTCTCTTCCAATTCTGCATAATGCCATTTGTTGGCTTCAGGTGGTTTTGACGAAGTCAGTAAGCGCACGTCATTATTTGGGAGAGCGCTAGGGCGCCCACACACACATACACGTGCGCAGATGTGCCTGCCTGAGTCTTCAGTCGTTTAGTATGCATCAAACAGCGCCTCTGACCCGCTCATCAGTCAGACCCAAATTAATGAAGTCACTAGCCCCTCTCATAAGTGAGAGAACTAATCTTCCTTTTCCCCTCGCCCCCTCTCTCTCTTCTTTTCTCTGATACATGCACAGTCCTTTAGAAAGCAATCTTCAGCTTAGAGTTGCTGAATTAGTGTTACTGCCACTGTTTATAAGAAAAAAGTGCGCGGCATCTAATTACATTTTATTTGGGCCTTCAAGTATCTTAATAAAATCACTTCAACCAGCTGCACTGCAAACAAAGACTATTGTATTCTGCTGGCTGGATGGCCATGAAACATTTGTCTGAGATTTTGAAACACTTACGTTCGGCTTTTATCCATATCTTAAAGATAAAACTATCCATTATACAGCATTTTTGACAAAGTTTTATGTAATAAATAAATAAATAAAACTTGAAATCTTCCTTCTAAATAGACCATCTAAAAAGAGGATTTGTTTTATGACAGCACATAATTCTACTTTTCATGCAGTTGCTCATTTATTTTAATGAAGTAAACAATTTTACATATTCTAACTCCAATGCTGGATTGTAAAAAAACAGATTCAATATCCTGCATTGTTATTCTTTGAACAAGTAGAAACTTGACACAAATTGTAAAAACTATAATATAATATAATATAATATAACAGATTACTCATTGTAGGTAATGTATTCTGACTACTTTTTATCTAATTAGGGATCATTGGCATAGATCGCAAAATTATTTACATGACATTTACATGGCCATTTTATATGGCCAGTAACGTCAAAAATAAATGGGATGCAAGTAGGATTTCTAGAGTTGAAAAATTTAAACAAAAAGAAGAAGAAATATGGAGAATCATAAAATTAACAGCGATTTTCTGACATTGTGTGACTAATATGCAATCATATAATCCATAAAAAAAGTAACTGTAATCTGATTGTAAAATGTAAGATGTGACCCTGGACCACAAAACCAGTCATAACGGTAATTTTTTTTTTTTTAAATTGAGATTTATACATCTGTTAAAAGCTGAATAGATACGTTTTCCATTGATGTATGGTTTGTTAGATAGGACAATATTTAGCCGAGATACAACTATTTGAAAATCTGGAATCTGGAGGTGCAAAAAATATTGAGAATAATCGCCTTTAAAGTTGCCCAAATTAAGTTCTTAGCAATGCATATTCTAATGCTATTCAAAAATTACGTTTTGATATATTTACAGTAGGCAGTTTACAAAATATCTTTATGGGACATTTACAGAACAAAAATGTACAGATAATTTACTCAACCCCTTGTCATCCAATATAATAATGTCTTTCTTTCTTTAGTCATAAATAAATTGTTTTTTGAGGACAACATTTTAGGATTTCCCTCCATATAGTGGACTTCAGTGGTGCCCATGAGTTTGCACTTCCAAAATGCAGTTTAAACTCAGCTGGAATCCTTTAAATGGAGAGAAATCCTGAAATGTTTTCTTAAAAAAAAAAAAAAAAAAAAAAATTCTTTACAACTGAAGAAAGAAAGACATGAACATCTTGGATGACAAGGGGTGAGGAAATTATCTGTAGATTTTTGTTCTGGAAGTGAACTACTTCTTTAATATCCTAATGATGTTTGGCATAAAAGAAAAATCGATTTTCATACAATGTATTTTTGGCTATTGCTACAAATATATCCATATTACTTATGACTGGTGTGGTCTATGGTCAAATATATTCTATTGTAAAATGTCATGTACTCTAATTACAAGTACTTGATTTTTGGAATCTGACTACGCAATCTAGAGTCGTGTTGTATATGACCTTGCATAGTTTTGCTCCGAATTTATGCTAAAGACAGATGATTATATGATTTGTTACATTTACTTGTGTTGTACTTAGCTGCCCATGACCCTATTTGAACCATTTCCCACCAGCTGAGAACCACAGCTTTAAATCTGGACTGTGTTTGAGCTATTGTTTAAATACAGTTAAAACTTCTTTCCCAAGTTGCTGAACGAGCTCCAATTTTCTATTTCTGAATCTCAAGTGTGCCCAAGAACAAACGAAAGTTAATCTGTGAGCATTGTCAGGCCAGCACCAAGTGTTACTGAATTCCCTGCCTTGTTTTAGCACACTGTCTGGAGAGCTGCTTTCTGATAAGGTTAATGCCAGTCCGTAACCTTAACCACGAGAGTTTCAAAAATCTTTACCCTGGAGTGAGTTCTTGTGTGGTTCAGAGGGTCATACAAACAGAAAGAGAGAAAGTCAAGGAGCATGTCCCGTCCTCATCCCTTCCTCATTCCCCCTCTCTCTTTTTTTTTTTCCCACTCACTATGTATCTCTCCATGGCCCCTGACTCAGAGAACAGCGCTAATATAGATTAGTTTGGAAATTCATTACCCTTCCATTATCTCGCACTGAGCGCCACGCTGTAATGGCTCCCCAGGGAAACGGAGGACACTGCAAGAGCTAAAGGAAGAAATCTTCAGCAATGAGAGAGAGAGACAGAGAGAGAGAGAGAGCATATGTGGCACAACACCTAACATCTGTCTCTGCCTCTCAGATCTGGAGGAATGCCATTATATGCATTTGAATGTTCCTCTCAATCTCTCTGTGCAAACAACCATTATATGACTAAGAAATTTAAGACCGACTTCCAATGTTTTTTTTCTACCATTAAGGGGGACGTTCATCCAAAAATGAAAACTGTCTCATCATATATAATTTACTCATACTCTCAATTAATTTTAAATTAGATTTTCATTTTTTAGTTTTTTTTTAGGCTCACAAAATAAGTGCATGTCTTCAGAATAGAGCTGATTATTCACGCTGGTTTGCATGTTAACCCAGAAAGTTCATTTGCTTAGAACTCATATTCTTGCAGTAGTTGTAGTCCTTATGTAGCAACATGTTAGCAAACTCACATTTCCAAAAGCATACAATTCACAATTTAATGCATGTTTAATACGTATGATTCATATTTGAGTTATGCAATAACAAAACTCTACTTGTTCTGCGTATTAATAAGTATAAAAGTTTTGATTTCTTAAATAAAAACTTAAGTTAGACATCCTTTTACAAATCTATCTATCTATCTATCTATCTATCTATCTATCAATAAAGTTAATCAAAGTTGTCCTAAGACAACTTTTTAGTTTTAGGACAAAAATTGCCAGATAATTTTCTCACCCCATATCATCCATACAGTGGACTTCAATGGGACTCAAAAAAAAAAAAAAAAAATTGTATATACTTTTTAACTACAATTTCTCATCTTGCGCCAGGTCGACTTCATGCATTACATAGTCACTTTGGAAAGGTCACAGGTGACATACACTGTAAAAAAAAAAAAAAAAAAAAAAAAAAATGTGGCTTCAACTTACCCCACTGCCTTAAAATTTTAAGTTTAGTCAACACAAATATCTAAGTTGTCACTTAGTACCACTTAACATTTCAAGTTGACTAAACGTATTTGAGTTGACTAAGCTTAAAAATTTAAGGCAGCCAGGTAACAAATTATTTTAAGTTGACTCAAAAAATTTTGTTTTACAGTATGGTGGAACTACCGACCCAATGTTTACAAAGCGAACATGCAAAGAAAGTCAAACGCCTTTAAAACATCAATGTTGGACGATTTTGAAATTTGAGGAAAATATGAGATTTAATTTTTTGCCCTACTCTTCTTATTTGATTCGGAGTACACAGAGAAAGAACTAAAAATGCGGTGATTACTTAATGTGTGACATCACAGACATTGCAGAGCTAGTGCAGGACAAGCATTTGTGGTTAAAAAGTATATGATTTTTTTGTTTTTGTTAGAATATGACAGATCATTTCAGTAGATAAGACCCTAATTCCCTGGCTGGGATCGTGTAGAACCGTTTAAAGCTTCACTGAAATTGCAACCTACTGGCTCCTATTAAAGTCCACTATATGGAGAAAAATCCTGGAATGTTTTCCTTAAAAAACCTTATATTTTGCTGTATGGGGAAAAGGCAGCATGGACTTTCAGCATAATGTATTACTTCGTCTTCTCCAAAAACCCAGAATTCAAACAATTTTAAATATTGTTGTCGTCGTAATAATTATTATCATAAGAATGTTTTTTGACTTGCTCTGACATTTGTCAGAAAAAAAAAAAAGAAAGATTCTGTTGAAGAAGATAGAGTTTTGACACATGAAACCGAGCACATTGCAATACTGGTTTAAATATTTCCATCCAAACCGACTGACAGCAACAACAACAGAAGCAGCAAAGGGGAAAAAAATAGGTTTCAAAAACCGTTGTAGATTGTTAAATGATGAAACCTTGGAAAAGGGGTTGAAATGAATAAAATAAAAAAAGGCTAAATCATAAACGCATTCCATCTCGCTGTCTTCTATTCAGAACACATTCTCAATACAGACAATATAGTGCTTGCAATTACTCGCCAGAATTTTCAGCTAAGATAACTAAATTGTTGTAGCAATAACCAGGACGTAACATCAAAATAAAACAGAGCCACAGGCAATGCTAATGCAGTGCTGTTTCATTTGAATAACACACAAAAACATCACAGGAACACAAAACAAATAAAAACACCATGTAACTATGTTGGTTTTGTCTCCATGTGTCTGGTGGATAGAATTAGATGCTCAGTTGTATCTCTGTTGATTCAGAGACTAGTCTGCAAGCCAGCAGAAGATAAATTCAACACTCAGAATAATACAAGGACCCAAATTCTCCCACCTACCTAGCTACATACCTCTTATGTCACAATTTCACCAAGCCCAGTCATACAAGGAAATGTAACTATAGCAATGTTTATCCACACTCAACAAAAACACTGTTCTGTAGTCACTTTAAGAACACTGGTTACAACTGGATGTCAGCGTTATCAGTAATACTTATGTGGCTGGATTGTATCTGTTCAAATAAACATTTATATATGTATGCTTTGTGTTAAATTGTTTAAAATATATGCCAGCCCAAGGAGGTGAGTCTCATTCCTCCCAAGATTGCTTCATTCATTTATTTAAACTTTTTTTCTTCGCCTCTGTTGCCTTCGGCTGCTCACTGGGTGGCTTTGTAAGGCACTATTCTTAGTAGAGCTTCATTGGAACAATTGTGAAATGCACTATATAGAGAGAGACTGAACTGAATTGAAGTGACGGCTGTGATTTGGTTGTATTTTTCATGAGAAATGAGAGTATTGCATCAATGTTACTGTCAGTTACCTGCCTGTTACTTGTTATACATGTATAATACAAGTCAAAAGTTTGAGGCCAGGTTTTTTTTTTAAGAAATGAATAGGGTACAACGGGGCTAGAGGCGTCCCGGGGGAAAAAGGAACCTTTGATATTATTTTCCTCTAAACTACTAGAGTAGCACTTTCCAAAACATCCACTTTTCAAGATACACGTGAAAATTTGCCTGATCTTTGACGCTATCGCAGGCAGTGGAGCAAAGTTGATTCTGTGCTTGCTTGATCTAATATTTGATGTTTTTAAAAATGTTGTAGATTTAAGTAGCAAATGAGAATCTCTATTGTTTTGATATATCTTGAGACAAAGGTCTTCTTAATGAGTTTTGTTTAAGATAATTAAATCAGCAGTTTTTAAATACAAAAGAATATGTAAAGGTATGGTATTTGGGGTAAAAAGTGCCCCTGCTGTTGGGGCTAAAAGGCACAATAATTAAATGATAATGAATAGAAGGCTGACTTTTCCATTTGTTGACATGATGGTAAATGTCATGTTTAGAATGAAGCCATCATATTTAAAAACATGATATTAATCATATCATATAATAAAATATAATTTGTTGTTACTACTGTAAATCTGTATTCAATTACTATGGGATCTCCCTCAATGCTTTCAGAATCTTTACATTTTAAAATGATTTTTGTATTTTAAAATATATGTTTTATATTAACTTTTTAATGACAGTATATTTATTGAACAAAAAAATAATTATTTTATTTATCAAAATAAGCAGAAAATGTTTTGAACAAGTATTAATTTTTACATTATTAAATAATAATTTAATAATAAATATATTAATATAAGCATAAAATATGCAGAAATGCAAAAGTTTGCATGATAGCATGCATGTTGCAGTGGGTTACATTGACCTGTGCCATTTATAGAGAAATAAAACAAAATTACAGGTGCATCTCAATGAATTAGAATGTCGTGGAAAAGTTCATTTATTTCTGTAATTCAACTGAAATTCTGAAACTCGTGTATTAAATAAATTCAATGCACACAGTCTGAAGTAGTTTAAGTCTTTGGTTCTTTTAATTGTGATGATTTTGGCTCACATTTAACAAAAACCCACCAATTCACTCAACAAATTAGAATATGTTGACATGCCAATCAGCTAATCAACTCAAAACACCTAAAAAAGGTTTACTGAGCCTTCAAAATGGTCTCTCAGTTTAGTTCACTAGGCTACACAATCATGGGGAAGACTGCTGATCTGACAGTTGTCCAGAATACAATCATTGACACCCTTCACAAGGAGGGTAAGTCACAAACATTCATTGCCAAAGAAGCTGGCTGTTCACAGAGTGCTGTATCCAAGCATGTTAACAGAAAGTTGAGTGGAAGGAAAAAGTGTGGAAGAAAAAGATGCACAACCAACGGAGAGAACCGCAGCCTTGAGAGGCTTGTCAAGCAAAATCGATTCAAGAATTTGGGTGGTCTTGACAAGGAATGGACTGAGGCTGGGGTCAAGGCATCAAGAGCCACCACACACAGACGTGTCAAGGAATTGTCACGTATTGTTCCTCTTGTCGTATTCCTCTTACTAAGCCACTCCTGAACCACAGACAACGTCAGAGGTGTCTTACCTGGGCTAAGGAGAAGAAGAAATGGACTGTTGTGGTCCAAAGTCCTCTTTTCAGATGAGAGCAAGTTGTGTATTTCATTTGGAAACCAAGGTCCTAGAGTCTGCCCACACTGCCAAAAGCACCAAAAGTTGGTTAAATGACCATGGTGTTGGTATTCTTGACTGGTCAGCAAACTCACCAGACCTGAACCCCATAGAGAATCTATGGGGTATTGTCAAGAGGAAAATGAGAAACAAGAGACCAAAAAATGCAGATGAGCTGAAGGCCACTGTCAAAGAAACCTGGGCCTCCATACCACCTCAGCAGTACCACAGACTGATCACCTCCATGCCACGCAGAATTGAGGCAGTAAATTAGCATACTTTCCAGAAGGCCAACAATTCACTAAAAATGTTTTTTTATTGGTCTTATAAAGTATTCTAATTTGTTGGGATAATTTGTTGAAATGGTGGGTTTTTGTTAAATGTGAGCCAAAATCATCACAATTAAAAGAACCAAAGACTAAAACTACTTCAGTCTGTGCACTGAATTTAATACACAAGTTTTACAATTTGAGTTGAATTACTGAAATAAATGAACTTTTCCACAACATTCTAATTTACTGAGATGCACCTGTATATCATTCAGACAGTACTGCAATAAAAAAAAATACATGCCCATTTAGTCACACGTAACATAAAAAAAATATGCAGTGCTGCAAGGAATTTTCTCAAATGAAGTAAAAATGACCATGGTGCCTGGATAAATACTGCTCAAGAGACATTTCCTTGTCAGAGTGTGTTATCCATCTAATTTCATATCTCATAACTGAATAATAAGTCCCAAACCTAGAACCATTGCCGTCCACTTAAGACATTCTTCCTATTATCAGTCTTTCATATGTTTAAATTGTCATTTGACAGTCTGCGTTGATAAAGCCAGTCTTACCAATTTGATTCTGGCCCTTTGAGTTTCCATTTTCATCTTTGCCGAACATGTCATGCGTCACAGGTTACACCTCGGCTCGCTAAATTACTGTGAGACAGGGTACAGACACACCGCCTATTGCACACACACACACACACACACACACACACACACACACACGTATGCCGCCGAGCGCCGGGATCTGAAAGTATAAATTCCTAATCAGCCCAGAACATTCCAGACAATTAGAGGGGATCAACGCAATGTCTCCGCTCATATTTCACATTAGAGGGTGACAGAGAACAGATATGACTATGTGCTTTCGCATAACCGCGTGGATCACATTACAGAGGAAAAAGCAGTCAAGTTGATAAAGTGTTCTCCTGCTCCGCTTGCTCTTCAAAGCATTGGCACGGGAGACTTGAGACTCTCTGGCAGTGTTTGAACCTCAACAAACATGCTCTATAAAGAGTCCCTAATTTATTAGTTTTTCTTAATCAAAAAGAATCTAGATGAAAAAATGTTTGAAAACAACACCGCTCCGGTTGCAGAGCTCAAAGACTTTTAAGCTGGTGCTAACATGAGTAGTATCTTAGTCAACTCCCTGCCAGCAGACTTTAGCTCAACACCCACAGAAGCTTTTGACGCTTGAAAGTACCTGCGAAGCACCATGAATTATACAATGCACTTTAACATACTCCTACTAATCTTTTTATGCTTCTGTTAAAGTCTTAGCCGAGATTGATTGAGGAGACAAAGTCCTTCAGAATAATTAAGCAGCTGCTTCAAAAAGAAAGAGCAAACGCTGTTTCATGGGTTCTTTTGAGCACCTACAGTTTGCGTTTGTTGGAGCGCTTGTAAAAGACCTCATTAACTCTGTTTTTAATTCGCAATTTTAATTATGTGTCTTTTTTTCCCTTTGATTTTCATATTTCTATAAGACATAAAAGACTTCCTGGATCGAAATATATTGACACTATTTGATGGAAATTCACCTTTTGGTCTTAATATGAATAATACATAGATATTTGTTATACCTTTAAATGTTTTATTGTTTTCTCTGAAGATTCATTAAAAATAACCAGGAGTACTAAGCATTAAAATATATTACAAATTCCACTGCAAGCATCAAAGAGGTTATGCTGAGAGATTTGCAAGTGGCTGCCTAAGGAGAACTCCGACTATGTTCAATACAGTCAGACACGACCTTCCCTCAAGAGAGGATCCGAGCTGTTTCCAGACAAAATCAGCTGGATCTGGCCAAAAACATATTTCAGCTTTTATCAACCAAAGGGAATGATGAAAAAAAGAAAAAAACACAGAAATGCATCACACAAACTCATGTATGTACCAACCAATAAATGCAATGATAAAAGGAGATGAAATGGAAAGAACAAAAAAAACTATCAAGTGTGACAAAGGAAATCAGCAGGAGTTGTATAAACCAAAAAACGCAAGACGACTAATGTTTCTATTTTGCATAATTTTCTCATTTAATGCAAAATTCTAAATCTATATTATCCACTTAACAACTTTTTTATTACTTTTTTCATTTAAGAAAATTACAAAATAATGATAATAATAATAATAAAAGTAGCAGTACTAATGTTATTATTTATCAGTTTTCCTAAATGATCATTTTTAATTAAAATAACAGTAAATATTTTATGATAACATTAATGATGATTATATATGATAATATGCATTCTCATATAGAGAAAGTTTGTTTGTTTGTTTATTTTTTACATTTAATATAACATGATCTTGCACTTTTGGACTTTAAAGGGAATAAAGTCCAAAACTGGATACAAAATTCACTTTTACATGATGTTTGCAGATAAATGTGTCTTAGTAGTGTGGACACAATCAGGGTATCTTCTACCGCGTCTGTTTTTAATTTAATATTGAAATCTGAGAAATGAAAAAAAAAAAAAAATCACATTTTCCGTTTTCGTTTGTTCAAACAAACAGAAAAATCAAGAAGTTGGCTTCATTTTTTGTTTTTATGTTGAAGGGTAGAAAATAAATAAACAACTTGAATATTCAATATTAAATAAAACAGAAGATACCCTGATTTTGGCCAACCAAACATTACAACATATTAATAGTCCTTAAACTTAATATTACATATTACTTAGCAAGCCTGTAACCACCTAAATCAATTATTTAAAAAAAGCACTTTTGTCAAATCCAGGTGATTTATCATAGAAATATGGTATTTTTATAACATTTATGACTGTTATAGCACCAACTGTGGTCTGATCTCCCTGAAACTTTGCATGTTTGTTTAGAATCACCTGTTGCATGTGCTCAGTGGGTTTTGTGAAGTTTTGACTTTTTCTTTAGGCTTTATAGGCTTTTGGCATTATAGCTTCCCAAAGGGTATGTGTTTTTGATAATTATTGACCTAGTCCAGAGAATTGCACTGCAGTGTTTTTTTTTTTTTTTCCCCCAGACTTAGAGAAAGACCTAGGAGTAGTTCGCAAAAGTAGGCTTTTTTTTTTTTTTATACATCTTTTCAATCATTTAAAAAAATGGTTTGATTGACAGCAGTGGTATTCATATGATATGAATACTGAGTTTATGTGGAGAAAACCATGCAATATACAATCATTTATGCCCTCAAAAAATGCGATACCACCCCCCCAGTGGCCAAATTCTTTCAAATTTCTCACAGACCTTTGGGACTGTGGGTCAAATAGTCCCAATCGGCCTCTTTTTCAGATTTTTGTTCCGATCGGCCTCCGTTAACCTTGTCTAATAGGTGCTCAAAATTCATCGGCCAGTGGCGGCCATGTTTTTTTGAGATACACAAATGTCCCCATAGACACTTGTGGCACTTTGGACCGAGACAGCACAGCGATTTTCATGTCGATAGGCCAAATGGTTGCCTAGTTATAGCCATTTTTATGTTTTTTCCCTCTTATAGCGCCACCAAGTGGCTAATTTCAATTTTTTCCCTGTGACCTCAGCTTGAGCTCTCACATAAGTGTGTTGAGTTTGGCGAAGATATCTCTTTCCATTCAAGAGTTATAGGCATTTTTCAAACATTTTGGCGTCTTGAACGTATTGATATTCACTCTTCAGAGAGTGTCAATCTTTCTGCACTGGTTTGGTTCCGATCAGGAAACCTAGGATGAATCTGACCGAATTTGGTGTGTGTTTTTGTCCAGCTTGAGCCAAGGATTCCAACAACATAAAGACACTTGAGTCTGCAACTGTTTAGGAGTTATCAGCGATTTCGTAGATTTGATCGCTGTAGCGGCCCGTCAGGCCGACTGGGGCGAGCCTCGGTCACGTTGTAGGCGGTGTGGGTACTATCATTCCTCAAAGTTTCAAGTCTCTACCACTTACGGTTTGGTCTGCATGATCAGTTTTACATGGAAATCGCTTATCCATGACCATTCTAACAATTACAATAGGGTTTCAGCGCTTGGCGCTTCAACCCCTAATAATAATAGTCTTTCGCTTCTACAGATATACACATGTAGAGATTAAATATTCAAATTGTTTATTCATTTTCTACCCCTAAATGTAATAACAAAAAAAATGAAGCCAAATTCTTGATATTTCATTTTTCAGATATCAATATTAAATTAAAAAATGACTGGATGGAAGATACCTTGATTGGACACAACCATCCTACAATGATAAAAAATCCATTCACTCTTTTTTTTTTTTTAATCCCCCACAAACCTGAACAGTCTCAATTATCAAGCTGTTTGGATTTTCTAAGCAATATGACTTCATATTGCTCAGGCTCCGTCCACGACCGCTGACAGACGGTCCCGTATTATCATATTTCCATCTCAGACGGTTGTAAGCTGACTGCCATTTTCTCCGTGCTCGAGCAGCTGTAGTGATAGCAATGTTTTGTAAGCAATGCAGGTGTTTTGTAGTTGGATGTAAAAATGAACATAAGAGTCTTCATTTTCTCCTGACATCAGAGCCAATGAGGATGCAGTGGGTTAGTTTTGTTTTTGATGGTAACGTGCCATTGAATACACCCAAATCAAAATAGAGGGGTGGAGTAAGCAGTAGCTCATTATCATTTAAAGAGACATGCTCGAAATGAGCCGCCGTGAGCAGAGCTGTTTTTGACAAGGTAAAAAGGGTGTTGTTTTACACGACCATTGAGGAATTTTAACCAAAGTATGTTACAGACTTTACATGAAAACCCTAAAGAATCATACCAATTTATGGACACTGGGCATCCAATGTCCCCTTAAATAGTGAGTGAGAGAGAAAGAGCACAGCTATTTGTGTGTGCATCTGTCCTCCTTTCCGCCCTCCAGCCGTGTTTGTGAGGTCTTTGTCGATATGAGTAAGAAGATCTTGGCATTGGCACGGGAGCAGCCGTATTATTCACATGCTCTTACGAATGCAATTTCTCAGAGCTTAAGATGAAGATAGCAGCCGTTCTCATTTATAAGCCCACAGGACGGGGGTGAAAAAAAGAAAAACAACAACATCTGCTTAAGAAAGTGAGAAAAAGACAGGGAGAAACGAATGAGAGGCAAAAATGCAGGAGGGTTGATGGAGGGGTGAAAATTCTCAGCATTATCCACGAGGCCTATCTCTTTATCTCATGCAGGCTCGGTAATTGTAGCTACGTGTATAGAGGAAGTCAGCACGCTTGGTGCGGAATATCTTGGCTGGGCTGATTGAATGCTATAATAAGAGCATTATGGTAGTGTTTATACCTCATGTATTATTCATGCACTGGTCTTAACTTCTCCAGGGATACTTTCAGCACAAGTAAAATGGCGTAGCGTAGTTCAGCAGTGCTGGATGAGCCATCTGAGAGCGTAAAGTTCAACATCAACATTGAGAGGAGCAGACAAAAAGAAACGCACAGCAGAGACAATCAGAGCAATGCGTCGCTGAGGATTTAAATATGGTAAAACAGAGACATCGGGACTTGTGTGTGTCAGCGCATGTCTAAAGGAGGATTATCACGCCTGCGAGAGAGTCGTTACGGTTTGCCCGCTGCGGAGGTGATTGAGAAGTTGATACCGCCATCATGTCGAGCCAGGTGGCATATGTTCACACACATGGGAGACAGACCACTGTCGAAGGATTAGTTCTGGAGATATGAATATGTAGTTGTGTCTGGAGACGCCTCAGACTGTCTTTCTGGCTCTCTTTTCCCACTTTCATTCTCTCTTGCTGTCCTTCACCTTGCCTGGCTCTGAGCGAGCTTATTACACAACTCATAGGCTGCAGATGGGGCACGTCTGACATCCCACAAACACTCACACACACAGAGAGCGTCACAATCGCACATACACATACAGATGGGGCATGCAGGGACAGAGCGTGGACCAAGGCAAAGGGTGCGAGTGTGACAGAGTGTGACAGGGTGTGACAGAGATCCGTCACTTCGGTGCAAAAAGCATCCGGAGACCCCCCAGAGATGAGGTGCTTTGTGACAGGCCTGATCTCCACACACACACACACACACACATACTCAAGCAGGTTGAGTTCTCACTGTATGCAATGTGAAGTTTGGACCTGGAATTTAGTTTAGAATGGATTATAATTAATTAGTAATATAATTAAATAGATAAAAACACAGTTAATAAAACACTGCCCTCCAAAGACGTGATTAGATGCAAACCTGCAAAATTACTTTTTTCAAGCAGAGAGTGTTTCTGATTGGTTAGAGCATAGTCAACACCCACAAAACCACAAAATATGGATGACAGGTCATTTCTTTTTGTTTCTTTCTTTCTTTCTTTCTTTCTTTCTTTCTTTCTTTCTTTCTTTCTTTCTTTATTTTGTACTTTAGCCAATCAAAACAAATAACAATATTTATTATTATTATTATTATTATTATTATTATTATTATTATTATTATTCATTTGTATAATTTGTATTATTATTATTAATCAAGTATTAATTTGTATTATTACCGGTAGTAGTAGTAGTAGTAGTAGTAGTAGTAACAATAATTAAATTAAATTAAATTAAATTTAATGAAATGAAATGAAATGAAATGAAATGAAATGAAATTAAATTAAATTAAATTAAATTAAATTATTTTAAGTATTAATTACTATTATTATCACCGGTGGTGGTAGTAGTAGTAGTAATAGTAGTAATAATAATAATAATAGTAGTAGTAATTATTATTATTATTATTATTATTATGTAATTACAACAACAACAACAACAACAACAACAACAACAATAATTTAACTTTTTTTTCATTATTATTACCATTAGTGGTAGTAAAAGTAGTAGTAGTAGTAATAATAATAATAATAATAATAATAATAATAATAATAATAATAATAGATGTTATTATTTTAACTATTAATTACCATTAGCAGTAGTAATAACCTAATAATAATAGTTATTATTATTATTATTATTATTATTATTATTATTATTATTATTAAGTCACGTCACATTTTTCCATGTCCTCTACTGGGGGAAAAATGTTTAAATTCATCCATTTTATGTACTTCAGTCAAAATGAATTTAAACCAAGTTAATATCTAAATAAAATCAAATAAAAATTTGTTATTAGTAGTGGTAGTAGTAATAGCTATTATTATTTCAAATATTTATTTATTGTTGTTATTGTTTTAGAATGACTTTTTTCCAATTTAAATATCATCATACTCAAGAGGAAAGGCTGAAGGATTTGCTATGAAAAGAAATGTTTTTTAGTCTTCAGCTCTGAACAGTGATTTCAAAACAAGTAAATTCATCTCTGAATAATAGCTCTGACTTCCTGTGGCTGATTCATTCAAGAGGAATTGTCTGAATGAACTGTGCGAGTGAACCACTACCACTCCTTCACGCAAGTTCATCTGGGGGTTAGTAGTCTATAGCCTGCTTATCCATAGATTTATGCAATTAACTTTGTGTGCAACTGAGTGTTTTGCACTCTGTGTTTGATGTTGCAGCCGTTTAGCGCTAAATTTCCCCTCAGGGATCAATAAAGTGTAAGCGGGAAGCTTTCTTTTTCTTTTCTTTTTTTTAAACAGATAAGACTCTGTTCAGTGTCCATTGCTCTTGTGTAATGTGCATATGTATCTGCATATACGTCTGCTAAAATTAATGGTTTAAGAATAGAGCTTGATATTCTTAACCTGTCTGGCACTGAAAACAGATCAAGGATTTGATAGTGGCACAGAGCCACACTGTTGCACATTTGGGGGAACTCGTTCTACCAAAAGTGTGCCTACACAGTTGTCTCTGCATATTAAACGGAGACACAAGCAAGTATTTTAGTAAAAAAAATTACACACTTCAGCCTTCAAACCACTTCTTGTGATTTTCAGACTACTCCCACTCCCTGTCTGAATTCCACAGACTGTGAGCGTCAAACACACCCACGCACACACACGCACACACACACACACACACACACAAACACACACACTATACTGTATATATGCCTTACATGATTAAAAATCAGCACCAGCCACTGACCACACACACACACACACACACACATAGATCAGAAGAGCAGTCACTGTGGACCACAGAATGCATCCCTCTCATTCCCACACTGATTTGGAGCCCTCATCTTCAAAGCAGCGCCTTAACATTGACTCCCAGAGAGACACCGTGAGAACATCAGACTGAAAACACATCAATTCATCTCTTTGGTCATCAGAGAAGCTACTGCATGATAAATATTACTGAATTCCATTACAGATACATACAGTGGCAACAAAATGTTAGGACATTAATATTAATACATATACACTAATACATAAAAGCCAAAATAGTAAACAAATGATGCTGGGCCTTAGTAAGGATGCACATACTATGGAAGCATGTTTCTGCCACTGAATTTAAAAAAAAAAAAAAACTTTTTGCGACTTTTTATCTCACAAGTCTGAGATTCTCACAATTAAATTCTGATTTTTTTTCACTGAGTTGCATGACACAAACTCGCAATTTTGCTTTTTTTTTCTTAGAACTGTGAGATATAAACTCGCAATTCTGAGAGAAAAGTCACGATTGCGACTTTTTTTCTCAGAATTGCAAGTTCATCTCTTGAAGTTGTGACCTTATAACTAGCAATTATGAGTTTATATTACATAATTCTAAAAAAAAAGTTGATATCTTGTGAATGTATTTTTCAGAATTGCGAGTTTATTTCTAATTCATTTTTACTATTATTTTATATTATTTATTTTACTACTAATTATCATTATTATTATCAGTAGTGGTAGTAAAAGTAGTAGTAGTAGTAGTAGTAGTAGTAGTAGTAGTAGTAGTAATAATAATAATAGCTGTTATTATTTTAAGTATTAATTACCATTAGTAATAGTAATAACCTAATAATGATAGTTTTTATTATTATTATAGTTCATAGTTCTAACTTTATAACTTACAATTGAGTTTATAGCTCACAATTCTGAAAAAAGAACTTGCGAGTTTATTTCTCTGAATTCTGACTTTATAACTCGCACGTTTTTTCATGCAATTCCGACTTCATTTCTTAGAACTGCGATTTATCTCACAGTTTTCACTTTATAACTTTCAAATCGTTTATATATAAATTTTGAGAAAAAAAGTTTTGGATTGTCACAATTTGTAGCCACTTTTTTTTTTTTTTTTTTTTTTTTTTTTATTTATTTTTTTTTTTTTTGATGCATTAAATTGACCAAAAGTGGGTCAAATGACCAAAAGTGAGGAGAAATAACAAGAAGAATAACAAACTAGCGTTTTCATAATCAAGATAATACATTAAAATAATATGGTAAGATGTACCAATTTGCACAAGCTGTTTTGTACAGCTAAAAATAGCTCAGGAAATATAAGGTGGATAATGCAATGGCATTTAGACTTTTTTACGAATAGCTCGAAGGAAGAAAAAAACTCTCATGAAATGAAAAACAGTGAAATGTCATTATTAACACACCTTCATGCCCTTTCAAATCTAAACGCTGTTATTTTTTCTAAATTATTTTTTTTTTCCAAGAATGACATCTAATTTTATGTGATGCATCAATGTGCCACAGGGCAGGGAGAGTAAATAAATGACTTTAAGTGGCCAAATGCTTACCAGGACCACTGGTTCTTTGCTTTACCAAGCATTTTAGCAAATTAATGACTTTTTAGTCATTCAAAATAATTCATAAATGCAATGCAAAATGTTCCACATTAATGAGGATGCATAGATCTAATGATGATAGGGTTGAACTGACCTTTATGTAAAGCTGTACAGTCTTGTGCAAATTTGAGTTCAGTAAGGAAGAAAAAGGACTCCAAAAGGACAGACTAACATCTGTTTCTGTGCCTGCCCTGTTTAAAAGGAGGGGAAAATGAGAGAAGATTCTGCTAATCCGTGTTACCAAATCTCTGACTAGATCGCTCATCAGAAATTAATAACTTTGATCCAGGTCTCCATGGCAACCCTTGGCTGATTTGGGACTTAATCTCTCTTAATGTTGTGTAATGTGTTTCTTCAGGGTCTAAGCGCTTTTTATAATCGTACACAGTTACACCCACACCCACACTTCTGGTCAGTAATAAACATGACTGTGAGAGGAACATAAACAGAAATAAGGACAGTGATGTACTTTTTATAGTAATTAGTTCTTAGGGATTTGTAAAAACTAGGAGGGAAAAGTAACATATTGCATAGAAGCTATTTTTAAAGTGCAGATTAACCTATAGTGCCGTTCAGAGAACAGATGGAATCGGTTTCGACGCTTCGGTCTACAGCTGCAGCTGTACACTTAAGAGTGTGTAACATTTACGGATATGTTGTGTTAAAGGATTGTCCCGTCTGACACAAGGGTTGATAGACATAAAACATGCTCATTCTAGTGCTTATGAGTGCATGTTTGTTTGTGTCTTTTAAGTCATCTATAATGACTCCATATGTGTTTTCGTGCTTACTGAGATTATATGGTATAAAGTGGTCTTTATCTCCATGTATCCTTCTGGTCTTCTACCGCACTTTAGCCTCTTAATCCAGTTGCATCCAGAATAATATTCCCAACACTGCTCCTGCTTACTTAACGAGAGTCCCACTTCTTCTCAGTCCTGTGGGAACAGGGAGAGAGCGGTCTTGGTTGAAAGAGGACAGGCTGATTTATTTATTGGGTGATTTCAGATATGCTGTGAAAGGAATGATTCATTAGTGACACACACAGACTTTCTGAGAAGAGGCCTTTGACTCATCCATGGGACGTGATCATTTCACTTTTTTAAAATGCAGTTTGCTTAAAAATGAAACTTCTGTCATCATTTACTCACCCTCCTGTTCTTCTGACTTACTTTTTTTCTGTGGAACATGAAAGATGAATTTCCTGGACCATCCACATGATGAAACTGAAAGAGAACTGGGATGTCAGGATCCAGAATGATTAAAAGTGGTCCAAACTTTATCCAAGTCCTCTGAAGTAATATGTTTTGTGTGAGAAACAATGCTATTCGCTAAAAATCTTGTCATAGCTGTCCTTGGTACACTCATGAGTGAAATAATGCCGATTTGTGAGTGAAACTTTCGCCTTAACTGACCCTTTGCAAAATCCTGCCCCCCTTTTGCTATGTCTGACAAGCCATGCTGCTCTCACGCCACACATCATGTTCTCATGCCGTAAAAAATACAGTGCGGAGCAAAGAGGAAACTGACAACGCACTGACAGGCAAGACAGAGCGGTTACTTTTGGTATAAAACAATGTCTCCGCTTTCTGATTTTGTCAGTTTTTAAGAAAATCAAACAATAAATAATATTTGGTGCATGTGAACTGATCATCTCTTTCTCTTTACTAGTTATAGTACAAAAATAAGCATGAATGAACAGAACATATACTGTTTCAACCGCAGAAAGATGTCAATACACACAATACACAATACTGTGTGTCATCCAAGATGTTAATTTCTTACTTTCTTCAGTCGTGAAGAAATTATGTTTTTTGAGGAAAACATTTCAGGATTTCTCTCCATATAGTGGACTTCTATGGTGCTCCTGAGTTTGAACTTCCAAAATGCAGTTTAAATGCAGCTTCAAAGGGCTCTAAACAATCCCAGCTGTATAAGTATCTTATCTAACGAAATGATTGGTTATTTTCTAAAAAAAAATGACACATTATATACTTTTCAACCTTAAATGTTCATCTTGTTTAGCTCTGCGTGAACTCTGTGTATTTCGGTTCAAGACAGATAGGGTTTAAACTGCATTTTGGAAGTACAGACTCGAGAGTGCCATAGAAATCCACTATAAGGAGAGAAATCCTGAAATGTTTTCCTCAAAAAACATAATTTCTTTACGACTGAAGAAAGAAAGACATGAACATCTTGGATGACAAGGGGGTGAGTAAATTATCTCTAAATGTATGTTCTGAAAGTGAACTTCTCCTTTAATCTACGCTCATGTCTGGTGTGTTTGTCAGACAAAATGGCAGATTCAGTGCTATGATTGGTCAAATTGCCTGTCAATCAAACCCCAGGCGTAGGGTCAATTAGATCAGTTGAATTAATCAGTTGATCCAGTGCACAAAACCTATCAAAATTATTGGTTGACACTTCAGAATGATCCCGTTCATTTTGCTGATTAATTAAAAGTAATAAAAGAATAAAGCAATCCCACTATTTGTTAAACGGCTTACTGGACATAAATATTAACAACATTTTATTATTATTATTTTTTTTTTTACCTTACACAGTTCATTTGGCTCAGTGTTATTATTGTGAACTAAAGCTATTAAAAATCATTTTTGGTAATTAAAATACAGCTGAAATAAAATCTTAATATTAGATGGAAAACTAAAAGATCCACTGAAGTGCTTTGAATCACGCAGTGTTATTATGTTGACTTAATTTTAACTGAAACAGGAAGACAGGGCGGGACATATAGAGTTATGGGATTATTTTTGTGCCAATAAGAATGAACGTAACTTTATAAAACTGAACGTAACTTTCCAAGAAACGATCAAAAATATGCCACTGCAAAAGAATAAAAACACAATGAAAATGAAAAAATGAACTCAGTCGCACGAATTTAACATGCTCTTCAAATATGCTTCATTCTTTGTTAATGATTTTCAAAGAATCGTTTTCGCGAATCATGGATTCTGAATGCGTTGCCACAGCTTTCGCTTACGCTTCGCAAATTTTCGTTTGCTGTTTTGGCACAAACCTCTCGTTGGGGCGGGCTTAACAGCGATCTACTCTGATTGGCTAATGAGCTTTTGATGGACAGTTGCTCTCTGACCTGGAAGCACAGACGGTGACGTCAGTGGCGCACATATTGGAAAGTTGTTGCGGTGTGCAATACGTCGTGCTTTGTTTATATTAAGTATTAATGTTATTAGTATTTCACCTACGGTCGTCTCTTAGTTTCTAAAGATGAGCTTCCAGGAGAGACACGGAGCGGCATCATCTTCCACCTCAGCTTGTCCCTCAGGGCAGCTTGAAGTAAGTTTGTGTTGCTAAAGTAACGTTAATCAATAACATCGATAAATGTTTTATTCATGTACAGTGTGCAACAGTTCTGATAGTTTCTATAAACAAAGCACGACGTATTGCACCACTGACGTCACCGTCCGTGCTTCCAGGTCAGAGAGCAACTGTCCATCAAAAGCTCATTAGCCAATCAGAGTAGATCGCTGTTAAGCCCGCCCCAACGAGAGGTTTGTGCCAAAACAGCAAACGAAAATTTGCGAAGCGTAAGCGAAAGCTGTGGCAACGCATTCAGAATCCATGATTCGCGAAAACGATTCTTTGAAAATCATTAACAAAGAATGAAGCATATTTGAAGAGCATGTTAAATTCGTGCGACTGAGTTCATTTTTTCATTTTCATTGTGTTTTTATTCTTTTGCAGTGGCATATTTTTGATCGTTTCTTGGAAAGTTACGTTCAGTTTTATAAAGTTACGTTCATTCTTATTGGCACAAAAATAATCCCATATAGAGTAGCCCCACCCTTTTTTAAATAGCCAATAGCATTTCGTTTATATCACAGCTTGGGCCTTTGAGCTCGGTAAAGCTTATGATAGCCAGAGTCAACAGATTCCCATTTTAGATTCAATATTAAACTGTTACTAAAGCAAAACAGCGCTCATAATGATGCTGAGGATGTGTAGTTTGAAAATTGTCTGATTTATATTGGTGAATGGCATGTTATCTCTTCCACATGTTAGCGTTGTTTGTCTAATCGCTTCTCCTCCTAATCTCATCCATATCGCTATAAAATATGGAATTCGGTGTAGAATTCAAATTGGTCCGATACATTTTGTGATCTGCACTGACTCGCGCACGCCATTCGCAATGCCAAACCAGACTTTTTTGCCTCAATGGAAAGCATATTTACGCTGTCTAAATCATTCCCTATGCCCTATATAGTGCACTACGTGCCGTAAATAATACTACAATAAAACCGGTTGAGCTTCAAGAATAACACAAAACAGAATTTTCATCTTCAGTGAACTATTCAATAAGAGTGAGTAAGGAATACGAAAGCAAGAGATAATCAGTAAACGTTAGTCTGCATAAAAAATTCACAAGTGTTTTGTGATTTCACCCCTCTCTGTCTAAACATATAAAGATAGACACTTATGCACACAGACGTGCATGCAAAGACAGATGGAGAATGCTTTCTTGCTGTATGAATCTTTAGAACATGAAATTAAAGTTTGATCAAAGTTCAGGACTCGTGCTTGATATTGAAGCTGTTGTCAGGATAATTACACAAGATCAAAGAAAGCAGACCAGGGGTGCGTTTCTATACAATGGCGTAGTTCGCTGATTAACCAACATAGTACGATGCACTGTTCAACAAACTAGTGTTTTGGAAAATGCACCCCTGAATGAGAACATCAGAAGCTATTGACAGGCCTTATTCCGTTTTTGAGACCATCAGTGAGAGTGTGTTTCATTCACAGTCAATTTTATACCCGTTTAATTTCGATCTCTTTGTATTGTCCTCTGTTGAGCACCACTGATAACATAGAAACATAGAAAACCTTGCTTTTATACTTTAGAATCCCACTTCAGAATAATTCAGAAGTCGAATAATTTACTTTCCCATTCTGATCTGGTTGATTTTCATGACAGATAAATGAAGGCCCAACACCACAGGAAGTCTGCGGAAAGATATAATCAATGCCTGAGAGAGTAGTTGTGTGTGGGTGAGAGCGTGTTTCATGCGCACAAAGCTTTGTAAGGGAGAGGCCATTGGCACGCTGCAGGCTGGCATGTCATGTGCCAGCACTGACAGACGCTAAGGAGAAATCCGCTGCTCTGTGTCCTGACTGCAGAGAAGGTCACAGCAGACCTGCAGGACAGATGAATGTCCAAAACCCCGTTGCCCCCAGTACCACCCCAGAGCAGGACAGACTAGTCTAGAAACTTATTCTGCCTCTTCATCTGACCCTTCTGCTATATGCACAAGACACATGAAAATGTAGTAAATTTACATGCTGTACACATACTGATATGAGTATGTGAAGTTATATTTCAGGACTGAAACCTTTCCAAAGGTGCGGTTGCTACATGGAATCCAAATATGACCAAACCTATTTAGCCACCTTGCTGTATATTACCTACACAGGCAGCTGTCTTTTAAAATGTCATGGAGCCTCATAACTGTCTTAAATTAAATTAAATTAAATTAAAGAAGGAAAAAAGAAAGGAAGGAAGGGAATAAATACATAATAATGCGTAGCACACAAATATTTGCAAGACAAAAATTATTATAACATATAAGACATTATAGTTTTTTAATAAATATAATAAATAATAAACTAACTCTGTTTGCCACATCGAATGAAACTTAGACCAAGCTCTTTACAGTGCATTCTGTGATTGTATTATCTGTAAAGAACACATAATATACTGCATTTTAATTCTGACCGAATTACAAATGTTGTAAACAGTAGTTGGTTCATTAACAATGAACTGCATTTTTATAGTATTTATTAATCTATTTTTTTTTTTTTTTTTGTATTGTACATAAATATATAATATATTAATTTGTAAAGATATTAGAAAGGTATTAGATATATTAGAAAGGTTTTTCTCATTGGTTTTAAGAAGGAAGGAAAGAAGAAAGAAAGGAAGGAAGGAAGGAAGGAGGGGGGGAAATTAAAGAACAAAAGAAGGAACGAAGGAACAAGCGAATGAAAGAAGGAAAGAAGGAAGGAACAAACAAACCAAGGAGAGAAAGAGTGAACAAACGAACCTAGGAAAGAAAGAACGAACGAACAAACAATGGAAGGAAAGAAGGAAGGAAGGAGGAAAAGAACGAATGAAAGAAGAAAAGAAGGAAGGAAGGACAGAACGAACAAACTAATGAAAGAAAGAGCGAACAAACAATGGAAAGAAGGAAGGAAGGAAGGAAAGAAGGAACGAAGGATAGACAAAGGAAGGAAGGAAAGAACGAACAAATAAACAAACAAAGGAAAGAACGAAGAAAGGAAGGAAGGAAGGAAGAAAAGAATGAACAAATGAACTAAATAAAAAAGAAAAGAAGGAAGGATAGAATGAAGGAAGGAATGAATGTACATAGCAAAGAACAAAGGAAGGAAGGAACAAATGAAGAAAGAAACAAATGAAGAAAGGAAGGAAACAAGGAAGGAACAAACAAACAAACGAATGAAGAGAGGATGGAAGGAAGGAATGAATGAAGGATGGAATGAACATACATAAAGAGCAAGTAAGGAAGGAACAAACAAAAGAAGGAACAAACTCAAGAAAGAATGAACATAGGAAGGAAGGAATGAACTGAAGAATGAATAAAGGAACGATGGAGGGAAGGAATGAAGGAACGAACAAACGAAGGAAGGAATGAATGCAAGAAAGAGCGAACATACGTAGCAAAGAAGAAAAAGGAAGGAAGGAAGGAAGGAAGGAAGGAACAAATGAAAAAAGGAATAAACTCAAGAAAGAATGATCAAAGAAAGGAAAGAATGAAGGAGGGAATGGGCGAAGGAACGATAGAAAGAAGGAACGAATGAAGGAAGAATGAAAGAAGGAATGTTGGAAAGAAGGAACGAATGAACGGAAGAATGAATGAAGGAACGATGGAAGGAAGGAATGAAGGAACGAACAAACCAAGGAAGGAATTAATGCAAGTAAGGAAGGAACGAACACAAGAAAGCAAACAAATGAAGGAAGGAAGGTACGAATGAAGTAAGAATGAAGAAAGGAAAGGAAAGAATAAACACGATGGAAGCAACGAGCGAACGAAAGAAGGAAGGAAGGAATGATCAAATGAATGAATGAAGGAAGGATGGAACGAACAAATTGTTGACAAAGAAATGAATGAAGGAAGGAAGGATGGAAGGAAGGAGGGAACGAATGAAGGAAGGAAGGAAAGATGGAAGGAAGGAGGGAACGAATGAAGGAAAGATTGAAGGAAGGAAGGAACAAACTAGGGAAGTTAATCCAAAAAGACGAGATTTGGTTTTTAAAATTAATATTCATTCATTTATTCATTCATTCTAAATCTGTCAGGTTGCACATCAGGAACGTGCATGTTGACGTAAAATGCTGGCTAGGCAGGCAGCTCACTATTATTATTTTTTTTTTAACTACTATAGAATGATAACATTAATGTATGGAAAATCACATTAAATTCTTCAAGTGGTCTTGGCTTCAGGGGACGCAGTCAAGTTTCAGAATAATTGGGGCCTGCACACACTTGCTGTATTCGATACTACTGAGGACTCATCAGTACAAAGTACAGAGGACCCCTGTTACTAATCATATTTATATTCTCCCTGGGGCTGATTCCACATTCTATTGGTCCAAGTTACAATCCCAGTTATAATTGGTTAGAAATGCACAAACTCACAACCATAATTACACCCTAAGACTGTGTATCTAAGACAGCCTTAGTGAGTTTTCAAGAAAGGTTCTGACAGCTCCCAACTCTCAACTCACAGATTATTTCCCACGGACTGACAAACAGCACAACGATTCAATTTCAGACGCTTACTTGGATCGGCAGCTCTTTTCCGAGGCGGAACAACTGTCATCTCAGTGACTGCAACACCTCAAGTGCCTTATCTAGGATTGAACCTGCATTCCATGAACTTGGATTGAACCCGCTGTGTTTGCAACAGCAGCTCGAACTCTTATCCATTAGGCTATCATGATCTCTCTCTCTGTTAGAAACTTTTTAGATTCATTGCAAGGACAGTGCCCTCTGGCAAGCAGTAATTATATTACTCTCAAAGACAACTGTGAAAGAGCACAATATCTGTGTTATTCACAAAATAAAATAAATACTATTGATCCCTGAGGGAAAATAAAGGTGCAAAAACAGGTCTTTAAACCATAAACCACTACTTAAACTTGCAGGGAGAGGTCTTCGGATCATCTGGAGGTGAAACGCTTCTTGAAAGCATTTACTAGTTTTGACAGGGAATAGTATTTGCATCACACACCTGGGTTTGAACCAGCAATGTTTCCATTAGTAAACCATGACTTTAACTACAAGAATATTATAGTTTCTTCATTGATTTAAAGGGGTCATCGGATGCAAAGTTCACTTCTACATGTTGTTTGAACATTAATGTGTGTTGACAGTGTATGTACACATCTACCCTATAATGATAAAAATCCATGCAGTGGTTTTTTTATTAATATGTAAAAATAATATCCCCTTTTTTAAATCGAGCTATTCTCAGATGCCTGTCAATGTGGCATCACACCGACAGAGGCCACTCCCACGATAGTTGATTGACATGAGCGTCTTACCTCAGACCCGCCTTACATTAGCTGTAACAGTCCGACCTCCATTGCTTCGATGCCGGAGCAGGGACGTAAGTTAGACAAGAATATCTCAGACTGAGCAATTGAGGTGTTGTGTTGCTGGATGTAATAATGAACATAGTGGTCATCATTTACTCCCGACATCTGAGCCACTGAAGATGCAGTGGACTACGTTTGTTTGTGAATGGAATGCGCCTCCCAATCTACATAATATCAGTCTATGTTCACGCAAATCATTCGTGGTTCAGCTTCACTTACAGCAGAAGTGAGTATAAGGTTTTGTTTTTTATGAATTTTTGCGATTGCCTTTCCTAATAATGTGCTAGTTAGCAAGTTTAGTGGCTAAATGCGACTAAAGTAAACAGGCTTGTCACTCCACAGAGAGAAGAGAGGGGCGGGGCGAGCAGAGCTCATTAACACTTAAAGCAAACTCGACCAGAACAGGATGATTTTTGCAGAGCTGATTTTGGCAAAATTTAACCAAAGCATGTTATAGACTTTTCATTAAGACTCTAAAGAATCATATCAACTTTGGGGATCCGATGACCCCTTTAAGATAAAAAGGTGCCTTGCAGCTACCAGTGATTAAATAATTCTCCAACAAGTGTGAAACAACTGTTCAATTAAAAGATTCAGTATTTTTAAAGCTTAGCTGACACGGGTGTTAATATATATCATTATCTCTAAACAAAAACAAGCCTTGCAAATCAATCCCTAAATTAAAACTGCTGCTTCTACAGTCAAGCCATCTAAATTAGTAAACTTAAAACACCATTTGCTTTATTTATGAACTGCTTTTTGCCCTTGGAGGCGACCCTTAAATGGAGGCTTTTCACATTTAGAGTATTTGTCAACAAATTCATCCATAAAGTATTGCCAGGCTAGGAACACTCACACATATGCTATCAGAGAAGCAGTGGACCGTTGCTGACCGCTGCACTTTTTAAGCTCCCTGTGGTTGTCACCATTGTAAACAATATAATCAGTTACACCTAACAGCATTAAACAGAGAGCGGAGCTGTATGCAAATAAGAGCTGGCCAAGCTTTCCTGAACCTCAGCTATCTCAGCTCTTATTTATATAATCTGTAAATTTCAGCCTCTGTGGTGAGAACAGTTCTAAGCACGGATAACAAAAGATAAATCAGATTAGGGAGGATTGTTTTTGCGTGTGGTCATTTGGATACGACGAAACAGACAGTCGAATGCTTGCTGACGATGCAGAAAAGAATACAAAGAAGGGGTGGCCATTTAATCTTCAATTAATCTTCAACCTTTAATGCTGTGCTTAAAAATAAACTGCCAAAGTTGCCATGTTAAAGGTGAAGTGTGTACATTTTTCTCAGTTAAAATATTGGCTGCTATCTCCAGCTTGATATACAAATACAACTATATGTAAGCATTAACAGGTTGAACAGTAAACAGATGCTTCTGTGATGATTTCAAACCATTGCTCTGTTTGTTTGAAAAACGCTCAACATAGCAACATTAGCTAAACCAATGGCTTGAATCGGGGGTGGAGCAATTTGTTAATCTAACCAATGACTGTTCGGGAAACTTCACTAATGGCACAAAAACTTTTTTTTTTATATCTGTAAATAATGGAGAAAGCCCTTTTTAAAGGATTAGTTCACTTCCAGAAAAAATAATAATAATAATAATAATTTACTCATTTCCATGTCACCAAGAAATTAAGTATTCCAGGATTTTCCTCCACATAGTGGACTTCAATGGGAGCCAATAGGTTGAAGGTCCAAATTGCAGTTTCATTGCAGCTTCAAAGGGTTCTGATCCCAGCTGAGAAATAAGGGTCTTGTGAAATAATCTGTCATTTTCTAAAAAAAAATGTATATGCGTTTTAACCACAAATGCTCGTCCAGCTATGTGATGTGTGTCCGGGACTTCATACATTATGCAATAACATTGGAAAGGCCGTGCGTGGATAGCTCTTCATCTGTGTACTTCGGTTCAAAAAGGGCAAAAAACTCAATTTCGTTTTCAACTCCAACTTCAAAATCGTCCGACCTTGTTGTTTTACCTTTGTTTGCACAGTGCGTTTGACTTTGCATGTTCGCTTTGTAAACACTGGGTCAATATTTCTGCCTACGTCATGTGTGACCTTTGCTATGCATGAAATCGAACTAGTGCAAGATGAGGATTTGTGGTTAAAAAGTATATACATTTTTATTTATGTATTTATTTTTTAGAAGATAATTGATTGTTTCATTAGATAAGGCTGGGATCATGTAGAACCCTTTGAAGCTGCATCGAAACTGCAATTTGGACCTTCAACCCACTGGCTCCCACTGAAGTCCACTATGTGGAGGAAAACCTCAAAAACCTTAATTTCGTTTCGACTGAAGAATAAAAAACATGAAGATTTTGGATGACTTGAGGGTGAGTAAATTACTGGGAATTTGTTTTATTCTGGACATGAACTAATCCTTTAAAAAATTCTTTCTCCATTATTTACAAATGTTTTTGTGCCTTACTTTACAGCTCTTTTCCCACTCTGTGCTGTCTGCACTCAGTATTTATTTCTTTATTCATTTAACTAACTTGCAAATAAAATTAAAAAATATAAAATAAAAAATTGCACATACTTTTCACTTGTTTTGAGTTTTGAGATTTTTATTTATTTATTTTTTATTTATTTATTTTTTTTTTTTTTTAAGAAATGCATGACACATCTCTGGTGCAAGTACACTTTGGGCAGAGCTAAAGGTCTATCAGATCTCCTGCTGTGTGGAGACCTCAATGACAGCTCCATCTTTGTAGGGTATTCCACACCTCGGGCTCAACTTGCTACTCCATGGGGGTTCTGTGCCTCTCTGTGGGGGTTTGTGGGTTGTTGCCTCCCCCTTCTCACTCTGCAACACAGTGGGGAAAGGTTTAAATGTGACATAGTGGTGCTTTTCCCTGGGCAGTGGGCACATCTCTGTATAAGTGGCACTCACACTGCTGAGAATGGTGTCTTTTTGCCTCCTCCTCTGTCTCTTACTTACTCCCCCCTCCTCCCTGGTCTTTCATCCTTGTTCTCTCTCCGTATCACCTTTTCTTGGGATCTAAAGTACAGTCAGATAAATTCAGCCCTGATTGCCATATATTAGCATATCCTTTAAGGGCAAAATATGCATTTTTAGCTGGCAGCCAAAGACTGAGTCCAGACGCACAGACTTATAGACATACATCTCAGTGACAGCACTGTCACAGCATAAGAAGGTCAGTAAGACATGAGGATGTACTTACTAGTCATTAGGATGGCTATATTATCCCTTCTCTCTCTCTCTCTCTCTCTCTCTCTCTCTCTCTCTCTCTCTCTCTCTTTTTTTTTTTTTTTTTTTAATTTGCTAGGTTTGCATTTTTGTTGTATCATTCAACAGCTTTACATACTGCTATGTTGGAAAAGTGTAGATTTAAGGAATGTGGGTCAATTTCACCATAGAGTGCCTTTCAACCTTCACAATACTCAAAAATTTTGGTTTTAATTTCCCATTCGCTTTATGTCATGTCATAAATAGTAGACACTAAAGTACTACAGAAACAAATTAGCTCCCACACATTTTTTTTTTAGATAATTATGGGCCATTATTCAAAGCATAAACCATGCTTGCGATATGTCCTCCCTGTCATGGACATATATTATACTGTTAAATATGTTTTCTTTGCAATATTAGGATGCAAATGATATTTTCTGAAAGGTATAATGTCCCTTTCCTAAACAGTGTTATTTGTTTGCTTTCAAATTATAAAGAAACACGTTTTTTTTGTAAGTAGCCGACAGGGTGGACATTTTGGAACAACGAAAGGGTGGACATTTTGAGTTTCAGTTAGCATATTAGCTTACAACAAACTGTGACTAGTTAAATAGATAGTCTGATGTTGAAGAGAACTTGGTATATTTAAACTTACATATTTTGAAAATACTGTATTCTAATCACTTCCAGCATTTTATGTCAACAGGGTGGACATATTACACTCAAGCAAAGCAAGTACGCATACTCATCTGAAGAACATTTGTCAATTTACTTACCTTAGCCGTTAAAATTCCCACCACTGAAGAGACAAAAAATCTGTTGTCCTGATGTCACTAAAGGGAATGGCCTTTTCTTAAAGGGGCGGATTCCCCAATACCACAAGGTGGACAACCATTCAAGGGACATGGACAAACTCTTCTTTTTTTTATTAAATAAAAATATTGTTTTTATTACCAAATGGTCAATACACTTAAATCGAGTAATCTCTTATTTAACAAAATATTAATTAATTAATTAATTAAACATTTGTTTTTTTTAGTTTTATGATTTGACTATATTCTACTGTCTTTCAATTTTAATGATATGCATCCTCATACACAAAAAAATAAAACAATCTAGAAAATGTATTTAAAGAAACAAATAATGCTTTTGTTATGAGTATAAAAACATACCCTTTAACACACCCTTTCAAAGTGATTTTAAGTTATCAGTGCAAATGAGTTATTTATGTACAGGACACCAAAAGGCACCCTACAGTGATATTGACCCGGCTATACAATTTAGACAGCTTTGATAAAATGTTTGACATGCATAAAATTCAATTCAACGGCATGCAGAAAACCCTGCAGAAAAACCGATTAATAATATCATATAACAGTATAGATAAAACCATAGTATATTCTATAGAAATCAGAGTGCAAGCAAGTCTGTAATGAATTATAATTATTGCACAAATATTGCATTTAACGTATAAATACTGTAAGTGACAGAATATTTTGGATTGAAATGTATTTAGCCTGTTTGGTTTTATTGTTCACAGTCTCATTCTTTTGTTTTCTTAAACTATCAAACAATCAGCATTTTTATAAACACCTCATGTATTTGTTCAAAATTTATTAGATATTTGTATTTTTATTTTCTCTGCAATTTCTCTCCGGCAGAACACATATTAAGTACCGCTAAGGGGTTGTTTAGATTTTATGATCTTTTTTATGTGCTGAATTAATTCCTAAATTGAATATCTTGAGGCCATCCACAAGAGTTTTGTCTCATAATTAAACAGCATTTCCTAAAAAAAAATCCCTGCCTGGCTGCAGGCCCTCTGCCTGATTCACAAAGTCCCTAGTACAGCCTATTACCTGATTGGATATTAAATTACCCTGCACGCAGAGGCCAATCACAGCTGGGTCAACACGGCAGGTAACCGTGACAACCAGTCACCTAGGTGATTTGTACCTGTTAATGATTCATAATGTTAAACAGAGCATGGATTCGCAATTGAGAAATGAAAGTGTCGTCCATTGAGAACAAAGGAGTTGGAATAACGTGCGGAGGGAAAGGACGAGCGCATGCATTTATGATTTTATTTTAGGCTGTTCCCGCGATGATCAATGCCGCATTAGTGATATTGATGAGGATGATGATTTAGCTCAACGACGGAACATAGATCCTACAGCTGCTCTAACAAAGTACAGGGATCAATTAAAATCAAATTATCTTTGCAAAAAAAACTTAGTATTAAAAGGCTTGGGCATTAATATATCCGCATGTATAAAATCTAACAGCCATAACCGGTAATAGAGGTCAGAGAAAGACAGGCTAGATGACAATAATCATAAAAATGGCAGGGCTTATTTTAATCTGCCAGAGGAGAGACCATTTTCATAAGGGACAGGAGTGATTGTTAAAGCCTCACGTCTCTCATACATATTATGCAACTTTGTCTGTCTTTCCCTGCGTGAGAAGTTCTTTGTCAGACGCCGCTCTGTAGGCACAGAAAGCCAAGCTGTGGAGCTTTAGAGCGAACATGAGAGATTTGAAATAGGAGCCAATCTTGCCTAGCTGATTCCCATAAAAGCCTTATTGACGATAATTAATTCTTCTGTGTTTTAATTGCAGCCGTCTAAAATCTTTCTCTGCTGGTCGCAAGAGTGTGCTTTGGCGCCAGGCTTTCAAAAAAATAATAAATAAATAATAATAATAAAATGCCACAGCAGCACATTAAAGTCACTCTCTCAACATCTACATGCAAATCACTCCTATGTTCCTTTGATGTCCTTTTCCTTTCTTTTAATTTTGCCAATTAAAAGAAGAAAAGGGGGGGAAATCTCTGTTGGTTCTCCAAGAATAAGAAAATCTTTTCATATTCTAATAGGAACCTACTGTTCTCAGTCCGAGCAGACTTGGCTTCCTCTGAAGATGGAGATCAATCTTTTAGCAAGGTCAGAGTCATGCTGGCTGCAAAGCACGGACTAAATGACCTGTTAAAAAAGCAAAAAAATTCCTGCACATCTGAGCCGGTCCCCTGAATAGTTAGCGTGGCTACGCCACTCCTGCTGGAAACTAAACTGATGGTGGTTAGAGAGCCGTGATTGGAGGGCTTAGTGGCGGTTCAGGTAAGCCTGATGCTAATCCAGTGAAGTGATTGTGAGCGCTGATAGATCACTGATAAAGTACCTTCTTAAAACTGAGCTGAACACGAAGGACGAACAAAGACGTGCTCTCCTGGAAAGCTGAAAGTTTTTCTCAACTGGGAAACATTACATACAGTAGGCACAAAGGCAGTTTGAGTTTGGCCAACTCAACCAAGAGTGCAGTATAATACTAACAGACAGCTCAAACCATCTAAAACCGGGGCATGGCATGATATAATCACTTGATAAGGAAGTATGCGAGTAAGCATAATCAATGTTGTTAAAGGGGTCCTATTATGCTCTTTTACAAAGTCTTGATTTTGTTTTGGAAGTGTACTAGAACATGCTTTCATGCTTGGTGGTTCGAATACATTTCTCCCAGCCTAGCAGAAATGGCTCGATTAGTTCTCGGTTTAATGAAGGTCTGCCTTCCGAAAAACAAAATGTGTTGTGATTGGTTAGCTGTCCCACTGCGTTGCGATTGGCGAACAGCTAAGATGGTGTTTCAGTACTGCCACACCCCTTGTCAAAGAAGCAAGTTCCGTGTACGACTGTTATCGCAAGCTAGATTAAAGTGATTCTTACGTTTTAAATATGGATAGTTTTATTACAAAACCGCATCAATTTGCTACAGGAGGCCTTTTTTGACCCCCTGGAGCCGTGTGAGGCACTTTTTTATTATGGATGGATGGACATTATTGGACTTGTTTTGGACTGATGAAGAGAAACGCCCATCTATGCCATTCTAAAGCTTGGTAGTCCCAGGATAAATTTTAATATAACTCCGATTGTATTCGTCTGAAGAAGGAAGTCATATACACCTAGGATGCGTGGAGGGTGAGTAAATAACAGTAGCGTTGGGTCCTATCGTCAGCCTGCGAGATTGTTAATACATGATATTATCGTGCTAATTTATTTAATTATTTACATACTTAGTTCCATTGCCCAAAACCAGCTCCAGCATAAGGCTAAAAGCAGCCTAACATTATCAAAGAACATCATCACTGATTAGCCTAGTCTATTCTAGTGCAAGTTTATGCATTTTAAAAAACATTCATGTTATAAGCTGCATCGCTAAAGTTTGTGACATCACTGCATGCGGAAAACAAATGCTGTAGTCCAAAGGAGGCGTTCATTGTAGTTCTTGAAAATATATATATTTTTAAAACTAAATATCTCCCTTTGGAGTGGACTTTGAGATTTGTAACTTTGTAGATCTTTTTTGTGCCCAAAGATACACACCACACACTGACTAAAATTCAAAAAGTGAAAAAGCATAATAGCACCTCTTTAATCAACATTATCAAGTGTTGAGGCCCAGACTCCTGCAGATGTCAATCAGTAGTTTTCAAGTGAAAAGAGTTATAAGTGGTCAGTATTTATGGGTGGTGAAGAAAGGAATAACTGACGACGGTCCATGGCCGTTACACCTCATTATTTTCTAATAATTCAACAGACTGGAGTCAATTATTCTGCTTCCACTATGGTTACCACATCTCAATACATTGTTTAGATGTTGTATTTAAAGATCTGTCAGGTTTTTGTCCTTAAAACACTCTTGCGTGTAGAATTAATTTCTTATCCAACACCTCCATTCATCAGCGAAAAAGATTCAAGCATTCATCAGCCCAGTAGCATAAGTAAGGAATAATTGACAACAGGCCATTGAATTATTAGAAAATAATGCATACCCGAGGTTGTTACACCTTAGGTCTAATAATTCAATGGACCGGAGTCCATTATTTCACGTATACTATGGTTACCACGCCTCAAGACATTGATGATATATTTCAAGGCATTCGTCCGTTTTTGTCCTTAAAGGAGTAGTTCACTTCCAGAACAAAAATTTACAGATAATTTACTAACCCCCTTGTTATCCAAGATGTTCATGTCTTTCTTTCTTCAGTCAATAAGAAATTATGTTTCTTGAGGAAAACATTTCAGGAATTATCTCCAATAGTGGACTTCAGTGGTGCCCCCAAGTTTGAACTTCCAAAATGCAGTTTAAATGCATCTTTAAAGGCCTCTAAACAATCCCAGCCGAGGAAGAAGGGTCTTATCTAGCGAAACGATTGGTCATTTTCTAAACAAACTGACAATTTACATACTATTTAACCTCAAAAATTCTGTCTAATCCAGGGCAATAGAGTTAGGGTATGTCCAAAAACTCTTGTTTTCCTCCCTAACTTCAAAATCGTCCTACATCACTGCTGAAGTACCAACCCAGTGTTTACAAAGTGAACATGCAAAGAAGTTTAAAAGCCCTTTACCAAAAAAAGGTAAAAAAAGCGATGTAGGGGGATTTTGAAGTTGAAGAAGAAAATTAGATGGGAGTTTTTCGACATACCCTAACTATATTGTACATACAGTAAGGTATGTAAAAATAGTGCTGCAGAAAAGTACCCAGAGGTACGTATTTTTGTGAGACTGGGTTGAATTACTTAGTAATAGTATATAAATCATACTAATGTACCACTGATTGTGCATTGATTGCAAACATGCACATTAACTGGATTTGAGCTAGTCTGGATTGTAAAAGAAGCTAAAGTAGCTAAGTTTGTTGCTGCTGCTGTCAGATTTTAATTGCCTCATTTCAGCATGTTATTTAATATAATCTTGACCAACTATTTTGGAGATAAAGGCCTTTCCCTATTCAAGTAGATATGAGCTGTTATCTACAGAATAAGCTTCCTGTGGCATTTGCAAGATGGCCGCTGAGTGAGCTTATTTGCCCTAAAGGAACTTTAATATTGGTCAGCTGTCTGCTGTCAACAAATTTTGCTTTCTTCTCAACAAATTTACACACACAAATTACTAAACTAAAAATTACACTGTACGTGTCTCCAGCATCACTGTTCTTGAGCTGCTTTTCAAACAACAATAAAAAATGTCCTCTTAACTTTAAAACTTTTTCCCCTTCCCTGGTTAATCCTCTTTTTTTTTTATCAGACAGACTGGGCGCTACGACACGGTACGTCTGCGGTCAGTGTGGCAGCTCTTTAAAGGCCACTGTGATATGGCTGAATGAGGTGATCATACGTTCTGATCAGCGAGCCTCTTCTCTGGCCGACGTGTGAGCATGTCAGCGGTCCGCCCGGCTCTTAGCTTTCCCCCTTGGGCCTGCACTTTGTTACGAAGGAAGTAGGGATGGAGGAGAGAGAAATAGAGAGATGGCACTCCTTTAAGGGAGAGGAATAGCACTCAACGGAACGATCGATAGGCCTGTGGCCTCAGACAGGGCCAGATGCTCCCTAGAGAGCGAGCGAAAGAGAAAGAGTCAGGGACAGAAAGTGTGGACATACACATGCAAGTAGGCGTAAAGTCACACATATGCTCTTTCCTCCTGAGAACTTACTTTGTCTGTGCACTTCGCTTTTGAGACTGTGGTAAGTGTTGAGGGGCCACTTCAAAGAAAGCATATGCTGATGACATCATGATATATCATTACAATCAGCCGCTCTCTAACACGTCCTCTCTGGCAGTGGATTTCTTCTATGTGCCATGAGTGAGCTTTAAATCCTTTTCTATGGGATCCACAAAGCATAGCCAGACCACCTGCTGCTCTATTATACATGGTCAGTGTCACTTAAAGCTTTTGAAATGGTATTCGGCTCAATTGTCATCAAGCATTATAGGCGTTAAAATGCTTCTCTAAGATTACCGAGCAAATGGTTCTCACATTGAATCCACTGCAAGCTATGAAACTAGCTTTGGGCAGCCTGCCCATTTCAACACCCTTGGCATATTTCAGCATGAAACAAATCCTAATGATAATAATTGGACAGATGAAAGCCTCCCCGAAGTTTGAAATCCTGGCCTGCAGAAATGGAAGGATGCATGTTAGCGAGGAAAAGTCTCTTGATGAACCTGAAGACTTTTTGTGGATAAATGGCAAAAATGTTACATGCTTTCCCACAGAGAAGACGACAAGACAGACCTCTAAAAGTGCACACAGAGAGAGTTTACATTTCAAGTAATTGCATTTCTTAGCAGGAGGAGGTCCATAAAAATGTGCTGGTGGATGTTTCGCTACTGTGATACTGATGTCCATATCAAACAAAAAAAGTCCTTTAACATTTTGAATACTGGATATGATATTTAGAGATTTATTGGATAACAGGTGCCACAGGATTCAGTACCGGGGAAGCTACTTTAAAACTGTTTAGAGAATAGTCTTTTGAAAAAAAGAAATAGTTAGCTAGGTACTCACAAACAGTAATTACACTTAAAAGGGGTCATCGGATGCCCATTTTCCACAAGTTGATATGATTCTTTAGGGTCTTAATGACAATGTATAATATACTTTGATTAAATATTCTCAATGGTTGTGTAAAACAACACCCTTTTACCTTGTCAAAATGAGCTCTGCAAAAATCATCACATTCTGAGGGATTGTTCCTTTAAATGCAAATGAGCTCTGCTCGCCCCGCCCCTCTCTTGTCTCTTCTGCTCTGAGAGATTGTTTGCTTCAGCCGCATTTAGCACGTTTAGCCGTGAAACTTGCTAACTAGCACGTTATTAGGAAAGGTGATTGCAGAGATTCATAAAAAAAAAACCTTATACTCACTTCTGCTGTAGGTGAAGCTGCATCACGAATGATTTGCGCAAACATAGGTGATGTAAGTAGATCAGGAGGCGCATTCCCTTCACAAACAAACGTAATCCACTGCATCTTCAGCGGCTCAGATGTCAGGAGTAAATGACGACCACTATGTTCATTATTACATCCAGCAACACAACACCCCAATCGCTCAATCTGAGATATTCTTGTCTAACTTACATCCCTGCTCAGGAAGTTGATCTGAGGTAAGATGCTCATGTCAATCAACTATTGTGTGAGCGGCCTCTGTCGGTGTTGTTGTTGTTGACTAAATCAATTAAAAAAGAACATGTTATTTTAATTAAAATCAAATGCAAATATTTGAAGTAAATTAAAACCTAAACCTAAACCAACAGAAAAATTAGAAATGTTGTAAATTAATAAATAAATTAATAAATAATTTACATTGTTATAAAATATTTGTATTTTGAATAAACACTGTACTTTTTAAACTTGTTATCCATGAAAGAATCCTGAAAAAAAAAAAAATACAGGTTCCAAAAAATATTTGGCACAACTGTTGATATTATCCAACATTGATCATTCTAATAATAAATCCGCATATTAGAATGATTTCTGAAGGATCATGTGACACTTAAGACTGGAGTAACAGCTGATAAAAATTCAGCTTTTCATCGCAGGAATAAATTATATTTTAAAGTTGTATGTTAAAATAAAAAACATTTTGCAATATTACTGTTTTTTTATTTTTTTAATCAAATAAATGCAGCCTTGATGAGCATAAGAGACTACTTTAAAGACTATTACAAGTCTTACTGACCCCAAACTTTTGAACGGTGGTGTATATATGGATATGATATAAAATGATACAAAAATATTTGATAGATTTAAGGCTGTAATACACTACATGACTTTTAAAATCTGAGTAGATTTTTACAATACTAGACATCATTCAGTTACCGACTTTGTAAATAGTGACAAGGAAAACTGGCCATCATACACTAAACAAGTGAGGATCATACACTGCCAGACTTTCAAGCTGTTTTGATCACAAGAAACTCATGCACAATATGTGTTCTAAATTTGGCTGAGAATATCAAACATGTCTGATATCCTCCGACTGGATGGAATCATAGTCTGAAGCTAAAGAATCTGTGACCATCACACACTATGCGATTTTCTATGGAATCTGTCAACTCAAATCTGCAGACTGGCTCTGACTTTCGGTAACTAGTATCAACTTATCCAGACTGTAAATCGGTCGTGTATTCCAGGCTTTACACGAACTGTCCAAAAGAAGAGATTCACTAATGAATAGCTAAAGGCGCTAAAATTATATTTTATTATGAGATGATATATCATATAATAAAATATAATTTGTTGTTACTACTGAAAATCTTTATTAAATTGCTATGGGCTTTTCTTCAATGCTTTTAGAATCTTTACATTTTAAAATAATTTTGTTTCTGTATTTTAAAATATATGTTTTATAATAACATTTTAATAACAGTATATTATTGAACAAAAAATAATTATTTTATTAATCAAAATAAGTTGAAAATAGTAGAAACTTTGCTAAAGTGATTGTTTTGAACAAGTATTAACATACGTTATTAAAAAAAAAAACACAACATTATTTTAGCACTGGGCAAAAGCCCCCCCTTGCCACCTCAAACATTTATACGATTTTTAAACAAAATAAACAACGTGTATGATTTATTTTCACATAAAATCTGTTGCTCCATAAATGTTTAATACAAACATACATATTTTTCTGCAATCATACACTTTTGGTGCAGTGAAAAGCACATTTTTCTTAGGGTGTGCCTTTAGCCACGTTGTACTCTACTAATGAATAGTAATGTTGACAGAGAGTAACATTTTCGAAAAGCACGTCCTCATCTTGCTCTGCTGTAAAATGTAGAAATTTGATGTTTTTTTTTGTTTGTTTTTTTTTCATGTGCTAAGTAGTTTTTAACAGGGAAAACAAATCTGTAGGCATTTGAGACAAGATTGCTCTTCTTAAAAAAAGTAGTTAAAGTTTGCAGTGTAACTACATTTAGCTGTTTACTCTTAAACACTAGAATATAACCATGTATTAAAATGGGAAGATGATAATTTAAGAGCTGTTTAAATCAAATAGTGTTGACTGCAAGTTTTAGTATTTGATCTTTACGGTGGTCACGGTTCTCTGTTCTTTGCCTACTCTTTCCTTTGTCCCCTTCTCCTTTCCTTTCTGCTCTCCTCCTCTAACAGGTTGCGCTTTGCTCTATTAATTTTGTGGTTGGTGGATTGATCCTTGCGGCAAGCAGCTGTTTATAGCGATGTTAAGGTTATTTTACGAGACAAAGACGGCTGTGAAAACATCTCCAGTGAAAATCCATCCTTCATCACCACCCAGAGTCTTCTTCACATACGAATGCCCCACTAAACTGCCATGTTAGCGAGAGAGCGGCGCACCCCTGCTAGGCAGAAAGCTGTGTTTTGTTTTGTAGTTATGGAAAAAGGCCAAAACCGAAAGACTGTTTGGAGTAAACCCAGACTTCAACAGAAAAATGAGTCATAAATGTGAGAGCGGGAACGAGGGAAAGAGATCAATCCTGTACACTGTAAGGTCTTGAGGAATGAGGCAAACTGTGAAACCACATCAGTTCCTGTTGCTTTTGTTTATTTTTCTCTCCGTATTTGTAATGCATTCATATTCATCCCCAGACACTCAGCTGTACAACCACTTCTTTAGCAGGCTTCCTCTGCTATCCACGCATACCGAGACTCCATGAGGAAGGATCTTTGGCTCGTTTCAGCGCACACACAAACACACAGACACATGCACATCGGGCCTTCAGAGAGGATATCTTTGGTCTATCACACACAGGGGAATTCCCTCGTCTGACACAAATCAAAATAATAGGAGGCTTTACTTGATTTCTTTCAACATTTGCACTAGGAAAATGTGTAAATATGTCAACAGCTTTGTCCAATGGTGCATAAAATTACAAAAAAAGAGAGAAAACAAGTGGAGCCCCGCAGGGAAGGAGGTGAGAAGCAGGGCGGCTTGGAAGCACAACAGAACAATTTATATGTTTAAGACCACACGGAAGGCTCTGTTTTTGCATCCAGCGCACAGAGCCCCGTGGCAGTCTGAGAGGGAGCTATTCATAAACACTTATTCTAAACACACTCCAGCGGGTCAATCTCACTTGGCTGAGAGCTGATACCCAACGCAAAGTACCAAAGAGACACATTTGTGCACGTTAGCTATACTTTAGGGACAATTTTGTCTCCAGAAGCTAAACCTAACAGAACTTCCTTTTTGCGACAATCAGATACATCAGGAACAAAAAAATAAGCCAAGCCAACACACACAAAAAAAAAAAAAAAAAAAAAAAAAAAAACAAACATCAAAGACAATCAAAAAACAACAACATAAAACAAACTAAAAACATACACAGAAAAACATGCAAATACAAAACACACCATCAAAAACAAACAAAACATACACACACACACACACAAATTAAAACTAAAAAACTAAAAGCATACACACAAAAACACAAATAAAAACAAATACAACCAAAAACAAAACAAAAAATAAATAAAAATAAAACAAAAACAAAAATAAGCAAACAAAAAACTAAACAAAACACACACACATGCACAAAACAAAACAAAAACGCAAAATTATACAATGCATAACGTTAGTAGTGAAGCACAACACAACACATCCTGTATGCAGTGTACAAACAAACAAACAAAAAAACGAAAGTAAACAACAACATAAAACAAACTAAAAAAACATACAAATAAAATAATAATAATAATAATAATAATAATAATAATAATAATAATAATAATAATAATAATAATAAACAAACAAATAAGTCAAACAAGCAACTAAACAAAAATAAAAAATCCAAAAAGACACAAAATAAAACAAAACAAAACAAAACTACACAATTCATAACATTTTAGTGTAGAGTGAGGATTAGTAGTAAAGCACAACACAATACAGCCTTGAACACACCATCAAAAACAAATAAAACAAAAACAAATAAACAACATACACGCAAAACTTAAAACAAACTAAACAAAAAACAAAGCAAAACTAAAAACATGCACTCAGAAACATACAAATACAGCTAAAAACAAATAAAACAAAACAAAAAATAAGTAAACAAAAAAACTAAACAAAACACACACACATTGGCACAAAACAAAAACAAACAAACAAACAAAAAAACCTTCTAAACTTCATAACATTTTAGTGCAGAGTAAGGGTTAGTAGCAAAACACAACACATCTTTGGAGGCCCTGTTTTTGCAGCCACTGTACAGAGAAAAAAATAAAAATAAAATAAAATAAAATAAAATAAAATAAAATAAAATAAAATAAAATAAAACTATACAATTTATAACATTTTAGTGTAGAGTAAGGGTTAGCACTAAAGCACAACACAACACAGACTTGAATGCCTTGTTCTTGCATCCAGTGTACAGACAAAACAAAACAAAACAAACTGATCAAAACAACAAAATAAAACAAACTAAAAACATTCACACAAAAACATACAAAATAAAAAACAAAATCAAACAAGCAAATAAAACAAAAATAAACAAACAAAAAGTTAACCAAACACACACAAAACAACAACATAAATAAATAAATAAATAAATAAATAAATAAATAAAGCAAAACTATACAATTCATAACATTATAGTGTAGAGTAAGGGTTAGTAGTAAATCACAACACAATACAGCCTTGAAGGCCTTGTTTTTGCATCCAGTGTACAGACAAAACAAAACTAAAATAAAAAAATTAAACAAAACAACAACATAAAACAAACTAAAAACATACACAAAAACATACAAATTAAAAAAACTAAATCAAAAACAAATAAACCAAAACTAACTAAAAATACAACAAAAACAAAATAAAACTATAAAATAAAATGCTTAACATTTTAGTGTAGGGTGAATGTTACAGTAATTGTAATTAGCTATATATAAAATCGAAAGACGTTTATGGCACATTTCCATTTAGCTAAGTAAATGTGTGCGTGTTAAGATGAATAACCATTTAAAAGTCATTAGAGGAGCGAAGGACAGAATGAAATGTACAAATTGAGGTTTAAAATGATGTATTAATCGCCTATAGATGATTCATTGTCATTCCAGCTAGGTGGGATGTTTAATAGTGGTTTAGAAATGATGACCCTGTGTAATGGTGTGTATATGTGTGCAGATAGGTGGTCTGTTCAGGGTGACGGGGTGCAGATTCAGTTCTCTGACACAATGTAGACACAAAGTGAGTGGTAATAGTGGCTGTTACAGCTGCCCACTTCAATCTTCAGCATCATTGACACCATATAAGGACTCAGAGAAAGACACAGCCTTTAGAATGTACCACAGAAATTCACTATAGAAGCGTGCGTATGGATGGAGTGACACCACAGCCATGAGCACAGGAGAATTACACCCTTTAACCCAGTAAGAACAGAAAAGAGAGAGAGAGAGAACGAAAAAGAGAGCGAGTGAAAGAAAAAGAGAGTGCACTGACCCTGAGCTTCAGACATTCTCTTCACAGGCTATAACCATGATGGATGGCTCCACTGCATGACCAGATTGCTTACCCAGACATGAAGGAAAATGAGGAATAAAACCGCCTGATTCTCTCAACCTCTTTCCTCTCTTTTTCTTTCCTGCTTCCTCCCTCACTCCTTTCTCCTTTCGTCCTCTTTTTAAAGCTATCTCTCCCTTTTCTGCATTAATATGGGGAAAGTAGGTTATCAGTGAATAACATGTCTGATTAAACCATGAATAAATTTGCTTAGAGCTGATTTCATCTCTTCGAATTTATATCACAGCACTTGTGCCTTCACAAGTCCACATCTCACACCGTAACCCCACCTGTCAATCACACTACATCATTAAGCGTCTTTCCACTTACCTCCAGCTGTTATTCAACAGCATATGCGAGGAAGAGAGAGAGAAAGTACCTATCTCAGTATGTTGGATGAACAATACTCAGTGGCCATTCAACTCATTATTTGTTGTGTGGTGGAAACTCGATTTATAATAGAGGCAGAGGATGTTGTGGGGTTTAAATTAAATTCACTTTAAATTCAGGTAGAGAATGCATGATGTAGGAGACTTGCAATATTTGGTTCTGGAGGTCAGAGCTCCACCGTCTCTGAAGAAGCTGACCACCTGGGATTTTCACACACCACAGAGCCTGGAGTTAATAGGGAATGGTGTGATTAGGAAAGTTCTCTCACTCCTGCTATGGTAATGAGAGACCAGAAAAGAAAGGCCAAGGCTTGCCGAAACTGAACTAACTGAAACTAACTAACTAGGATCACAGAAAAGAGAATGAAAGCAGCACTGGAGCACTGGGTCCCTCTACCGTGGACGTCGGCTATACCAGAGTTGTTTTTTTTTTTTTTTTTTTTTTTTTTGAAGGCAAAAACCCAAATATGACAATCTCCATATGGCAATCCCCCTTCTTTGTAACATATTTCGTATTTAAAAACCCATATTTGCTGGAGGTGCAATTAGTATGCAGCGATTACCGGGGTTCAAGCACTTTAGGTATTTACGCACATAAGGAAAAAGACATTACTTATTATTTAGCAACACTGTAACCAAATCAATCAATTATTTAAAAAAAAAAAAAAAAACATTTTTTTGTCAAATCCAGGTGATTTACCATAGAAATATGATGTTTTTATAACATTTCTGATTGTTATAGTGCCAGCTGTGGTCCGATCTCCCTGAAACTTTGCATGCTTGTTTAGAATCATGGGTTTTGTGAAGTTTTGAGTTTTTGTTTAGACTTTACAGGCTTTTGGATATATTTGAACAGGCCCCTTTTCTAAAGAACCCCGTTATAGCTTTCCAAAGGGTAAATGTCAACATGCTTTTGATAATTATTGACCTACAGAGTCTAGAGATTTGCACTGCAGTGGTGGTGACTAGTTTGCAAAAGCAGGTCTTTCACATCTTCTCAATCATTTAAAAAAATGGTTTGATTGACAGTGGTTCTAGGGGCAAAGTTGAGTCTATCATACAATATGAATTTTGCGAAAAAAAATGCATAATGTACAATCGTTTACGCCTCAAAAAATGCGATACTGCCCCCCAGTGGCCAATTTCTTTCAAATTTCTCACAGACCTTTGGGGCCGTGAGTCAGACAAGCCCACCAAGTTTTGTTTCGATTGGCCTTCGTTAACCTTGTCTAATAGGTGCTCAAACTTCATCGCCCAATGGCAGCTAAGTTTTTTTGAGATAAGCAAATTTCCCCATAGACACTTGTGGTACTTTGGACTTGGAAGATTTTCATGTTGATAGGACAAATGGTTGCCTAGTTATAGCCATTTTTTATGTTTTTTCCCCTCTTATTGCGCCACCAAGTGGCCAATCTCCACAATTTGTTTCCTGTGACCTCACCTTGAGCTCTTACATAAGTGTCCAGAGTTATAGGCATTTTACTAAAAGTGGCCCCGCCCCCTTCAAACGTTTTGGTGTCCCTTTGCCACGGTGAGTCGAAAGTTCAACTTTTTTTTTTTTGATAATTATTAATATTCACTCTCCAGAGAATCTTTCTGCACTGGTTAGGTTCTGATCGGGTGAAAAACCTAGGACTAGTTCGCAAAAGTAGGTTTTGCAAAAAATGCAAAATACCCCCAAAATGAAACAGAAACAGAAATGTTGTAATACATTTTCAATAAAAAGGTACCTTTTTATTAAAGAACACAATTATTTTTAAAACTAGATAGATAGATATAGCAAATTTATAATGCTAATGAAATAATATAATAGTTTTATATATAAGGAGTCCAAGGGTTCATTTTATATACTTGGGATAACAGATGGACCGCTAAAGACTGTGTAAGGACCATTCTCGTCAACGATGAAAGGTTTTCCAAAACTAAATGACTGAACATTGGAAGAATTTCATTGATCTGACAAATCTGCAGAGTACAGATGGTAGAGTCACAATTTGACCCAAAAAATCCACCCCCTAATCCTGCAGGCTTGGAGATGGAGTGTAATTGTGTGGGGGAACGGTTTCATGTCGCACATTAGGGGCCTTTATACCAACTAAGCACAATTTGAATGCCACGGTGTGCTTAAGCGTTGTTGCTGTTATGTGCATCCCTTTATGGCCACAGTCCATCGGTTTTCAAATGGATCGCTCCGGTAGGATAGTGCACAGTGTCATAAAGCTCGAATCATCTTCAGTTCCAAGAACATGGCATGGGTCTTTATTTCCCGCTAGCAGCCTGTACAGTCGCCTGATCTTAAACAAGAGTTGTTGTAGCGTGGCCAAAATAGATTAATAGATTCTGCAGCCAAAATATCTGTACAAACAGCCCAGTGTTATTGAAACAGCAAGGACCAAATTCCCTAAGAAAAATCTCCAGCACATTGATTAAACCGTTGCACAGAAAGCATGTCGTTCTAGAAGCTAAATACCTGGCACTAGATAGATGGACCTTAAGTGGCCACAGACCGAAGAGACAATCTTTAAAGAATAGCCTTCAGTTTCATACATTTTCTCTTTTCCCTTCTGTCTTTTTTGCTAAAGTAGCACTATGCTCCTGCTGCGTTGTGTATTGGACGGTAGGGATCACTCACTCCAATCTAGCTTCTTGCTGTTAGACCCCACACCTACTGCTGACCCCATCTCAAATCAAATGTTCACCAATGGTCAGACTCCACACACATACACACACAAACACAAACTGCTCTTTTCATTTGTAATCCAACAACAGCATGCTATTTTTCTATGTTCAGTCTGGTTCAGAATTTGAAAAGCTCGCATTATACTGTAGCACCCTAGCAGGTGAGACCAAATCCCAAAAAGACCCTCTCTCAAGGTCAAAACTAATCCAGAACACACACACACACACACAAAACAAGCAGATAAATAAATATTAAATTTAGACCAACACATCTCTAATTCTGTACCAACCTGGTCTCATGACGAAAATGTAATTGTGGGAATTTTTTCGTCAGAGAAATACGTACCAATAAGTACATATCACTGCAGTTTCCAACAGAAAGTGGGGCTAAAAGAGTGTTTTTTTTGTTTGTTTTCCCTGGAACAGAGAAACATACATATGGTGCTTTTTTGTGACGTTTTAAAAAAAAATACTATCTGCACTACATCTAAACCTACCCGATAGTATGGACAAAAAGTGAATGTGATTAAAAAACACAATCACAAGCTTGCTGTTTTACCTTGTTTTTCGATCTTTTGTTTTAGCTTTTTCATCAGGAGTCATGTTTCGTACCAAGGATTCCACATCCTAAGTCCAATTCGTGCCGTCCGAGCTACTTAGCAAGTTTGTTACATCCGGTGTCCATTTTCGACCTAGTGTCTCGACAAAGTGTTTGCTCATCTGCAATACGTTTCCTATCAGGACATTTCCAATCAGATGTTCAATAGACATCTATGAGATGTCTTAAAGATGTTTACGATTTAGAATGTATGTAAAACACATCTTACAGATGTCAGCGGATGCTTTCCAGATCAAGAGATCTTTAACAGACATCTTGCAGACGTACGAGTGATATCTGGGGTAGTTAATGAAACTTAAGATTAAGTCAAGTCACCATATTTGTATAGTGTAATTTTTGTTTTTTTTTAAATTGCGAGTTTATATCTCACAATTCTCACTTCATAACTCACAATTCTAAGAGAAAAGGTAAAAACTGCAAGTGTATATCTCACAATTCTGCTTTTATAACTCAGAATTGTGAGTTTATATCTCACACTTCTCACTTTATAACTCACAATTCTAAGAAAAAAAGTCAGAATTGTACAGTAAGGTATGTAATTACGGTGTTGCACGCACGCATTTTCATGAGCCTGGTTTGCTATTTTGAGGCTTAATGCATGCACAGTTAAGCAAATGTAATGTTTTCTGATGTTTCAGTGTGGATGAGAAAATGCTTGAAAATGCTAGTGTGAACGAAGTGTCCAAGACACCATTTTCAAATGTATCTGGATTAATGTAGACATAGCCTGACACTATGCAAAAACTATCAGCAGACACTGTGATTTTCTGTCATTATTATTCTTTAAGCATGCTACAATTACAGCACCTGCTTTGAAGTTAACTACAGCTGTTCCATTAAGCGCAGCAATAATACTTCATTTTGAATACTAGTTCTGTTGTAATACCTTAAGAGATGTTTTTGTGCAGCTGCACCTTTCATTAGCTTTTAAACAGGTGGTTTGTATTGAGAACACACCAATACCTGAAGCACTGAAATTGAAGTTGGCAGTGAAATCCAGGTTTGTGTGTGTGCTCATTTTTTCTATTAGACAGACAAGGTCAGATGTGGGCCCACGGCTGGGCAACAAAAGAGACAAATCTATATGAGGTTTTATTACACAGTGGCATCCAGCATGACAACCGATCCTTGGACCGGGTCACTATGGTCTGCTGCAACAAGAGGAATTATAAAAACGCAAACCAAGATTTGTAATCCACACCCAGGACCGTCGTCAGGGGAGGGGAGGCAACCGGGAATGCTGTCGTTGGGGGTTGAGGGGGGTCCCTGTTCACAAATGTCAAAGATTTGCAAATGCAGATGAGTCCATATTCTCTGTAGAATGTGGACAATTGAAAACTAGAATTAGTTTAATTTTAATTAAGAATTCACCAGGCTTTGGCCTAACAAACAAGTAATGAGGACCTTAAGTACCAATATGGGGCATCCATCTGGATGTGATGGCAGCCAGTCTGGGCTAGTGCTCTCACCACGAATCGGACATCACAGCGATGGGTTGATGAAGAGGAGACTCGTATGAGGCCATAAGCAGATGGAATGAAAATGTTTTAAGTGGGGGTTTTGGCAGCAGTACCAGACTGATACGGCTCCCAAGTTGTTTTGTTAATTTACTTTTATGTAGCAAAAAAAACGTGTAGAAGAGTATCGTCCAAAAATTAGCTGCATGTTCCAAAATTCTCCTTGGACGCTTCAGGATTATATTAAAAAAAAAAGTACATCTTAAATACTGGATTTAGTGGTCCAAAAATAATATTAATTATAAAAAATATATATATATATTTTTAATTTAGTACCTAAATAAGTATGATTAATTATTTTATAAGAAACACAAGTAAAATACTAATTCAAAGTTTTTATTTTTTTATTTTTTTACTGTTGCAGTGGTTATGTTCATGGCTAATAATATACCTTGTTTCTCATATTTACCTAGAGTCAGTATGCAGTAGTCTTACCCAGTCATACACACTCTAACACTGTAACCTTTATGTTATGCTGTGAGTCAGAGTGACCTATTTTAGAGCTTATCATCATTGCTATGATATAAATGTTTGCAGTATGAGCCTTCATTTTATCCTCAAGGTAGGGTTTTGAAAAGAAAAAAGAAATGAATATTAAAAAAGGGAAAAATGACATACTTATCATAAATAGATGTGAACCTGCTGGAATCTGACCTGGTAGCAAAGAAATTAGAGTTGGTGCCGTTCTTGTACACAATAAATCATGTCTCTTGTTCATACAGCATTTAGCTTTGATAGCCGAGACGCAAGACTGTCTGAACCTGAGAGATTGTGGGATAAGTGGATAAAGCGCTTGAGTGAATGAAATGCTTTTTCCTTCTTATTCTTTTTGACACTAAATGTCAAAGAAGTCGACGAATATGAAATAACATAACAGGCGACAAGCAATGTCCATTTCAGCTGCTGTCGGAACATGAACTGGAAAACACCTGTAGAGGCAGCAGAAAAGAACCATAAAATATAAATGTGGCTGGAAGTGACCCAGTTTCTAGGGTCACTGAGGAGGTCTATAAAATATCTGGAGAAAGTCATCCGTTAGCATTCACATTCATCTCAACGGCAGCTGTTTGTCTGGTGCAGGGCCCTGCAGATTTGAAATCTGCCATCTTTGCTCATGGCAGCTCATGGGCAATAGATGTTTTGAGTCAGCCGCTGAAATTGAAAAGCCAGGTGACTATGACTCTGGAAAATAACAGGCAACAATCCTGAGATGTAGCTGAAAAATATAAGCCCATTTCACACTTTTTAAGAATATCAGCTCAAAATACCCCACAGATCTATTAATATTCTGTCATTTTGAAAGTGCCTATTTTAAGTGGAAGCAGAAACACATTGTTTTCATTGTCTTTAAATGCAAATAAGCCACTACTAATAACCCCTTTTCCAGAATAGGGCTGTGGGTTTACAACTTGTACAGATACTCAGCCAAACAACATATGTTTGGTTTTGATTATAATGTATATTGCGCTGAAATAATGTGTTTTAAAGACATATTAGTTAAAACTTCTGATATAAGGTATTCTGAAGCACGTGCACAAAAAGTGGCTGTTACATGACATGTGAGTAGGGTACAACAGAGCTATAGGCACCCCAGGGTAAAAGGCACCTTTGATATTATTTTCCCCTAAACTACTAGATGGCAGATAAACTTGACGTAGCACTTTCCAAAACATCCGCTTTTCAAGATACACATGCAAATTTGGCTGATCCTTGACACGATCGCAGGCAGCAGCACAAAGTCAATTTTGTGCTTACTTGATCTAATATTTGATGTTTTCAAAAAAGTTGTAGATTTAAGTAGCAAATGAGAATGGTTAAAATTCTTGCATATATCTTGAGACAAAGGTCGTCTTAATGACTTTCAGTTATGTTGATTTATGATTTGTTGTTACTGTAAATCTGTATTCAATTATTATGGTATCTATTTAAATGCTTTCAGAATCTTCACATTTTAAAATGATTTTGTTCCTGTATTTAAAATATATGTTTATATTAACATATTTTAATTAATTCAGTGAGTAAAAATTAATTGCTAAAGTGATTGTTTTGAACAAGTATTAACTTAGATATTGTTTAATAAAACATAATTTTAGTTAAAGTATTTGTATCAATACTGTGTGCCTTTTACCCCATGTGTGGGGTAAAAGGCCCCCCTTGCCACCTCATACATTTATAAGATTTTCAGACAAAATAAATGACTTGTATAATTTATTTTCACACTAAATCTTTTGCTCCACAAATATATATATTTTTTTGCAATCAAACACTTTGGGAGCAGTGAAAAGCACACTGTACGTTGCAAGTTGTACCCTACTAAACTACTCATTCTCTTTCATGTCTTATTGCGCTTAAACTGTCAAATACAGTTTATGTTAAAAACACACATGAGTTACAAAAACAGTCAGTTATTATTCTTGTGTCTGAAAAGGTCCGGGAAAGAAATCACATGTTTATATGAGTACTGTGTGGCAGCAGCATACTATACAGTAAATAAATAAATTCACTGCCCTTAGTGTTCTGTGCTTGTCTGTGCAGCCAACAAGAGGACAGTTAGTATGCTTTGCTCAAACTTTTGCCATGGTGTGAGAACTGGCACACTGTTGTCGAAAACAAAATGACGGCATTGTGCATGGAAACGAGAAAGGTTTACCAAAGCACAATTGCTGAGTTGTCCTTTTTCACGTTTTCTGGGTTGGTAGATGCACCTGTTTATAGTACTTAAACACAGAAAATGTCACCTTTAAAAGCATGTTAAAATTATACACAGACATTATAGATCAAAACTAACCTATGTAAAATAATAATATTAACAGAATAATCATCATTTCCATTCTTTTAACATAAGTTCATGCCAAATGCAGCAGTACATGTCTGTGTTTTTACTCTGAATGGCGACAGCTGATGCGTTATCCTTCTCTGGAGAAATGGATTCCCGAAGTACTGTACAAATTCTAATACTGGAGGAATTTATCACCATTAGCAGCATGACTGACACAATGCCAGCCGCTCTTGTTTAGATGACAACCAGATCTCTTGAGATATTTGTGTGTGTAATTGTAAGCGAAAGAGAGAGAGAAATTTATATCTATTGTACATTTGCCAACCTATCTTCTTAGGTCTTCAACATATGGGCTGTGGGCCTTTTTCGGTTAGAGGGTAAATCTCAACATGCTATACCAAAAACAAACAGCTATGACCACAAATATAGTTAATAAACAAAATCCATCAGCGTGACATTCAAACCTGCCATTATACCTCACATCTCCCTCCCTCTTTTTGCTTCATTCTAGAGCTCTCAATGGCTACATTCACACAGCAACAAAATACAGTTGTCAGTCCTGTTTTAAAAAGCTAAATACGGTTCTTTTCATGCTCATTTTAGTTAAAAAAAGAGAGTGACAACCACATTCTTCAAAAACAAAGTGGCGTTAAACGAATCAGGAATTTGGTTAAAATGGTGCTGTATGAATAGAGCCACATTCAACTAGCTGGCCTGTTGTGTTAAATGTACTTTTTTGGCCACATCTAACAAAGTCAAATGTTTAAAAATACTACTAAAAATACTACTAAAAAAATTAAGAAATAAAATATTATAAAATAAATAAATTAAAGTTACAAAGCCATGTTTTTTTTTTTTTTTTTTTTTTTTTTTTTTTTTTTTTTTAATAAAAGAAAATTCACTCTGTTCCTATGACTACAGAATTACTTAGCTGTTTGCTTTACTGCATAAAAGGCAGAGGTCATTGTGTCACTTGAGATGAGTCTCCATCTTTAAAATCGCAAAATTGCACCTGCCACAATTTTTAAGATTCAATGTGATTTTCTTCCTTTTATTTTCATTTTTGTGGCTTATTACTGGAAATGTAAGCTTCAGCCATCCCACACTCTAAAAAAAAAATGCTGGTTTAAAAACAACCTAACTTGGGTTTTTACCAAACATATTTTATTTAAGTCAACCGTTGTTCTAAAATTATTATATTGCTGGATTAAAATGAACTGGAACCCCAAACACACACAGACAGAATTACTAAGCTACAGCAATAATCAAAAGATGAACATTTATTATTAAGCAAGAACACATGGACAAAATTTAAGACTAATTGAATTTCTTTGGGTGAATACAGCATAGTTTACAATATTACATACATTTAAACTCGTTTAACAAGCATTAGACATTAAAAAATGTACCATTTAAAAGTAGCATTACAATTTTAGTGTATTCAACCATTCTCTGTAATCGCTTTTTACCGAAATAGCACTAATTCTTTCGCCAGTGTGTCGCCTAAATGTGAGCCGGTGAAGGGCTTCTGTTCGCCGGGGTAACTGCGAACTTCAGACCGCGGCCTCACGTTTTACTCGTAGCTGAAAGATGCTGTGACTGATTCCAAAACCTGCCCATAAACAAACAGTACTTACATTAGAGAACATATTTTAACATCAAATTAAATTAAACTCAGTACTATAACGAATAAAATCCATTTACTTTATGCAAGGCAAAAGTAATTTCCTTCACACAAAGTGGCCGCTGCTAACGCAGCTGACTGACATCTCCTCATGTTGCGTTGCATAAAATAATACAATTTACAGCACAGTAAAGATGTTATAAGTGAAATAAAATGTATACAAACCTTTATTTTGCTGAAGAAGTGCACCAAATAGGTGGCGCTAAGAACTGGTCTCTCCTGTAAAGGATTCAAAAAGCCAGCACACTGACTGTTTCGTCAGAGACAGGCTCAACCCAACGGTTGGGTAGGAAAAAAATAACCCTGCGTTAAAAATGACCCAGCAACTTAGTTACAGAAAAACTACCCAGCACCTGAGTTAAAAAATCAACCCATCACCTGGGTAAAATATTGAAAACAACTCAATAAAATGACCCAAATAATAACCCAGCATTTTTTAGAGTGTAGATAAACTTTGGATGGTATAGACCGTGTATATATCTTATTTGAATCACTGAAGTGATTTACATCAATGAGTCAGATAATTATTGTCAATAATGGCTGCATTTGCATTTCAGTTTAAGATTTTTTAAATGTTAGTCAAATAATGAATTCTGTCTTCTCTGCCAAAACCAATTCTGACTCACATTTGGTGTTTGGCGAGTGCTAATTTTGGACCCTAGCACCAAGGTTCTCTTAATTTAGACACCCAAAAAGTGTATTATTAAAAAAGGAGCAGCTTCTGACTCACATACACACTTTTTCCTCTCTCCCTCGAGCAGAAAAGTTCACAAGTACAGTTGGAGGAACTCTGTGGCTACCAGCCTTGTTGTAAATTGGAATTGAATCCCATTAATAAAAGCAATTGGATTTAAGGTGAGCCACTTGAGTGGACGGATCGTGATTTAGACACTAATTAATCAGAGAAATAAGTTTGAAGATTATGCAGGAAGATAAGACCATTAATTCTGGGACGTGAGAGTTGCGGGTGAAGTCTGCAAAGGTCACACATGACAGCGTTTTAAGGCTCCGACTTTAATGAGAGAGAAATGGATGAGAGACTGTGTGGACACAGCATTTATTAATACAATGGGAACAAGGCCAGAGCTTTATTATAGCACGGTGTTTGTGTGCGAGAATCTAAGCGCGTATGTGTGAGCGTTCATTACGTCAAGTGTGAGCGTGTGTGTGTGTGTGTGTGTGAATAAAAAAGAACAGGAGTTTGCGTGGGTGAGAGAGAGAAAGTAGTGACTGTGGACAAGAAACTTCAGCTTGTGACCTTTACGTTTCCCTGTCCGTGATCCATGCTTCATTTGAGAAGGAGTAGAAATGGGCCGTTACTCTCGCTGACACTAATATTTCTCTCTCTCTGTCTTTCTCTGAGTGTTTCGTCTAAAGCAACTGGTTCATCTTGTGCAGCCCGTGGCAGTGGATGAGCACTTATCACTCATGACACGTTTTCTGAATCACAGCCACATGTGAAACATGAAATATATTAGGGTATGTTACCTCTGCAACCTGAGAGAGAGAAAGAGAGCTTGAGGGTTTGTGTCGAATAGAAGAGCGGATGCTGAGTCTACATTTCGTCACACCTGTCTGATATGGAAGAGAGAAAGAAGAGATGTTATGGTTTCTTCCCTTTCATTCGTGTGGTAAACTAAAGCGATATAAAGCAGGAGTGTTCAAACTTTTTGAAGCAACCAACCCCCAAATGTGATGATTGTCTTCTAAGGCATCCCCTTTCCTAAAATATAAAAGCAGTTCCCTTGTTCCCATTTGTTTTAACATGAATGTGTGTTGCCTGTGTGTGTACACAACTACCCAATAATGATAAAAATCCACCCACTCATTTTTTTTAATCCCCATAAATCATAAGCAGCATCTCAAAACAAGCCATTTGCTGAATCTGTAAAAAGTGACATCACATTTTACAGGCCCCGCCCACGGCTGTTGACAGACACTGCTGTATTAGCAGAGACCCCGCCCTAAATGAGCCAAACGCAATCCACCATGTTTATTTCCACACTACACTCTTAAAAATAAAGGTGCTTCACAACGCAATAGAAGAGCCTTTTTTGTCTAAATGGTTCCATAAAGAACCTTTAACATTTGAAGAACCTTTCCATTTCACAAAAGCTTCGTGGCAAAAGAAGGTTCTTCAGATTATAAAAAAGCAATAAAGAGATGGTTCTTTAAAGAACCTTTGACTGAATGGTTCTTTGTGGAACCAAAAAATGGTTCTTCTATGGCATCACTGTGAAGAACCTTTTAAAGCACCTTTATTTTTAAAGGGGACATCAGATGTCCATTTTCCACAAGCTGATATGATTCGTTAGGGTCTTAATGAGAAATCTATAACATACTTTGGTTAAAATTTCTCTGTGGTAGTGTAAAAAACACCCTTTTTACCATGTCAAAATCAGTCCTTTTCAGTGCGAGCCGTTTAGTTGCATTTGTCTTTAAATGCTAAGATCTGCTCACCTTGCCCCTCTCTTCTGTGGACTGACGAGCCATTCTGTTTACTTCAACTAACTAGCACATTATTAGGAAAGGTGATTTGCAAAGATGCATAAAAACGTCTACAAATATAGAATTTAAATGTATTTTTTAAATATATTTAAGTGATGGTAAAATCACTCATTGTAAAATTTGATAAATTACTGAAAAATATACACAAACATATACAACTGTCAACATTTTTATGGGGAGAAAAGGCATGAGAAAGCACCTGAACAACATTTGCTTGCCTCAGACTCTCTCACCTAAACTGATCAGGGTTGCGTTTCCCAAAAGTATCGTAAGCCTAAGTAGATTGTACATAGCAGTGGTCTCTATATGATCTGCTTAGGCTTGCAAGGCTTTGCAAGGGAAACACAGAGAAATCTCTAAACACTCGAACTTTTGAAAGGATGTTTACCACTCTTAGTCCATTTAAAGTGTTTAAAATAGTCAGATTTCAACAGTCAGAATAGTCGTTCTTGGCTTTCTTGACCTTTTGTACTTAGTAACAAGTCTGAGAGTGTGTGCCGTTTTCCTGAAGGCTGTATACACACTGTGGAGGGAAAAGTGTTACTGCGTTGGAATGACATTGATGTAATAATGAAGGGGTTTAGTAAGGTGCATCACCAAGTTTGACTGACTGTGACCTGAAACAGTTTGTGTTTATGTACTTTTGCATTAATGTCTGTTCTGAACATGAAGTCAAACGCCCAAAGGATTTATTTGCTAAAAAAACAGCAGGACATGTATTATATTTAATACAGTGACCTGATGCATTTGCACAATCAAAATTATTAGGTCAAATTACAATGTAACCTACTTTAGGGCCATCTTATGAATATTCAATGATGTTTTATGTTGTTAGAATACACAATGAGAGTGTACATAATGGGACTGATGCTTGACTTTATTCACAAAGACACAGTTATGGGCCCTACAGTCTTTGCATTTGTGTTGGCCTGGTTCTCTCTCTCTTGCTTGCTTTCTCTGTTCCCTGCATCCATATACACACAAAAATATCTTATCTGTGATTCATCAAACAGCTGGTCTAATCCATAACTACATGTCATGATAAGTATGACAAGTAATTAAAAAAATTAAATAAATAATAAACTGTGTGTATATATATATATATATATATATATATATATATATATATATATATATATATATAGCTGCTGACTTAAAAAAAAACAAAACATCTGGCTTAGCTCTAGCACTAATAATATTTTTAGAGGTTCAGGTGCCTATTGTAATTGTTAGAATATTCGCAGATCAGCGAACTAAAACTGAACATGCACACCAAACCATAAGTCATAGAGACTTGAAACTTGGAGGGATGGTAGTACTCACACCACCGACAATGTGACTTAGGTTCACCCCAATCGACCTGACGGGGCACTACAGATTCCCTAGAGAGTGAATATCAATAATTATTAAAAAAAAGTTTAACTTTTGACTTACCATCGCAAAGCGGCGCCAAAACTTTGAAAAGGGGCAGGGCAAAGTTTAATAAAATGCCTATAACTTGTGAACGGAATAAGACATCTTGGCCAAACTTGGAACAATCTGAGGCCACAGGAAAAAAACTGTGGAGCTTGGCCACTTGGTGTTTCTATAAGAGCGACATCGCATTTTTCAAGGGCGCAAACGATTGCGCGTTTTTTTGCACATATGCACAATATTCATATCATACAGTAGAACTCCTTATTCTGGACAAATTTGCCTATAGAACCACCACTGTCAATCAAATCACTTGTTAGATGACAATGTAAAAAACTTACTTTTGGAAAGCTATAACGGGGTCGTTTAGAAAGGGGGCCTTTTCGAATTTACCCAAAATCCTATGAAGCCTAAAGGAAAACTCAAAACTTTACAAAACCTGCTGAGATTTCTACAGGTGATTCTAAACAAGCATGAAAAGTTTTAAGGGTATCGGACCACAGCTGGTGCTTACGGTCATAACTGTTAAAAAGCATATTTCTCTGGTGAATTACCTATGGATTTACCAAAAATGCTTTTTAAGTCATTGATTTAGGTGGTTACAAGCTTGCTAAATAATGTCTTTTTTTATATGTGCTTAAAAGCCTTAAAGCGCTTAAACCCCAATAATCGCTGCTTGCAGCAATATTTTTATTTATTTTTCTTTTCTTTTCTTTTCTTTTCTTTTCTTTTCTTTTTTTTTCTTTTTTTTCTCTGTTCAAGCTAGATTGCTACGATAATAGAGGGAACAAACTGCATTTGACAGCCATAATTACTTACACCAGCATTGTATGCAGAGAAAATAACGTGTGATATGATGCCCCTGATGAGCTGTTTTCCTTTCATAAAGCTTGGAAAATCCAAAGGGACTGAGGTTTCATGGAAGAGACTTGTGATGCTTTACCTGTCTTACCTATTTCATAAGATTACCCTCAGGAGCTACCGTTTCAGAGAGCACGATTTCCACATGGTCTCTATTTGCTTTGGATTTATCTTCTCTCTCTGATGTGGCTAGAAGTCTGACACCTTATACAACTTTATTTCTATTTTTCGTGATATGAAAAAGCAGAGGACACATTCTCCTTGAAATCTAGTTTGATTTTGAACACGTGAAAAAATTCTTCAAAGGAGAAGTGTATAATATTTTTGATGTTAAAATCATTTCTTCTATCCCAGTTAAATGTGCAGAGATGTATACTATCAGAATGATTTTCAAACTTATATATAAAACTTAAAAGCAGTTACTTTAACTTCTAACACCAAATTGGTGGATCCAGTAAACATCAGCTTTTAATGCATTGTGTGGCGCAAGAGAGTATTTTGTGTTGTAAATCAGCCATTTAAATTCAGTGTGGCTCCTAATCGGCTAATCTTGAGAATGAGAACTTAAAGCATACGGACAGACGTTGACGCACATTCACACCCCCTCCTCAGACCTGGTGCTGTGTTGCTGGCAGGACGAGGTGGAGGTAGACACTCATTCCATTAGTGCTGCCTCTGCAAATTCCAGCTAATTTCATACACATCAATACACATTAGCATACCACTCTGGCACCGGCGTTCAGGAAAACACTGCACTCCAGAAACAGACCATGAGGAATGGGAAGGTGTAATGGAGAAACAGAGAGAGAGAGTCAGGATAATATAAACTGATGATGCTTTTACAGTCTCTTTCATTAAATGCGTAAATAGACTGAAAACACATGATTGTAAATAACACTCCGGTAAGGAGACAGCTAATTAAGAGAGACTGCGATGAGGAGGGAGAACAGAGGAAGAAGGGAGACTGATAAAACAGTTCGATTAACTTCACACATATCAAAGTGAACAGCTCATCGTCTCTGTTTACCTCCATCTGCATAGGTGCATTTACAAATACTCAACATTAATTTGAGAGCTCGCATTTGCATGTGTACATACTTTCTGTCCTAAATGAATGTAACCTTAAAGTAACCTCAGATTTGCACTCTCTGTTTGAGAATTACCGCAGGAACATTTTCAAAACATCACTTCAAAATCACGCTTTGGTGATGGTTTTGCAGAACAGAAGGACGGCAGCTTCTGTGTCACACTTATCTAATAGCCACCATCTCAGTGGGAACTCTACAGTGTTATTATCAGTTTATCAGTTTATCTAACCAGCATCCATCATGATCATGCTGACATAAAGTTTCAAAGCAACTGTTGAAAAGAAGGTTGAAACTGCACAGAATGACTTATGCTGTTTCACAGCTTTGTTTGCTGATCAGTCTACATCAAAATTACGAAATATAACACTAAAGACGGGAAATACTAAAATAAACGAATAAAATGTAAATGGATGTTTAGAGCAAATTAGCATTGAATTTGCATAAATAACAATACATTTAATTATCATTCAATAACATGACATTGAGAAATGTGTACTAGAGTTGTTGTTATTAATATATTTAGTTCAGTCACAACAACACTTACTTAAATGGAATAATTAACTGAAATAAAACACAAACATCCACACACATTTCATTATGTATATATTTTTTTTTAAAAAAAGGTTTTAATTTCTCCACGAGTACAGTAATTGTTTTAATATGTCAAAGTGTTTGCCAAGGAGGAATTAAAGTAGGATAAATAGATAAATAGATAAATAAATAAATAAATAAATAAATAAATACATAAATAAATAAATGTGGTGTAAACTCTACAGTTAAAAAAAATAATTAAATTGAAATTCTGAATTTGGCAAAAAAAATAAATAAATAAATAAAAAAAAAAAAGAAAGAAAAAAAAAAAAAAAAGAAATATGCAACTTCCCACAATTCCCACAGATTTTGCTAAAAACCTACTAACTAACTTACTTTTTTTAAAATACTGCTTTCTTTCTTTATTACTATATAAGAAGAAGTATTTTTGTTATTATTATCATTATTATTACAACCACAGTTACAACAGTTTTATTTTATTCACATTCATACAGCCATGTTGTCCTTGGTTCTTGCTGCATTTTTTTACTATTATCACAGCTGAAGTATAGTTACCATTCAAAAACTGTGATAAATGTTCATAAGGGTAAGCGAAGTAAAAAGTGCACTGACACAGCAGTTGTAATTATGGCAAGCTAATGTTAAATTGAGTTCCAGTCATCGACCTGGCATACTGTACAATGGGTCAAGCAGGGTGGTGCTGAGCAGGTGCTGTAGTGACAAAACGACTGATCTGCCATTATTCCACCTCGCCATGATGGAACTCTAGAACTTTCCGCTAACAATCATGCTCCTGAGCAGCTACAGAAGGCCCGGCTAGTGATTTGCCTAAGTGATATTGTCAGTATATTAGCGGTGGATGAAAAGGCAGACGGGAAATCGTTGAAGAGCGTGACGTGCGGGGCGATGGATGGCTAACGCAAGTTAGCGCACTCCTTACTTTGCTGCTTTAAATTACAGCCACCCCTTAAAACAAGCCAGCTAGAACACATATCCATTAGCATAACAGCTTTGCACAAGTCAACACCTGGCAAGGTTTAAATATGCAGACTGTATGATGAATTTCAAGCGTGAAGGCTGCTTGCATGCTATTTCAGTATATCATTACCATAAGTGATAGCATTGTAAGGGAAAAATCCATATCGCTAACAGTTAGAGTGATGGAAACAGGCAGGCATGAAGATAGCTTCAAGTGTTTTGACGGAAAGAGGTGCCTAAAATGCGGGAACCTTTCGACTGCACAGATTTTACAATCCTCATTCATTTTACCATATGCTGCGGATTATACTACAACTCGCTCTAAAAGAACACAGGGCCTGTCTGCTCTTTTATTAAACCAACGGAAACTTCAGCTGTGAGTATTTGAGTATATTTGTACACATACAGTAATGCAGTGATTGTATCTCAGCTCGACCCTTAGAGGATTAGGTCACTTCCAGAATAAAAATGTCCTGATCATTTATTCACTCCCATGTCATCCAAGATGTTCATATCTTTCTTACATCACTAAAAAAGAAATTAAGGTTTCTGAGGAAAACATTCCAGGATTTTTCTCTATATAGTGGACTCTACACGATCCCAGCCAAAGAATAAGGGTCTATCTAGGGAAATGATTGGTCATTTTCTAAAAAAAAAAAAAAAAAAAAAAATACATTATATACTTTTTAACCACAAATGCTCATCACAACTAGCTCTGCAAAGCATGTCCGCGACTTCATGCATTTATGTAATCACGTTGAAAACTTGCCCTATGTACTCCAGTTAGGTAAGGTAGGGTGGGGCAAAAAACTCCATCTTATTTTTTCCTCGAACTTCAAAATCGTTTTTTTGTAAACATTGGGTCGGTACTTCCACCTATGTCACACATGACCTTTCCAATGTGATTACGTAATGCTTGAAGTCGTGGATGCAGAGCTAGTGCAAGATGAGCATTTGTGGGTAAAAAGTTTATACATTTTTATTTTATTTAAAAAAATGACCAATCGCTTCACTAGATAAGTACCTTATTCCTCATCTGGGATTGTGTAGATCCCTTTGAAGCTGCATTGAAACTACAAATGGAACCTTCAAGCCGTTGATCCCCATTGAAATCCACTATTTGCTGAAAAATCCTGGAATGTTTTCCTAAAAAACCTATTCATTTCAACTGAAGCGAGAAAGAATATCTTGGACCACATGGGGGTGAGTAAATTATGAAGATTTTTTTTTATTCTAGAAGTGAACAAATCCTTTAATGCTTTTACCAAAAAGCTATTGCAGTTTGGGTTGCTGACTGTCTTTTTTTTTTTTTTTACATTCAGATGTTTGTCTTTTTTGTATGATGACATATATCTGAGTGTAATGAATTATTAAAAGAAAAAAATGTAGGACGAGGACTGGTTCTATGCATCAGTTAAACTGTAAAATGTGAGGATTATGCTCAATAGTGAAGGCAGATGAATGTGAGCTTGCAAGAGTTTAAGAGGACTAAATGATTGGACAATTCCGGCATACACTAGAGATGAGACTGTCATTTTCACTGGAAGGTACAGTTATGTTTTGAAAAATTAAAAAAAAAAAAAAGGGAGAAAAAGAGGGAACGTGCATGGATGAGATGTTCACAAAGAGATCCACAATATGCATTTAGGAAATAGATTGAACTGAATTTTCATTCATGCCGTCTTAGAGTGTTTTTACTTCAGCGTACACTTAAAATGGATTTATGCTGTTTTTGTACAATGATTTTTTTTTTTTTTGCTTTTTTGCCTCTAGCTTCCAATCATAATGACCTTCATCAACCCATCAGACAAAACAGTCCATAGTAAAGAAAGTATGTCAGTAAGCACATAACCGGTGAAGGATCGAAAACAGAAGGATCTTGAAAACAGAGGATCCTCTACAGAAGGTTCAAGGCTGAGGTTTACAATCATTTCACAGCATTCACATATTCACTTTTCTTTATGGAAAAAAAAAAAAAAACACATTTCATAGTAAACCAGTGCCCCCTCCCCCCCCCATAATGTGTGGTTAATGGAAGAGAGTGTTCACACAATCCAAACAAACTTCCAGGTCCAAACAGACAGAAAGCTCTCTCGGGAATCGGCACTTCAAATTGTGGCTTGCCACAAATGGAGAAAATCTCATTGACGGACACTTTAAAACAGGCAAAGCACTTTCTGAGCTTCATGTTTACAATGTGAAATGCCTGGGGAGACAGAACGCTGCAGGAAGATAGACTTTTATTCTACAATGCACTGTTTCCCATGAGATAGCCGTCCACACATTCAAAAGGGTGAGAAGGAGAGCAAAAAGAGAGTGAGAGCTTTTGCACACAATGTGTTATTAAATGTGTGGGAGAGCCCACTAGCAAACCAGTGTAGGAGGTACGAGGCGTAAAAAAAAAAAAAAAAAAAAAAGGAGCTCATTCAAATGCTTGATATAAATACGTGGACTTTTTGAAACAGAACAGATTTTTATGGCGTGCGTGAAAGGAACAGAACCATGCATAAGGATGCAGAAAACATATATTAGAAAGTGAGGAGCACTAGAGCACATGTGAGGCGGAGCCGAGATTAGCAGGCGACCATTCGTCGCCTAATGCAAAGTTTAATTATAAAGCAGCTCCATTTGTTCCGTGTTCCCTGCTTTGCGTTCCACTCATTAGCCAGGTAGATGAAGGTAAATTAACAGAACGATAAACAGGCACAAACATGCCAGTAAACATCCCTAGCCTGAGCATATTTTAATGGAGTCCCAGGAAGAGTAAAGCAGACAGAAGAAGTGCCATTGGAAGCCCTCCAAACAGAGTTTAGTCACCATGGTGATTCCGTAAAGCGCTCTGATCGAGGAGTGTGAATTTTTAAATGAAACAGCGGATGGTCGCAGTCAAAAGCGGAGTTTTGTGCTGCTCATCACCATAGCACCCGGCTAAAATGGGTTTACCTGACACATCTGTTCCAAATAAATCTGGCAGTGTCACCTTCCTGAAACAGATGCAATGGTGCTACTCTCTTCCAGAGCTAATTGTAGACTAAGAGGATTGGGTGTAATGAACACAGAGAAGAATGTGTGCTTGCTAAGAAGCTTGAGGTTAGGCTGATAAACTATTAATTTTATTATAAGCTTTACTAGCGTGATGAATTTTTTTTTTGTTTGTTTGTTTTCTTGCATGTACAACATACTGAAACATGCCTGTACTCCAAAAATGTATCTATACGTACAGTTCACTGCACTTTGCAGCTGAAATTTACACTATTGGGAGTAAAACTTTTATTCCTGTTCACACAAAAAAAAAAAAAAAACACACTACAAATGCCATTACAAGCATTACAAACCATCAACTTTTAATCACTAAACCATATGTTTTAAGATATATTCCATTAGGATTTTGTGGCTTTAAAAAGCCACCAGTAAAAGTTGACCAAGTACCAGTAGAAACCCACAGGGTCCATTATCTTTTTTTTTTCTTTTTTTTTTTTCAGCAGGGAGGGGAGATTTCATGTGGTTCCTTGCACAATACTATGTTAAAAACACTTTAAGACTAGACTAATATGTTTGCATCACATAACCAGCTCCATATGTATGGCTTTCTAAAGTAGTTAGCTGGTTGATGGATCACCTGGTAAAGCACTGCACTTGAGATGTGAAGCGCACAGATACAAGCGCAAGTCCAGTGAAACACGGACACAACAAAAGACGTCAAACACTTGTACAAACAAGTGCACTGGATGAGTAAACTTTTTTTTTTGTTAACACTATTGGATACACTGTAAAAAAAAATGTGATTTTAACGGTAAAATACAGTAAAAATGCTACAGTAAAAATCTATTGGTTAATATTAAGTTTCCTTACTTTATGCAGTGAAAAACTGTACTGGACATTGCATTACATTTACGGTAGTATACCGTTTTTCGAAGTGGAAAAATAATGTATAATTTACAGTGAATAACTGTAAATTGACATTTCCAGAGTTCCCTTTGTTACATTTCACATTTTATGTTTCTTCTTATTTTTTTATTTTTATTTTTTCTTTCATATCAGTTGTGTGAATTAGGGTTGTATCACATCTAATTTCATGTTAGTATAGCTGTTTGTGATGAACTTTGGTTTATTAAATTACTTCAGGATCCTTCAGGATCTTTACACTGCTGCTTTGTTTCACTCAGCATGCACCATGTGTTTGCTAAGATGTACAAGTAAATCAATAATCAACACTGAGCATTTGATACATTGTTTCCTGCTTCTGTGTTTCCTGTGCAAATTAATTTATACCAACAGTAAGCGCACTGTATATTTGCCGCTTTGAATCGGCTTATATGCAAAGTTAAATCGCTCTAGGTTGGCAAATTTAACCGTAATTAGATCAAAACACACTGAGGGGACCACTACCATGGGGGATCCCATACACCACTGGTTTTGAAAAGACTGGGTCTATTGAAAGTTAGCATAATGGCTAATACATTTAACTGCTCGAATTATTGCTAAAGCACAGGTTAAGATATCTATGATGATGGATGTCGGTGGATGTGAAGAACGTAAGGCTTTCACACCTTGAAGATACAGTACAAGTTCCAGTCACTTATATCTCTCAGCCACATCTTTACAATCCAGCTATCCATACAGCTTTCAAGAGCTGTGTTTTTCTCCAAAGGCCTCTCCCTCTTTCATTATTAGTATGAAAGGACTAAACTGCTTGTGGGCATCAGTACTTCAGGCTAGCATCCGCTCATGCTCGACCAAACAGTCTGATGACGAAAAAAACAACAGACAGCACACATGTGTGAAGATTGATGTGCCCCTTACAGGTCTCTGGTTTCAAAATGTGGATGCTGACAGTAATGTATGCGAGTAATAAATGCATTGGGAAAAACATCATTAAAAAGTAAAAAAAAAAAAAAAAGAAATGAAAGAAAGAAAGAAAAAATAGAGGCAAATACTAAAGTGGGTTGACTTTGTCCACCACAAAATATGCCATTATGGTTGCTTAAAGAGATATCCTCCAGATGCATGTATATTACTACATATTACATACAAACACAAAGATGGGGGAAAAGAGATAAAATAGACTTATTTTTTTACTTATTTTGCCAGCTTTGGCTCATTTGGTACAAGCAACAACAGTGGCTCACTTGGCACAAATAAAACTTCATTTCTGTTGAAATCACACTATTCACAGCTGTGTTTAGACTCCCTGTTGTCACCCTATAGCGCTGCTGAGGGGACATGCTAGTCATGCATCAATAAGATGTTACTGATCATTTGGCCACAAATTATTCCTATAAAAGCACATATATTTATATCAAAAGTGATGAAGATGAGAAGGCAGCTGTTACAACAAAAAAACAAAACAAAACTGAATACACTAATAAAAATGAAAGAAGTTCACTTCTAGAACAAAAATTTACAAATAATTTACTCACCCCTTTGTCATCCAAAATGTTTATGTCATTCTTCAGTCATAAAGAACTTATGTTTTTTGGGGAAAACATTTCAGGAATGCTCTCCATATAGTGGACTTCTATGGTGCCTGCGAGTTTGAACTTCTAAAATACAGTTTAAATGCAGCTTCAAATGGCTCTAAACGATCCCTGCTGATCATTTCACTATATAAAACCCTTCTTCCTTGGCTGGGATCGTTTAGAACCCTTTGAAGCTGGATTTAAACTGCATTTTGGAAGTTCAAAATCACAGGCACCACAGAAGTCCACTATATGGAGAACATTCCTGAAATGTTTTCCTCAAGAAGCATAATTTCTTTATGACTGAAGAAAGAAAGACATAAACATGACAAGGGGGTGAGTAAATTATCTGTACATTTTTGTTCTGGAAGTGACATTCTCCTTTAAGAGTCAGACTTTTAATTATGAGACGAAAATGAAAACTCCTGTAATTATTATTTACTCCTGTGGTTCCAAATCCATCTGAAGTCAGTGGAACACAAAAGTACACAGTTTTAAAAATCTTCATGCACATCACACAATGACAATAACATTGTGGTCAATACAGTTTATACTAAAACCATATCTTAGGTGGAAATATAAGTAATTTAGGGCTACCCATTTGCCCATGTTACCAGCTTTTTTGTATTATTATTTTATGGCATTTTGACTAATGAGGAGCTTTTAAAGGATCCGCTAAAGCCCACATATTTCACAATATCAATCCACATAGTGCAAAAACTGTCTAAAGTAGAACTGTCTAACATAAATAATACATTTAATATTGAACACAGAAAAATGTCTGTTCTTCCTTTTTCTCATTCAGACTCCCATTCAGTGAGAAAAATTACCCTTTCTTGATTTGAGCAGATGATCATTGTTAAGCACAGAGCGAACTTGTGATGAACAGCTATGAACAATCAAACACAGGAGGGTTAGTTCACCCAAAAATTAAAATTCTGTCATTAATTACTCTCCCTCATGTCGTTTCAAACACGTAAGACTTTCGACTTTCATCTTCGGAATACAAATTAAGATATTTTTGATGAAATCCAAGAGCTTTCTGACCCTGACAGCAAAGGAACTACCACATTCAAAAGCCCAGAAAGGTAGTAAGGACATCTTTAAAATTCCATGTGACATCAGTGGTTTACCTGTAATTTTATGAAGCTACAAGAATACTTTTAGTGTGCAAAGAAATGAGGGTGAGTAACTAATGACAGAATTTTCATCTCCTTAAAAAAAGAGCATGCTGTCCATTCTTTTTTAAAGACTAGTAGGTTCCACTGGCAAAACACTTACCTACGTAGAACGACAAAGGTGATGTGGCTAAAACATTTCTAGTCATAACATTCCTTATTATCATCATCAGCATTACATTTTTTGTCATAAAAAAATTTAAAAAGAACAAACTGTCAAACCATCTGACAGCACACCTATCTGACAGCAAAGAATAGATTCATCAAAAAAGAAAAAAAAAAAGTTCTCAGCAAGGCCAGAATTCAAGACTAACAATGACCTCTCAGTGGAGTTTTACTTGATTGCTCACAAGTAAACATTTTTAGCTGTTTTGAATCTGAATCATGTTCAAAGAAATTCTGCTGCGCCACAATTTCTGTCCCTTTAGAGATGTGGAATATATTTTGTATACTCTTGGCAAGTCCACAAAGGCAACACAGCCTAATCTTAAATATTCCAGCTTGCTGTAGCTCCCGCTTTGCTTAACCGTCAGCCTCCATAACGGTTTCCATACATCAAAAGTGCCCATTGGACATGTTTACTTACGCAGTTTATGCTAATTTAATCTTTCATTCCACCGAAATTCTAAACTATAGCCCTATCTATAACCTTAAAAAAACACAATCACAATTTATGGCTTGAATCAGCTGGAAAAGCCACCCCTGCTACAGAAAACAAACCATCAAATGCTGCCATAGCTGTAATGACCTTGCGCACTTATGCATAATTTTATTTACAATATAGGCAGGTCTTTCCTGCTTCTGTGATGTTGGTGTCTGCTGTTTTGAATCCAACAGAAATTCTAATCTAAACTGGGTCAGTTCTTGTATTTCTTAAGTTAGCATTTGGAACAGGGATCTGATTGATCAAAAATAGACAGTCAAGTGAATATCTGACAGGGTCATTGTAGACAGATGGCTAGATGCATTGATTTAGATATTATTTATTTCATTTCTTCAGCATGCCGACTGTTGCTCGAGGCGATAGCATTGCAATATGCGAAGTCTGAGTGAGTTTGATGCCGAGCATGCAGGCGTCAGAGTTTAGTCGTGTGTGTTTGTTTGCATGCAAAAGCAGTCGGACGTTTTGCGTGCTGTTTGTCTCTCACTTCGGATGTCCCTGCAATTCATCAGCCTCTCACATCTGCTCACTGTCACCTAGTCATTCATCACAAAAACACATGCACGCACAGGCTCACAAAAGCCCTCCATCAAAACGCTCTTACAGACAATTGCATTGCATCTACATACATTCATTGCACAGCCTACATGTATTCAGATAAATTCGAAGCCATTGAAATTCTCAAGCACTCAAACACAAAGCATGAGGCACAACAGAATGCAGTAACCACCAAAGACAAGTGGATGACTCAGTATGCAAGTCATGTACTTGAGTAGAAGTTGAGATTTATATGCTAATTACTCTATATTATATTCTATATTAAAAGAATTTCACTTAAGTGAAACTACAAAATTACCTGTTTTTATGCATTTAAGTATCAAAAGGCATGTAAAGATCATCAAAGTTCCATTATATATTCATAACATTCACATCACAACAGCTATAATCGGAATTGCAGTGTGATTTGTGAACTGTTTCAGCAGGTTCATAGAAAAGAATCAGTTAAAAATAAGACTTGTTCATGAATATGACATTGATACTGCGTTAGTTTGAATTAACAAATAATAGGGATGTGCCTGATTAGTAAATCCATGTCATAGACTGATCCATATTCAGAAAGGCATGGAAAATGAATAACGCGTTCTATGGAGACACTAAAGGGACATGGTTAGCCACTTGCTAGTGGTAGCCTCGAAAGTGAAAGTAAAAACCAAGCATGCATTTAAAAGCGATTTTAACTGCGGCTCATGTGATGCCCCAAATTTATATACAATTTATACATAATTACCCAACAATATAATTGCCAGAGAAAGCACTGAAATATATTTATTCTTCCCATATCGTATTTGTTCCCTATAGGGGTTGCGTAGAACATGTAGACAAAATTTTCTTTCCGAACACGGTATTCAGATTTGGGCACATCCTTAACAAATAACTGGGTTATTCTATAATTAGGGGTACATTTAGAATTTGACAATGTGAAGAAAAACGTTTTCTTTTTTTTCCAAAAGCCCAAACATGACCTTACTTAGCTGCTTTGAAAGAATCTATATTGTATAAAGTGCTATATAAATAAATGTGATCTGTAGGAATACGTGCATAAAATTCCATCTATGTTTGCTACTGTCCACCATGTTACCTTTACTGGGTAACACAGTTGACAGGTAACTTAGTTGACATTTTTAGTGTTTTGGGCCTATACTCTAATCTAATCTGAAGTCAAAACCATGAAATTAATTTATATTTGAGGTCATTTTCATGTTTAAATGCAGAGTAGAATAAGCAACTTTACAAAATCGGAGACCTGAATACCAGGGTTGTATGTGATATGAACATCATTTTTGAACAAAAGATAAGGCTTTTTCAACATGTAGTGTGATTGGGAAAATTATAATTGTGTACTAGAAAATCAAGCATCTGGGCTTTATATTGATGTATATTGATGGCTTTATATTTATATATTAAAAATATACTTCACGGACATTAGATGTACCCACAATTATAGAATGACCCAACTATATTGAAGTATAAAAGTAATGACATGTTATGATTTATTCACCACAGCAAAATACACACACCCAGTAGGTGTCTTTACAGGCATTATCATGAATCATTCAATACAGCTAACGTGATAGTACTCAACAGAAGTACTGATTGTCTACCGCTGTCATTGATTCTTATTATCTCCTACCATGTTTTAATGAGATGGATGTTTTAAGACTCAGCCCTCCACTCCTCACCGCCTTTCTTAATTGGATTAGCTGATAGATATAGATGAACAGCAATTCTCATGGGTCTCAAGCATCATGAGAAATCGGACTGAAAAACAAGTAGGGTCACATAAAGGTTACATGCATACCTCTCAGAGGATATGAACTCAAGCAGCACTGCATGCAGTGCAACCCTCTGCCCAATCTAAAATATGAGTCACCGAATGTTGCCTGTACACAAAGCGATTTGATGTTTATCTTGCCTGGCCTTCGGATGCAGTTGACAAGGGGGTATCTGTGCTCGGAATGTACAATGCTGGAATAGTTTGTTAGCTGAATGATAATAGATGGTCCCCTTGGATTGCAGGAATTGTTAATATTTTTGTTTTGTTTCGTTTGCAGATTTTTAAAGACACTGAGATCATTAAGTTTCCCTAATGTCAGTAATGTTTTTTCTGAACTTAAGCACATATTGATCGTCACATATTGATGCTTGCGCAGGACCCATTTGGTGTCACTTCTGGATGCTCAGGGTATCCCTTTAGTATAATTTTTAGACGTGCATCATGCTAAAGTTCGGGAGTATCTTTTTGAATAAGATATGAGAGTGTTAACAGATTGGGATCATTTTCAGCGATTAAAACCTTCTGTTATCCGCATTAAGGATATCCTATGGCTTCAGAAGACTTGGAATGCAACAGGACTTGTTTGTAATGCTTTTATACTGCTTGTTTATGGTCAGTTTTTGCAATAAATACCTGTGACTGTACTTATATTAGCCTGTTGCGTGTTTTATATTGTTCAGAAGTGGGTAGGTTTTAGGGTAGGGATGGGGTTAGGTGCGCCAGTGAAAGTACACATTATATATTTCTATTTTTACAAATGCATGCAAACCATTAAATTAAGACAAACAACTGAAAACAATGGAGGACACTGCGTGTTAAAAAATGATGCTGAAGGGGTACCCTGAGTGTCAAAAAGTGACGCCAAGGTGTCCTGACCAATTATCAATATGTGATGAGTTGAGAGTGAGAACGTACATCAGTGTTGGGGAGTAACTAGTTACATGTAACAAAATTACGTAATTTAATTAGAAAATAAATGAAACTGTAATCTGTTACAGTTATTGAGAAGTTATAAAGTGAGTTAATATCTGAATATTTTTACACACATACAGATTTGATTGATTTCTTTCCAAAATTGCATTGACTGCTCTACAATATGGAACACCAATGTTTCAAGTGTTTAGGACACAGAACAGGACATGGTTACTTGATGATTGTTTTATATCCTATTTGGGTTTGTGTATATGTTTTATTATTATTATTATTATTATTATTATTATTATTATTATTATTATTATTATTATTATTTTAATAAAGCATACACAAACCCAAATACACAAACAAAGCCATTGTTAGATGTCAGTGTTTCCTAGCATAGCTATGCAAAGATTTAATTTCAAAAACCATAGCTATTAAACTTTATCTTGTTACGATTTCAATTTGTATTTAATCCCAGAACAATCTCAAAAAGGTTCTAACATCTGATTTTGTGGTAGCTGTGCTTTAAAATTAAATATTTATAATCTTAATTCAAGTGATGAAGGATTTTGAAAGTCTAACAGTAATCAGTTTTGAGTATTACTGTAAGGTTAACCCTGCCTGGTTTAAATGTTTCAACATGATTAACAATGTAGAAAAAAAATAGAAATTTAAATTTAGAAAAGTAATCAAATGTAATCAGTTACATTTCTTTAATGAAGTAATTGAAATAGTTACAGTTTGAATAGGGTAACTTGTAATCTGTAACCTATTACATTTCTAAATTATAGAACTTATAAATATATATAAAATATAAATATTAGATGAAAAACTTAAAAATGAAATGAGGAATTACTAAAATTTAGAAAGTACTGTATTAGAAATACTACACTCTAAAAACTGCTGGGTAAAATATGGACATACCCAGCGAGTGGGTTGTTTAAATGTTTAACCCAACCTTCTGGGTAGTAACCCAACAGCTGGGTCAAAACAACCCAATCGCTGGGTATGTCCATATTTTACCCAGCTCTGGGTTATATTTAACCCAGCAGTTTTTAGAGTGTATATACAAGATGAAGTTGGAATCAAAATATAAAAAACTAATTTAAATCTTAAATACTGTAATAACACTATAATACTATACAAAAAAAGCTAAAAACAACTTCCCAACAAACAGTAGATGCAAAACATAATACTGTCTGTGTCTTTAATTCAGTATGCTTCACCTTCACTGAGAATCAATACAATGCTGGCATCAAGCAATGGAGCAAACAGAGATGCCCTTTAAATCTGTAGTCTAGGAATGAGGAAGATGCTGTATGAGCTGATAAGTTATTTATGAATGCTTTGAGAGCCTGCTATAATTATTATCAAACCACAGATCACTTCAAATTAAAGCAAGTCTGCTGATCACAAACCAATTTTGTCTTTTCTCTCCAAAAGATTACGATTTGAATTGTTCTAGACAAAGTTGTTCTTTGAACAAAGCATCCTTGTACTTGAGAGAGAAAGAGCATGTGTTCATTTAAGGTTTGAGTTTTTTTTTTTTTTTTTTTTGCTTCTTTATCAAAGCCTAGCTCCATCGTGTAACCCTATTAAGAGCGTTAAATCATCTATTAAGTTATAATGAGGTGTGAATTGAGCTTATTTTCTACTGGGGCGACTCCCATTGGGACTACCTTATAGCTCAGTGATTGACAGGTGAGGTGAGTGACAGCTTGACTGTCTTAATTAGTGTGCAGGTGCGGGCAGGCACAGGTGCACCTGTCTCACCCTACTGAAGCAGACATCATAGCTAAGACTTCAGATCTCATTTGACATTCTGTAAAGGTATATGTGTTATGAAAATAAACAACAGTAGAATACTTTGGCATGAAAAACAACATATTAGCATCTCTTTAAATTCATTAATAGGCTTTTATTTACAAGGTGAGACTGCACAGGAAGGAAAAAAAAAAAAAAAAAACTTTTTGTAAATTTATTACAAACAGCAATGAGATAATTGGAGATCTTCTCAGATCTTTCCTCTATAAAAAGCCACTGAAAATGAATGAGAATTATACTTAAGTAAAATTATTGGTACTGTGAAAAACTTTTACTCAATTAAAGTTTCTAGGTAATATCTATATATATTATGGAGTTAATGAGTAGGATCATTTGTTCTTAGTTTTTTTTTTTTTTTTTTTTTTTTTTTTATACACATTTTACTGTATACATTATATGAATAGTTTGTATGCTCAGACAAATAAAATAAAAAAAAAACAAACAAAAAAAAAAACAAGAATGTAATTTTTGCATGGAAGTTTGTTTTTTTTCCTAGAATTGCATAATACAAACTCGCAATTTTTTTTTTTTTTTTTTTTTTCTCAGAATTGTAAGATATAAACTTGCAAATGCAAGTTATAAAGTCCAGTTCTGAGAGGGAAAAAGACTGATATGTTCTCCAAATTCTGTGTTTATATCTCACAATTCTGACATAATAACTGCCAATTGCGTGTTATGAAATCAGAACTGTGAATTTATATCTTACAATAACATGCAATTGCAAATTACTTTGAAGAAAAGTCAGAATTGCGAGTTTGTATTACACAATTCTGAGAAAAAAGTCACAACTGTGAGAAATAAAATTTTAATTTTAACTAAAAAAAGTCTGAATTGTGAGTTTATGTCTCTTAATTCTGACTTAAAAGCTCTAAAATGTCAGAATTGTGAGAAATTGTGCAGAAATGGGCTTCTGTATTTTTTATTTATTTATTTATTTTTATTTTTTATTTTTGCCTTCACTGTAAAAAATAAAAAACACAATTTGAGTCATCTTAAAATAATTTGTTACCCTGCTGCCTTAAAATTTTAAGTTCCGTCAACTAAAATAAGTTTAGTCAACTTGAAATGTTAAGTTGTACTAAGTAACAACTTAGTATTTGTGTTTGCTAAACTTAACAGATGGGTAAGTAACCCAGCTGCCTTAAAATTTTAAGTTGATTCAACTCAAATATCTAAGTTGTCTCTTAGTATAATTTAACATTTCAAATTGAATAAACTTTTTTTGAGTTGACTGAACTTAAAATTTTAAGACAGCCAGGCTACCAATTATTTTAAGTTGACTCAACAAATTGTTTTTACAGTGTTGTTGGTAATGAGTAAGTCTATGGTAGTAAAATACAAGTAAAATACACATTCCCTAAAATAATACTACACTCAAGTATTATTCAGGAATTAGGCTACTCAAGATTTTACACTGCAGAACATGCATCTCCTCTAGACTTTAAGAACAGTTCTCAACAGTGTGCACTGTTTGCCAAGAAACTCAAGTCTATGATCAAAACAATCTGAAGTTTACAATTTCTAAAGACCAAATTATCTTAGCAATGATATCCACATTCATTAACTCCATACTTTTACTGTGTCAACAAATGTCTCATCTGTGACCGTTTAGATGTGAAATGTAACAACCACACCTCCATGAAACCTCCCAAGCTACAACAGAGAAACCTCTGAACAACAACCTTTTCTTGTATAGACGTAAAAAAAGATTTAAGTGTTGCCAAAACTGTTCTTTTTTTATATTGTGTATGACTCGCATTCTGAGATTGTTGCCTTGCCTTGTTTACTTGAGTGCCACATTCATCTTTGCTCCGATTTTTTTCTCTGTATGTGATCATTTCTGCTTGTGTAGTTATGCTCCATATGGGATGCCCGATTGGTGCTCTCTTTGTTCAAGCTCACAATTGAACAGCAGTAATCTGACTACTGGCATCTGCTAAAGCCACCACTTACTGTCCCTACTCACCTGCCGCTGCTACTGCTACTGATGTGTGGGTATAATTCTCTTTGTGTGTGTGTGTGTGTATGTTGTCAGATGCATTTACATTTGAAAGAGCTTCGATGTTATCATCTATGCACTGTCTCAAGAAAATTGGCTATCATCAGTGGGTCTTGTTGTTCTCGCTGTGGAGAGCATGAGGATGGAGCGTGCACGTGTGCACACATACGAACTTAATACAAAGAGGGGCATCTCTGGGTGAGTGCTTCCAAATCAATGGGAATCAGTTCAGTTCCTTTCATTGCATGTTATCAATTAACATCCTTCCACAACAGGCCAAACACATCCACACAACCTCCTGTCTCCAAAAAACGATAAGTCGATTACTGACACACTTCCTCTTTTGAGACATGCAAGGCTCCAGAAATAAAAGCATGGATATATTTCAGCTCATGTTACCGTTAGTACCTTTTAAACTGTGTTTTTGAACTGATATACTTCACGTTTAATTGAAGTATTTCTATAAAAAGATACACCAGACGTTCAGAAATATGTTTTAGTCAAGCTGTTGCATAATGGCAAGACTAAAAGCAGAATGTAAATAAAGAATTTGCTAATTTGCATGTTCTGTTTTCACCGAACATGAATGAGTGAAACCAACTACTAATGTCACAGAAACAATAACAAAACCAGTGTTTGTATTCTTTTCCCACCAAAATGATGTTTGAGGACCTTTTGCTTTTGTTATTAAAGGATATTGTCCTGTAAATCAGCTACCAAACACTTTCGTTCGTTGCAACTTTGCTTATTTATTTATTTATTTATTTATTCATTCATTCATTTATTGGGGAGACACTTATTGTGGAAGTAGCTACATATATTACAAAAAACAAAAACGGTAAACTTATTATAATATTTGCTTATAATTTCAGGTGTTTGTATTTGCGTGGTTATGTCACGCCGCAAGCAATCCCGTGCACGATGCTGTGGGAGGTAGTTTTGTCAAGTCTGAGTTTTCCCGCGGAATTGGGCTAACTATCGCGAGTTGTTTTTCATGTCTGTGGGCTGAAGCTACCCCAATAACTTGATTTTTTTCCACCCGGAACACGATTTTTACCGGGGGAACCCCCCAAAAATGCAATTAGTCTAGTTTTGCGTAGCAATTGGGCAGATTTTGTTGTGAGAATCTGGCAACCCTGGTGGAAGCTGTGAATTCTGTTAGCAATAACTTATGAGCAACATTAAAAATAATTCAAAAAGGCAACCATAAGAGGAATTATCAGTTATTAAAACAAGCAAACTTTGTTTAGAGAAAGTTAAGTCACGTAATTACCAAAAGAATGGCCCTCTCCGAATATCTTACAGACTAACACTTCAACCACTAGAGGGCATATTTTTCTTAATAAATAGTATAACTAATAAATACATGTATGTTTAAAATATTCTCAAATTATTTTGAACCAGTATGATATTTATTTGGTGTGACCCAGTTGTTTAAATGGCAGTAACAATTATTATTGTTCCGCATAATGGAACCTTAATCTTAAACATTACTCCCAAACACAAATTTTATGTAGTGAAACCCCTAACTGAACTCTGTGCTAGAGGGCTGCACAGTGTTAGACCCTTTCTCAGACCCTGGGAGCTGGTTCAATCAGTCTTTGCCACAGGACCCTGATTGAACCAGCTCCCAGGGTCTGAGCCATTCTGAACCTCATTTACTTCTGCTTTGCTTTCGATCATAGCTGACCAGCCCATCCTTTGAACTTTCGAAAAGAGTGAGAAAAAAGGTTTTACTTTAATTGGTTTTAAAATTGGATTATTGGTTTTACCCAGAATTATTACTAAAAGCATGTGATTGCTGCAGGGTGTAATAGTTTCGTTGGAATTTCTTGTATTTGTGTGTCATCTCTTTTATTTTGGAGTTACAATCTAGTCATGTGTTTTATTTTGAAGAGATTTTTACATATCATTGTTTCCTTTTATTTAGCAATTACTGTTGTTTTTAGGCCTTTATACGCCTTTGATGCGTCTAGTCAGCTGCAAATCTAAGAAGAAGAAGTCCTTAGGCCTTGTTGTGGATTATACTGAACATCTGGTGAGTTGCCCTTCTTAATTTATTTTTGGTTCTGGTTCTGGTATTGGTTTTAGTTGTGATTCCAATTCTGATTTTATTCAGGTTCCATTTTTTTCTGCAGTTTTCCTAGCTAAATAATTGAATTAAAATAATTTAATTCATTCCATTTTCTGTTGTGTAACCTTGATGCACTTGGCTTGCTGTTCATCACACCTCGCTGAATTTGTTACTCAGGGCACCCTATCAAATCATTCTCAAGGTATTCTGAAGAAATGTTGTGAAACACCTTTCCCACTGTTATTGGCCTCTTTTGTGATTATGTTGAAAGCGTGACTCTTTGTGTGTGTGTGTGTGTGTGTGTGTGTGTGTGTGTGTGCGTGTACATGCATGTGTTATTGAGTTTCTGAAGATTGGCATTGTTGTTTGTGCTGTTACCAATCTGTTAAATACTGATAAGAAAAAAAGAAAGAGCATTTGATGCTGATCATAAATTTTATAATTTCATACTTGAGTGCTAAACATATGCAATGTAGACACACACAGACACATTAATTTGAGCCAAAACCAAAGGAGCAAGTTGTTATTTTTTAATGCTAGATTCTACACAAATTTTTCACAGTCAGTCACACAAGCCAAAGAAAGTATAATTTAAAGTAAGGTCTTTAACATTGTGTATACAAGACATTTAGCACACCTTACGTGAGGTGCTATTTTTTCCACCTCTCCTTATTGAGAACTGAGAGATTGAATTCTTTCACTGTGCATGTGTTTGTACATATGGAGCTGAGAATGAATGTGTTTAGAGACACATTTCATATATAAGGCGGGTACATTTGTTCTCATTAGAAGACACATTCAATGTTTCTTATATATGAGAGCTGGGAAGATCATTCATGATGCAGAAAACATATACCACCCTCTTTCAATCCTCTTCAAAGTGTACAGTATATACATGTTGGACAGGCTGATAAATCCCAGCCTTTGATGAGAAACCTATGATGGATTTCTTCCCAGCTATATTGATCAGTTCTAGAATATTGTGATTTTCTGATAGCTAATATTTGTTTAATATATTTCAGACTTTACGCTGTAGTTAAAAAAGTCATTTAGACAGTAATGGAGATACATATGATTATAAGGAAAAAATCTGTATTTGTTTGTGGTGTTTTGTGTAAGAGAACTTGAATCAATTTATCTAAGAAAAATATTTATTTATTGTATAATAATAATGATAATAATAATAATAATAATAATAATTGATGATCAGTTATAAATAAATAAATAAATAGTAAAATAAGTAAACAAGTTAAATAAATAAAATGTATAAATAAATAAATAAATAAATAAATAAATAAATAATAACTTTAATAATTAAATACATACAAAAATACAAATTAATTGTTGTTATTGTTATTACTGGTGTTATCATCATCATACTAACAATGTTTAATAAAGGAGATTTCCACTGCACTTTTCAGTGGTAATTTGTGCACTGAGAAAGCAATACTAGAGCAAAATGCGATACATTCCTTGAAAACCATTGCTTATTCACACAGCTCTTAGTCTCTCTCTCTCTCTCTCTCTCTCTCTCTCTCACACACACACACATACACACACTTATTTGCTCTACAGCAAAGATAAAAGACTGAACCAAGGCTGAACCACTAAACCACTCTCATTTGCTGTGTAATTTAATGACAACTTAAAGTTCATAAAAACAATATATGCCTCCCAAACATTTTCAATTTCATCCTAATTAAAAATAGATTATCTTGGCGTCTGACATTTATTATAATCTTCGTCACTGACTTAAATAAACTAATGTAAAAATCCATAATCCTTTATGACACAACAGTGATTTGTTTATGGGCAAGTGTATGAGCTGGAGGCTGGCTGATCAATAACAGAGAATCAGAGCAAGAAGGTTATCACATTTAATGTGTGTGATTTTTTTTTTTTTTTTTTTAATCCTGTAGTAAACTAGCAAAACCAGACCCACAAAATGTCTACTCGTGTAAAGCACAAATCAACAAATGCTTTCTTTGAACACAACATTTGCAGTACAGTATGTAATAAATCTTTCAGTTTGCAAGTAGAGGACAAAAAAGTCCATTTGTTTTTCTCTTGCTGTTGTTTTCTGGTGCATTATTAAATTTTTTAAGCATTTAAGCTACAAAACCCTCAGCCTGAATGTAATATATAAATATTGTTTAGAAGAGGTGTCTTACTGATGAGCGTCACTTGAGAGACACATGATGAGAGATTTATGCTGAACATAGTTTTGATTTCCATTGTGTGTGTTTGGACCCATATAGAGCGTCTCAGGCTTTGCCCGGAAAACCTCATTAAGCTTTAATTCATCTGCGTATCCTATTTCTAAAATAGAGGATTGATTTTTACTTAGTGCGGCAGACCATAAATAATTCTATTTCAAATCTTTTTTTTTTTCTTTTTCTTTTTTTTTTATGAGTGCGTGAGAGAAAGGCTCTTTGTCTCTGTATACAACTTTTGCTGAGCATACAAACTGGAATCACTGTATTTTGAAACGTCTTTTCAAAGTCTTTGTCATTGTGTACTACGTCTCCTTGAACGCAGCAAGGGCCCGCAGGCTCGTCTTCGACTGGTCTGGCTATGAACAGCTGTCAATCATCCGTGCTTGGACGAACAGGCAGATCTCAGAGATGGGACAGTGGGGTCAAGGTTAACAGTCTTACTGTAATGGTTTCGTTTGAAGCAAGGCTGAGGAAAATTCCCCCCCATTTTACCGACATTCTGTAAATCTACCCTGGCTCCTTAGTTCTCCTCTCTTTGCCCTCATTAATTTCTTATGAGTTGAAGTTGGAATAGTGTGCGTGTGTGTGTGCATGTCCATATGTATGTGTGAAGTGTAAATGAAAAATATGCTAAACGCATCATGTGAGGCCAGTTCTTTTCGTATTTCAAGGTAGGCTAAATTCATAATTCAATTGGCATAACTGCAGATAGGCTGTTTCAACAGGAAAGCAGATTACATTTATAAGAGCTCAACAGTAAGAATGACCTAACTGATGAAACTGTCATTTGGCTTGTCAGACCAGTGCCGAATTGAATCTTACATTTGTTGAACATGTATTTGAGATTTATGTAGTCAAACTTGCCATTTAGTTTTTTGTAATAGAGTATTCTGCTGATTTAAATGTAATCATATTAAAGTTATGTAGCTGAGGATCAGTCAGAATTGAAAATGAGTTAGTCAGGAATTATCAGTTAGAATAAGCCAAATATTAAAAACAGATTACCATATGCTATTGTTTTCCAGCAAAGCTTTTGGCTTTAAATCATATAGCCAGTTTTGCGGGTAAACAATAGCATATGGTGATCTGTTTAATTTACTTAATTTATTTAGTAACATTACAGTGTGTGTGTGTGTGTGTATATATTTTTTCTAACAGAATTGCAAGGGTGCCGATATTTTTGGCCATGACTGTATATGTTTATTTATTTATTTTTATTTTTTTTGCATTGGAACAACACAAAAAAACAGAAGAAAAGTAAAATCTGATACAATTAACACTTAACTTAATATTTGGTAACACCCACTTTGGAAAAAATAACTGAAATCAGTTGCTTCCTGTAACCATGAATGAGTTTCTTTACACCTCTCTACTGGAATTGTGGACCACTCTTCTTTTGCAAACTGCTCCAGGTCATTCAAATTTGAAGGATGCCTTCTCCCAACAGTTGTTTTTGCTCTTCCGTCCAAGTCCAGGGTGGTGCCCACATCTGTTACTTGCCACAAGTGTGTCTAAATACAAATTACAGGAGCATCACATGCTTGAAAAGCATTTATTTCTTACAATTTTGACAAGGTGCCAATAATTTTGTCCAGTTCGTTTTTGAGTTCTGTGTGCAGTTTTATCAAGTTTGACTTCTTCTCTGTTTTTTTTTTGTTTTTTTTTTGTGCTGTTGCAGTGCAAACAAAACAATAAGCATGTGAATATCAAAACATTTACAATTGGAACAATTTTCTGAGAAAAGTGTTGCATTTTCTGACAATTGCAAGGGTGCTGATATTTTTATACAGTCATGGCCAAATATATCAGAGGTTGCGTTAAACGAAAATGTAATTTTTTTTATCAGCGACGAAAATATCTAAAGGCCGTCCGTCACTTTGACAGAATACACTGAGGGTGACCTATTGTAACGTCTAACTGTAATTCCCACCCCTGTCCAGTTGGTGGCGAGTGTGCTCCAGTGTAGCAGCAGAGCACGGGATACAGAACAAAAACGAAACTGTCAGGCATGTTTTGCTATGTATTTGATTATGCACAGGCCAATACACAGTGTGTAATCACACTTGCTCAGTCCAGTTCTTTCTCATAATACTCTACTACACATAATACAGTGAGCTTTTAACACAGAAATACAATAAGCTTTCATTGAAATGTTCCTTCGTTACTAGTTCTAAAGTGGCGTTTTCGAATCAGTAAAGGAAGCTTGGGCTCAGCTGTTAAACAGTCAACTTGAGATTTGAATCCATGGTGGAGGAGAGTAGTTTGCACAAAAGAGGTTTTTAAAGACACTCCTTTGTTGTTTCTCATGTATTTACACACTTGTGCCATCGAATTGTTATGTAAAGGCAATATCCCACGAGTAGCATTGCGATATGGCTGCACGCTGTGATTACCAAAGGCAGAATCTCAGCCGAGTTGATATACAGCCATATCACACTGCTACTGGTGTGATATTGCGCATATATATTGAAGTTTATTTACAAAACATCTGGCTCATTATAGTTGAATAAACTCCAGCTTTATGTATTATTTAAATATCTTTTTTTTTTTTTTTTAATGGAAAGTATATATTTGCTGTTATATAAGAAATTGCTAAAAATTGCCAGTGAAAATATGGACATGGCCAGTACAAATCTGAACTACTCTGAACTAGCTCCGGTGATTATTTTGATTATTGTCCATTTAGGCAGATAAGTGATCAAAAATGAGCTCCATCTGTAACAGCAGTGTCCATTATCTTGGCTAAAGACACATGATATCAGACAATCAGTTAGGGGTGGTGTTTGATTGATTTTTACTCGCTCTGTCTGTTATCTAAAGTTCACTCATTTTTTTTCCACTGCCACTGAGATTCCGCCTTTTCTCTTTTATTAACGGTGAACTGCTCACCCCTTGTCGTACCAACCTCCTCGACCGCAGACCTCTCTGCCTTTATCGGCGCCAAATCCAACACTTCATCCTCGGGTGAACGGCAAGCAATAACGGCAGGGGGAAATAACGGCGTAATCAAATCCTGTGAGCGGAGCGATCTGCCTCCTGTAACCCCGATGATTCCTTAATTTATTAGAACGGAGCTAAAGTGAAGGCAAGCCGAGAGCTGGAGAAGCCTCGAGAGACGTGCAGGGCGTTATAGTGTTTTATTGCTTCGAGTTACCTTTGAAAAGCCCCTCATCCTTTTGCACTTAAAGCGTAAAAGGCAACTATTTCAAAGGAAAACTATTTCTTTTTTTTTTCTTTTTTTTTGGCTTCATGGTGCCGCTGTTGTTCTGTGGCCTGATTCAGCAGGTTTTGTACTTTGTGAATCGAAGAATGAGACCTGTGTGCTGCATGGGATGAATTAAAAAAAAAAAAAACAGTGAGGTTCCAAATCTGTTTAGAGGTACACACAGGCCCACAAGTTTGCACACTTCTGGGATTACACATGTAATATATTATAGGACCCTGGGTATTGCGTTTAAGATATTGAGTTGTGCTTATGGGCAGCAGATTGCACAAAGAACATAAAAACAACCAATGATCTCAGCAATCTCCAATGGTCTCATGTACTTTTATGTCTTCCCAGAGTCTTTTAGACTTGGTGTCAATTTTAAAATGAAAAAGTGCAGATCTTCTGAAAATCACATAATGCTTTCTTGAATTCCTACACATACGTGCAGCATCTCCAAATACACTGTGGCCTTTGGTGTGTTCTGCGTTGCCTGCTGGTCTTTAGTCGGGTGTAGACTTTGAATACCCTGCTCCATACATCATGTAGACCCTAGAGGGAGAGTTATTGAGTGGGTGTAATGACCAAACTCTGGATAATATCACCGCTAATTAGGTTTACTGTTAGTCTCGGGCCCAGAGCACCTTATGGGTCAGGGTCAGACTAGTCCTGAGAGAGGGAGGAAAAAGGGGGAGAGACTAACGGGAGACTTGAATAATAAATTATTTAGCTGAGTCTGAGCATCCTTTAGGAGATCCTGTTGTACTGATTGTGCCGGTGTGCATTGCAAAACCACAACAATAAGTCTTACTTATGTGTGAAAAGAGCCTCCATTCGTCCTTTGGCATCTGGTCCAGTCTAGGCTCAGTCTCAGCGGGCATGCCCACGGACCGCCCACATTTGCTTCTCAGATGTTTACAGGACTGCACATGAAAGCAGTTTTGCATTGACACCGGCAAAATCTAATCCAATTGGCTGGCATACTTATGGGAGTTGCAGTTGTTGTTTCTTTTTTCTTTTTTTCCTGGCAGCATAAGTATCTTTCTCCACTGGCGGCCATTCGAAATTAGTTATGTGCTTATTTATTTGCTAACATTTTTTAGTACTAATATTTATCTATACTATAGTAAATGTTATACCAAATTTATTCTAGGGCTGGATTTTGGAAATTTCACAATTCGTTTCTGATTCACAAGCTTGCGATTCGATTTCCAAATTGATTTAATATATCAATGTGTATCATATATATCAAGCATAGTACATGCTAAATTATCTCATGGGGAAAAAAAAAATTCTCAACTAATATACATGCGAGTCAGTTGGTACTACGTTACTATAATGTTGAAATTGATGTGTTTACATTAGGAGTATTTTCAATTCTCAATTTCAATTGGCGCAATTTGAAGGGTAATGGAAACGTAGCTACTGACTGATCCATTTCATGAGACAAGATATGTATTTCAGTAAGTTGTACTCTTTCTTTTAACATACTTTGGATGTTTACTCATATTTATTTTGTGTTGAAGCTGTTATTAAAGCAGAGGAGATGATCAGTTCACGTACGCTTCACACTTCCATTTCTCTTGAACTGAGACACTACAGTCTCACTCCACATTAAATCTGTCACTCCACATTAAACAGCACCAAAACTCCATTTATTATTTGAATATTGTAATAAAATGGACAGAATTTGAAATCTAAGACTTTGTTTCATATCCAAAGTAGCAAAGCACAAAGCTTATTGCGACTTATTGGATGGGAGATGCACTACAATATTCCATTCATTAACTGAAAACAGGCTAGATGAATTGATTCTTTATGATTTAAGAATCAATATCGTTTCAGTATCGTAAAAATTTGAATTTATTCAAATTAAAAAAAAAAAAGATTTTACCCAGTCCTATTTTTATTTTACTTTAACAACGTTACTTTAACATATGTCTCATTATACTATAGTAGACATTTACGAACATGTTATAGTGCTAATATTTCATTATACTATAGTTAATGGTATGCCAGATTTAAAAAAAAAAAAAAAAAAAAAATTGCAAACAACATTTTCTAGTTCTTACGTTTTTAATTATACAATAGTAGATTGTTGATGCTCCACCAGATGATGCTCCACCAGATGATGCTCATGTATGTATTTATTTATTTTGCAAACATTTACAAACATTTCATTACAACATTCACTCATTTTTTACTATACTATGATTAATGTTTTACCAGATATTTTTATTAATTGCAAACAAAGTTAATATTTCACTATACAATTACAGATGTTTACCAGATGTTTTACTATTATCAGGTTTGTGGCATTGTCATGTCTTCTGATATAAAGACATGGAAGAAATAAACTGATCTACAGGCAGAATTGTAAAGCCTATCTCAGAAAACAAACCAGAATGTGTCTGTGGAATTGTGTGTAATTATTGCATTTGGAGTGCTTTTGCGACAACTGCTGCACCGTTTTAATTCTTTTTTTACACACTAGTTTATTATTGTGCCATCTTCTATTTCAGAATAACAAGCCCCTAAACTGAAACAAAATCAACTGTTGTTTGTCACTTGACTTGTCATTCAGACAGTCTCCTCCTGTCCAAGTGGGTGGTTCCATTATAAGCTGAATTGTGGACCTCATGCCATCAGTCAAAAATCTGTTTATGCAATACTAGTTTTAATTTAACCTTTGTCAAGGTTACAGGCAAATAGTTATGCAAACTGTGTAAAAACCCGTCCATTAAGTTGCGTATACGACCGGTTTGGCTGCACACCCCATGTGAGATTTATCCCAATGACAGTCACTGGATTTTATATGACTCACAAAGCACAGATGGTATGATGATAGCTTTTGTTTATTGGCTATATAAAAGCAGGTACCCAAGTCTGCTAATGTGGATTTAATCCAGAGTGAACGCTAGTGCGTAAACCATTTCATATATTTTTGTCGGCCGAGGTGTAATATAACCCATTCTCACATTCCCGGCATTACTAGAGAACTGCATTTTACTCAGATTGCTTCCAATTAATTGTTTCAGAAGTTGCAGTAATATAAGCAATTAAATGAGAGCATTTGAGGAGAGCACTCTCACGGAGACTGGAGGAGAGCTTAATTACTCTGACTCTTTTGATCAGATGCTCATAGAAAACATCTCTCTTGCTTTCTTTCTCTGAATTCCAGCCTTCTCATGCGGCATTGAAAAGCTGTTTTCTAAGTGTTGGAAGCCGCTAAATCAGTGTGAAATGTTAATAATCTTCATTTATTTGGCAGATATGAAATATTAATTCTTATTACAAACAAGTAGAAAATCAAATGAGTTGGTCAGTGAAGTAGCTCATTCTCTGGCCTCCACTGTTTTTTCAAGCATCTCTCTTCTTGACAAACAAACAAGCGTACAAAAGGTCTCAGACACTCGTTCTTTGTTGTTTACCTGCCCATTTTCATTCAGCTGAAGGGCTTGTGTGTGTGTGTGTTTGTTTTTATGTCTGAATATGGGTCACTGGCATTCTCAGGCTCCCAGCCCTCCCCCCTGTTTACATCACATTAGGTCACTGCATTCATTCTTTTTCCCTCGATTGGTTTGAGTGTGACAGACATTATAGAGCTGGAACAATTCGATGATGGATGGAACGACGTGATTTTACTTCATGACAGGAAATGAGTGCATGTCAAGTGACTATCTTTGTCTGTCTTATATATTGATGAACAGACAAAAGAAATGATGTGATGAGTCACTTTTTTTTTTTCCTAACCTTTCTGATAATTTTTTTCAAGCACAAGTCAAGTTTGTCGCCCTGATTTTTGTCATGTTATATTATGCTGAAACATACAGTATTGACATTGACAGTAGTGGTTGATTGATATATCACCTAGGCCAATATATTAGCCGATATTTTATCGCACCAGCTGGTATGTTTTTATTTTTGGCGGTGTGTCAGATGCAGGACTTTTATTTTGACAATGTGTGGGACCTAATGACGCAGTGCTTGAGCATCAAAGCTCCCATTGTCTGTCTTCATTAGTTTACTATCTCTGTATATACAACAGTTCTTTCTGGTCTTCGAATCTGATTGTTAGTCGAGCAACAGAAGACAGAAAATCACCCACTGCTTTTGACTGAATCATTTATTAGCCCTATTAAAGATTAATCTAAATTTACTTATAGAAATAAATATGTCTGCTTGAAAGAATAAAGAATGTGGTAAACAAGTTGTTCTAAAGAATGCATATTAGACCTATATAACCATTGACATTTCATTGAAAAAAAGACCATGTTCTTATTTCTTTATGAGAAGTGGTTTCATCTCATTTTAATATTAAGACATGTTGCGTGTCACAGCAGTTAAATCGGTGTCTTTCCTGATAAAACTTTAATATCAAACCTATACAAACCTATGTTAATTTTAGAGAAATGCTTAATAAGTGCATTACACTAACTAAACCCATTAGATTTTAGCCGACTAAATATACTGTAAAATCTTTTGATATTTAGTCGACTAAAAGACTAAAACTAAACCAATTCAGATAACTAAAACAGGACTAAAACTAAATGCCATTTTAGTCACAAGACTAAAGGGTTTTTTTAGGCAAGAATGTATTTGTTTAGACTTCAAATATGTGATTTTGTTAATAAAAATAATGTCTATTTGAAACTTTGCTTCAATGTTTTTGGAGATGTGAGCTCCAGGGTGTCAGCAGCTGTTTAGCGTTCAGCTGTTCAACGCTAATGAACCTTCCTTACCTGAGCCAGATCCTCTGGAATTAAGCTTTCAACTCCCCGTTCATTCGTTACTAGTTCTAAAGCAATGTTTTCTAATTAGTAACGGAGGCTTGGGCTCAGCTGTTAAACTGTCAATTTGAGATTTGAATCCATGGTGGAAGGAAGTAGTTTGCATAAAAGAGGGATTTAAAGACACTCCGTTATTGTTACTTATGTATTTACACAATCGTGCTGAACCGTTGTATAAACACAATATCACACTCGTAGCCATGTGTTATGGCTGTTTATTGGCATGCTGTGATTACCTACGTTCGAATGCCAATGACGGTATACAGCCGTATCGCACTGCTACTTGTGTGATATTGCTCGTTTAACAGTTCTTAGACATTTTTCGTTTACCATTTCTGAGTATGCTGTTAAGTTATGTTTACTGTTTAAAAAATATATATCAGACTGAACTGTTAAAGTAAACAGTGTACAAAAATAGTATAGTATTTTGGTTTTCTAAAGTTAGTAATTCAACAAATAACATATTTATGCCATTTACACAAGTCTTTGAAAATCTCTCTTTCTCTCTGTGGCATTTATATTAGGTGCTATCAGTACATTAATTGTTTAGCACAGATTTTTGTCTTTTATTTATATTTGAGTTGTGCATCAGTTCTCTCTGCAGTATGTGGAGCACTTAAAAAGAATAATTTGAAAACAAAGATGACTAGGTTGTTATCCACTTTGAATTTTACTCTGTTCATTCAGTTTAGTTTTTTTAAAAGAGCACTTGATTGTGAAAAGCACATACAGAGATAACAGCTATTAGCATTTAATACTTGTGTATGTATTCAGTTGCATTTAAATGATGAGTATTCCCTATTTGAACTGGCTGGTAAAATGTGTCATTCACTAGCCACTCTAATTCATGATGATTTGTGGTTGCATTACAGTCATATCTTGTACATTTGTATATTAACTGTAATAACTGTAGTGTGGTTGCTAGAGAATTTTTCACAATTTGCTGAATTTTTTTACTGATATAATTGTGGTTGGTACTTTTAATTATTTGTTTTATAATGTTTAGGTTTCTTTTTTTAACGCATCTGAAATTTTTAATTATCTCTGTTGAGTTTTCTATAGTGAGTGTTGATATCTGTTTGCACCTAGTTGACAGCTCAACTTTAAAGTTCACCAGAGAAAACAGACTCTCAGCTAACCACAATAGAAATGCAAACACCCACACCACCCTTAATTGTTTACAAAAGATTATAATATTCTTGTACTGTAAATGCAGTATTGCCAAATACAGTGTTAGAATCATGACAGTGACATAGCAGGTGCTTCAAAAAATAAAGCAAACAAAACTGCTACTTTGATCTGATCTAAAAGAGGTGTCGAGAAGACAATGAAAGGTACTGAAGTTTGACGGAGAACAGGTAGAGATTACAACATTTAAAGCTTTTACAGACACATAAAGGGAGGGTGAGTACAGGATGTGTTTTCCCTACGAGTCGTAGAATTCCTGAATTTCAATTAAGGCATCAAATGGATTGATCTATTAATCTATTGATCTTTTTGTCCCACAGTGGAAGGACACTTTATTTCCCAGAATGCATTAACTGTGTTGGCCCTGTATGATGTAAGAGTAAAGATGAGGACTGTGTGATTGGAGGTAGAGTTTGAAAAAAGAACAAATACATATTTAATAATAGCAATACGTGAAGCATTCGAATAATCTTAATAAAAAGAGACTTCATAAAATGGTCATAATAGACTTGTAGGTTAGGTATTTATAAGTGTCTGTTAAGTGATTTGAGGAGCAAATGTTTAAGGTCATTTGGCACTAATGACTCACTTATTAGAGTATGATGATGTTTCATAATTGACCTTTATACAGCTTTTATCATTTTCTTCATAATGAACCTAAAAGCCTCTGGGGTACTTTTATCAAGATATTGATATCTAAATAAGTACTTTTATCACAATATCGATTTAGGTACAATTGAAGTGCTTATCGACTGTTTTTAAGTGAGACAATTTGTATCAAACTAATTTTTCTGGGACATTATGTTCCCACAACCCAATAGATAAGTGCTGTGAGACCCAGCTTCAGAATCTTGGGTGCACTTAAAACCATTGTCTTGTGGATCATGAACCGTGAAGCACTTTCTTCAAGGTAAAGAAACTGCATGGTCTGCAAATTGCCATCTTCGGCGGCAGCTTCCACAGGTATGTCATGGACAGTCAGGAATAATGCCTGTCATCTATTCCATATATTCCCTTCTCTTCTATCCAGGAAGGTTTAAGAACAGTTCAACCAGAACAACTACTTTAACCTTTTTATTTTAGTCAAGTTTGCCTTTTTTAGTCTAAAAGTGGTTTATTTCACAGACAAGAATCCATGATGCATTTTTATACCATTTTCCATAGCTACATGATATATTAAACCCATTTAAAAATCATGGTAAAGAATAATACTATTGTGAATTCACAAACGCTACGATTCAGTTGAATAAATATATGTGATACAGTTTTAATATATGCGCTTTCATTAATTACATTATTGTGTAGGTTACGTACGTGCGTCTCAGAGCTGCTTTTTTTGGTTGGATTCCCCTTGTAGAATTACCATTTTAAGAGCTATATATTGAGTTATTGGGGTTGCTTTAACCCGCAGACATGAAAAACAACCTACAGCAACAGTGGTAAAGTAGCCCAATTACACGGGAAATCCACAATCTTGGCAAAACTGCTACGGGAACTGTTATTACTTACATGTGTGGAGCATCTCAAACTACATCTCTGCATATTGCTGTGAGTTTGGGTTTATAATGGCATTCATCAGAGAACCCAATGTGCACTATTTCATCAGATTTGTAAGGTAAATCATTTATAAACCTACGCAAACACATAAATGTCTTTTTAAACGTTAACTGTTTATCGCGATTTTCAAAATAAAAGCTCAAACCCTCATTATGTGTTTACATGTTTTGATGTCCACACATTCAAGAAATTACAGTGGCTGCCAGTGTTGCCAGTTTTGTGGTATTCCTGTGTAACTGGGCTACTTTAACACTGTTGCTGTGGGTTGTTTTTCATGTCCACGGGTTAAAACGACCCCAATAACATATTATTTAGCCCCTGGAATGCTACTTTTACCAGGGGAACCCCCGCCAAAAATGTGTATTTTACCCCCCGGAATGTATTTTACTCGGGGACCCCCTTCAAAACATGATTTGGCTACTTTTGGGCTAGTTTTGAGTAGCTATTGGGCGGGTTTTGTTGTGAAAACCTAGCAACCCTAGTGGCTGCAGCATTTCTGTAATAAAGAATGGACCAATATTAAACATTAAAGGAGAAGTCCACTTCAAAAACAAAGATTCACATATAATGTACTCACCCCCTTGTCATCCAAGATGTTCATGTCTTTCTTTCTTCAAAAAGAATAAATAAATAAATAAATAAAATTATCCAGTTACTCGATTAATCATCAGAATAATCGACAAATTACTCATTTACCAAAATAATCCTGTCAGCCTTTATTTTAAAATCAAGATGGTGACCTCCCCAGTGTATGTTTCTGCAAGTGCACATGTGAAAAGTCATATTTTCTCATTTCAGATACACTGTTTCAACTCGTTCCCCTCTTTCGCAGATAGATAAATGGCAGGCAGATATTCGTTACACACTTGATCCGTTTCCATGCCTTTTGCTTTATTAACGATTTTTTAAAATAAAACAATCTCTTTCACGCCCAGAAATAAAATGCACAGATAACTCACTTTAATTAGTACTGTCATGCCGCACCATCCGTCACCGACGTCTCTTAACGGGGGTCTAATTTTAAACTTTATCGCCACAGAAATCAACGGGAGTGATGAATATGCGGGTAAAATAATTTTATGTTTCGTCACTATTACTTTTGTCCCTGTTGAAAGTGAAACATGTATTAATCTGGCAATTATGATTTCATTAAAATCTATAAATGGCCAAGCATTAACAGTAGATAAATTAGCTCATTCGTTTCAGCCCCGGAGCTTAGGGAACATTAGGGCACGCCCTTTCTGTTCCACAGACTGTTCATGTGGGCATATATATGCGCAATCATGCACTTTGCGAACCCTGAGACTGTACAATAAAGATAAAAATGCTGTTTAGGGTTTGAGAAAGTAAAACTACCGAAGGCTAGGGCAAATGGCCATTTTATTTATTTATTTATTTATTTATTTATTCTCTCTCCAAAGTCACTGATCACATTATTTCAGTCTAAAGTTATATTTATAATACATGTGCATATATAATAACTATATGAATGATATTAGCTGTGTGTTTATGTCCCACACACACACCTGCCCCTAGACGTTATCAGTTTACTCCATCATATTGAACCAAATCCATCTTGGCGCCACTTACTTCTCGGAATCACCAATACATCAGCAAAAAGGAGCGTGCGTACACCGCAAACAGACACACACGATATACACACAAATAGAAAAAGAGCGCACACGCACTCTCTCACCCACACACACACTGGAGACATCCAGCTGCCACCACAGACCTCAAAACAAACCTCAGGATTAATATTTAACAATCCTCTCCCTCTTCCCTGACCACTGCGTACCAGAAATACACACACACACACGTACACGCACTTCAGCTTCAGAGATGCGTATATATTAAGACATAGTGATACTTATCTAGATACATGAAAGATCAAAGCTGAAGAAAAGACAGATCTCAAAACTAATTTTGACACTCAGTGTGCATGACCATGATATGATGTCTATGTTTTAAATAAGGTTTTCAAGAAAAAATTCAAATACGTATATGCACTCATACGGGAACATACAGAGATGATGGCAGATTGTTTGTCCAATAAGCTGTCAGTTTAAGAATGTAACTATCACCATGTCTCATATAATTGGCTTCTGTGCGACATTTAAACGTGTTAGTGTGTGTTTGCGTGTGTGTGTGTGTGTGTGTGTAAATAGGCTGACAAGGCTGAGGGAGTGTGTTTCACACCTTCAGTATCTCTGTCAGATCCATCTGCTCAAAGAACAGCTTATCATGCTCTTGACATTTACCACACACACACACACACACACTGATTTGTAATATTATCTTTCTTAGACCAATTCAGTCCCTAGACCATAAGCCTGTATCTTGTGTCACATCCTGTCAGCATGAGTTCCGTTGTGTCGCCTGGACATGGTCTAATTGCATCGTGTTCTGGTAATGTTATGTTTTCTTACTACGCTCAATAACAACCTACTGTAAATACCACCCAGTGTTCAGTTGTACAAAGCGTCCATTTCTCAAATGTCCTTTTCATAATTAGCAAAAGCCTAGGGTATTCACAGTCAAGTTAGTTGTTCATGTTCAGTCAAATGTGTCTGGTTTTGAATGTCAAAGTTTTGAACATAACTTTTAAGAAATAATATCCCTTAATTTTAGCATGTTCTTTGCAAAAAAAAATCATACATAATGCATAAGTAATATTTACCACTTTTATGTACAACTGAGAGACTCAAACACAACTATTAAAAAAGGTTCAAACATTCACTGATGCTCCAGAAGGAAACACGATGCATTAAGAGTCAGGGGGTGAAAACTTTTGACATCACATGAATTAATTATATTTTAAGTCATGTTAGAATAGAAAACAGTTATTTTGAATTATAATAATATTTCTCACTATTGCTGTTTTTCCTGTATTTGTCAGATAAGTGCAGCCTTGGTGTGTGCGTAAGATAATTATTTAAAAAACATGTGTATATATGAATTTGGGTGGACTATTTAATTATTTTATGTACTTTTTTTGGTAATATACCATGTACAATAAATATAGCAATGATTGTGGAGAATATGATTGGTGTTACTCCCACATTTGAATTAGAATATTGTAAAAAGATGTACTTAACCCATGTTGTGATTCAGGTGATCCTATGCTCGCCTGAAAATGAAAGTTGTCCTGTGTTAAGTGGGATTGGGATTAAGTTGCATGTAATGATACCAAAAAATGTCCTTCGAGCAGAAGTGTGAAGAACACCAGAGATTTTTCAATTCTTCATATCTGCGGGATCACTCCCTCGTTCTTTCTCTAAGCCTGTTTTTTCACGTTCAATAGCGACGCTACTCAAATCTCTCCAACAAGTTTCAATCACAACTTCCTCCTTCTCATCAAGCCCCTTCAGGGTCTGCAGTGGACTGTATCTGTCTGATTTTGTCAGAGAGTTGTTACTGTGGCACATCAGCAAAGGTGCTTGGGATCAAAATGAATCACAAGTCAGAACCAGTCTGGATTCCAAAGCTGTTTTTTGATCACGGGTAAAGACAAAGGAACAAAAAGGCCTGAAATTAATCCGAACCTTTTCTTGTAATACATCAAGAGTTAATCAGATGCTTAAATGTCACACAAATATTATCCATTACTCTCTGGTGGAGTGTCAGGGTGACTGATATAACAGGGTATGAAAAGTTGTTGCTAAAGACGATATGTGAAGTTCTCTGGAACAGCGTCTGACTTGAGGTGAAAGTATATACTTTTTGAACTACATTTATTCTGGTGACTCATGCACAGAATTCAACTGTGAAAGATAAACTGAGAATTACTTCCAAACACTACTGTGGTGGTACCATGGTACAGTGAAGGTATCAAAGGGTAACACCATGGAAATGTAATATATATCATTGTGTTGAGTGATTGCAGTATTTATATGTGATGCAGTACCCAAAGGTACTTCAAAGAACAGAAAACAGTGAAAACAGTTTTTTTTTTTTTTTAAATAAAAGCATTATAGTACAAGTTTGTTGGTGTTTAGAAGAGATGCAATAGATGAGCCGGGGTGGTGGGTGGGTGCTTGGTGAGGTGTGTTAGGGGAGGATGCAACAAATCAGTTCTCTGTACATGGATTACTGGGTTATCTGGATATAACTGAAGATATGACATGATCCTGGATTGCTCTTTCCTTTGAAGCTTATCGCCAAGTTGTCTTGATGGCAACATGTCCATAAACTCAAACCCCAAAGTGTGGGAGCAGGTTGTAGCTGTAAACAAGATTAGATCTTGGCTTTATGTAAGAGTTGCCTGCCGTGATTTTAGAACAGTGTACCTGTCCCTTGAAAATGTAACTTGTTTTTCACTAGAAAAAAAAAATGTAACAGGTAAACACTTACGAATTTAATTAACCTGCAACTTTCTGCCAGCTTCTTCTCCTCGTTTTGGCTGCTTTGGCAGTGTTTCATGGTCCAGAAAATTTTAAAAGGCCCTTATTTTTGACTTTATGTTTCATAGTCTTTTTAATTAAATTAAACTTTTATTATTATTTCTCTTTACAGATTTTTGTTGCTGTTATTATTCAGCAAAAAAGTTTTTTAAGGTCCTTTTGCACCCTACACTACTGTTCACTACTGGGAAGGCTGCGATTATTTGTTCTACTGTGTTTTAAAATACAATTTATTCATGTGATTGCAAAGCTAGTGTCATTACTCTAGTCTTCAGTTTCACATGATTCGTAAGAATTCATTCTAATATTTGTCAAAGTTTGAATGATGTAATTAAAAGTAGGTCATTACACTTAAATCAAACCACAATATGGACTAGTATCTATAAATATTACGCCGCAAATAATACCATTTAAATGTGAATCCTGCATATTCTGCGTGTCTCTCTTTTAATGAATGAGCAGATGAGCAGTTTTGTTTACTACACACACTGAAGCACGCCTGACACTCGCGGTGATTTCAGCATCTGCCGTCTCACTAAATGAGGACATAAATACATGAACAATATCTGCTGAGAGTCACTTCATGAGCATTTGACCGTTCCATTTTAGTAAAACTAGCGTTATATCATATACACACAGAAATGTAAAGATAGACACGGCAACCTGTCAAAATAAAAGTCCGGTTTAACTTGAAGGCATAGTGCCAGGTATATATTACTACTGTTACTAAAATGAAATTTTATTTCATTATATTCATTATTTTTTAGGGTATAAATCACACAACATTTCTTTTATGTTTTAATTTTAATAGTAAATTCCCCTTTGTTTGCAAAAAAAAAAAAAAAAGTTTGCTTAATTTTCAGTAATTAAAAGATACATGAAATGAATGTTTTATGCCTTATTTTGATAACCAGAACATTTTAAATACACAACACAGAATTTCTAAGTTTCATAAGACTGTTTTGAGAATAAATTTGAATAAATTAAGTGTGCATTCAAATAATTAGACATACTAAAACAGAGAATTTGATAACAATAAAACATATGGTTGAGAAAAAAAGAAAACATTTCATAGGGCCCTAAACATGTTATTTTCGTTAAATCTATTAAATTGATGTGAAATTGTATTAGTTTCATGATTTTAATTCATTAGACATACTCTTTGATTAATAACATTTAATTTAACCATCAAAATGGAGTTGAGAAAAATTAAAGCGGGAAAAAAATGGAATTTGGAAAAAAATAAAACAGAATTTGGCAAAAAAATAAAACGGATTTCATAGGGCCCTACCAAAGATCTTTGGTCTTGGGAAAGTTCTTTAAATAAGTAAAGTAAGTAAATAGTTTCACTCCTCTCAACTAAATCTTCTCAATATTCAATTCTTCAAGTCTTCAGTTTCAGACTATTAATTTACCTTTCAAGATATCATCACATTTACCACTGCTTGGCTAAATTTTCTTTGCAAAATCCACTAATTTCAATTGAAAAATGAAGAATTTTGCATCATGAACTTCCAGCGCTACATACATTTTCCCATGTAAAATTTGCATTGGGTTTACGTTTGGTGAACTTTGATACATAAATCTGCAAGCCTCTAGGTTTGTAACAGTGACAAAGCAAAACTGCAGATCCACAATCATTTCTACAGATATTTCAAATGTATATTATGTCAACACATTTTGCTGCATTGCTTATTATCATTTCCAATATCGATATTTTTGCATTTTCCATTACTTTTCCATTAAACCCACAAGAATAATTATCTACGGCAACTCAATTCAGCTATTCTAATCAAATCTGCATGTGTGATTGAAGAACCAAATTAGCCAGAGAGGAATTAGTACGATTAGCAGAATCTGGTGTATTATCTTGGATGTATTAAACAACGTACAAAGAACAGGGCCCGGGATTCATCGAGGCGGGGTAATAACAGAGAGACGCAACGGTTTTTACATAATCTGTTGTGTTTAGAGCAGTCTGTCAGATCTGGCACATTCAAAATGTCCAAGCCGGCTTTCTTTGAACTGCTTTCTGTTCGTACAACTTTATCAACACCGAATTAAATGCAAATAGCTCCCTCCCTCCCTTTTTGCTCGCTCTCTCACTCGTGCGCTTTCTCCCTCTGACTCACAATAACAAACAAACAAAGCACTATGGAAGAGAACAAAGCGGAGGTATTGTCTCAAAGGACGACAAGGAATACAACATTTATAAGCATTCTGTGGATGTACGCCCCATCCTCTCAGCAGTCAAGGCTTTTAGCTCCGACTGTATGACCACGCTGATGGGCCGCACGCACTCCCGTACGCCTCCAGACGCAAAATGTTTAAAAAAGGAGGAGCTGTTCTCTCTTTAACCTTCAGTTTTCCTCAAGACGCATGTAAAAATGGCACACATTCTCTCTGCGTGCGTGTGTATGAGCGCACTGCTTTTTGAAGCAGACTGAGATCTGACAGAATGTTTCCAGTTCCGCTGTATCTGATCTCCCTCTGTGTGTGTATTGATTTGGTTCTGTGGTATATTCTGTCAGCCCTGCGAGCTAACTGACCCTTTGATCCTGTCAGACAACACGGCACAAACATTTTGTTACATCACATTTAAAGTTTTTGGCTGCATTTGAAGTTGGACTCATAAACACGGACGACTCCTTGAAGGTCTGCTTCCATTTCAAATGACTTTCAGATTATGTGAAGATACTCAACTGGCAGAAATTGATGTGCCTGTTAGCTGACTGACTTCTCTTATCCATCTTTAGGTGGTAGATCTAATAGACAGACTTGCTACACAGTGTGAACTCCGAGGCAGCCCCAGACCGTGGCTTCTTTTACTTCGCCTGTCACTGGAATATTTTAGTCGAAATGCAATTCTGCAAGACAATTCCATTATTTTGAATGAATTATGAATTTGGGACTGTTTACAATGAATCCCTATAGTGAGATCTGGAATGACAGAGAAAGATAGAAAGAGTTAGAGATGGTTTACCCTGGAGATGTTCTCTTGGTTGAAAGGGCCTCCCACATACTGTAGACAGCCAGTCTGTCTGTTTGATTCATTTCCTATGTGTGTGTGAGTGTGTGTATGAGAGAGAGAGAGAGAGAGAGAGAGAGAGAGAGAGAAGGAGAGGGAAAGCGAATAAGGAGAATGGAGAATATTTCATCATATACAGCAAATGGTGCAGTGCCCTCTTGTGGAGTGACAAATCTCTCAGTTCAGTTTTTAAACCAAAATAGCTATTCCTGGACCTGTTGACAGACCAGAATTCAGATGAAATCAAAAATTTGATAATTTACTCACCTCCTTGTTGTTCAAAACCAGAAGGTAACCACAGGTGAACCCATGAGTTTGGTGAACTGAATCAACATATTTATTAAAAATATTTGACTCAAAAGTACAAGTTGGGCAGGAATCTGATGATACTTCACTGTACTTCATCAAAAAATGATTTAAATCTTGGTCTGTTTCTTAGACAAAGCTTATATTGCTTTAGAAGACCAAAAATACAATGCACATTTATATGAACCACTGTGATTATTTTATGATGTGTTTTTGTCATTTTGTAGCATGACAGCCATGTACTCACTTATTATTTACTTACTTTGCTTGTTTAAAACCATCAAGATGTTATAAATGATGAACATCCCTCTTTTCAGAGTGAGGATTGGGGCTGTCAACAAAGACACCGTAAAGCTGATCTGTATACCTAACACAATGTATTTCAAGACTTCTGAAGCTGTACGATTGATTTGTGTGATGAGCAGACCGATAATAACTGATGATTTTCCCTCCAGTGAGCTGTTAACAGATGCGACCAGATCATTTACTCAGTCAGTTGAATGGAGAACCAAATCAGCCTGATTTGGAGATGAATCATCAGATTGGTTTGGTGAACTGGACCAACCGATGCATTGAAATTATGTGACTCAGTAAACAGTTTGTTCAGGAATTTGATGATACTTCACTCATAAAGGCCTTGACAGCCCTGTCCTCAATTAAATCTGGCATTATTTATTTACCTTCATGTTTTTTTTTAAACATTTTTAAAGGATTTTGTACTTTTCGTTCAGTTTGTACTTTTCATTATGAAAATAAATAAAAATTGGGGCTGTTCATCTTTAAAACACCAAGTTGTCTGTACACATCTTGCATTTTAATTTAAATGTGAAGCTGTATGATACATCTGTGTGATGAACAGACTGACAGTCATCTTTCCCTCGTCGTCATTATTGAATCAGTGAGCTGAAATCAAGACCTGGATCTGTCCAATTTCTGAACAAATAATTTAGATTGGTTTGGTAAAATGGATCACACAAAGCTGACTTCAGAAGAGTAGAAATTTATAAAATTAATCATATGAGTCTCTTTAATGGTCTTAAAGGTTCAAGTCTTAAACGCTCAGCATTATTCTATGCGTTGACGTCAACTTAGGCTTTTGGAAATACGTGCTTCTATATACATTTCTGCAAACCTGAAAAAATGTACCTATATGTACAAATCACTGCAGTTTCCAGTTAATATGAATAAAACTTGTATTCCTTTTCACACATAGTATGATTTACACAGAGAGTTTTAATTAATAAAGCCTAATTTTCAGACGATTGCTACTGCTGAATGTTATATTTTGGTTTTAAAACAACTTTAACTTCCTGCGCGATTTAAAAATAGATACTTTTTAACATTGTCGTCACATACACCTTCATATACATGAGTTTTCAAATGTAGCCAGTTTGCTCGGTAGCTCACGCCATACGGCATTGCACTTGGGTGATGAAGAGCTCCGGTTCGAACCCCGTAAAACTACGGTGCGACAAAACAGCTGGAATCTGAATGAGGAAGTAAAAATAGCACGTCTGCATCACAAAATGCATTTTTTTAGTCAGTTTTGCATTTGTTAACACTATCGGTTACGTTTAGGGTTGGGCTTGGTGTAGGGGATATTTCCAATAAGACAGAGCATTAACCTTTACAGACATGCCCCAGATATTTGAATTCTGAACATTTGCCATACGTACAGTACCTCCAAGCAGCATAATAAAAATGCAGCAATACGTGCCTGTACTAACATAATAAAAACACTCCAAGGTAAGTACTGAACGTGTGTTTTAATGCCACTTTCTGGACATTTCACTTTGAAACTGCGTCGAAACGTGCAGTAAGGTACGTAATTACGGTGTTACAGAAATGTATGTAGAGGCACGTATTTCTAATGAGCCTGGGTTGTTTGACTTAATTTAAACTGAAACAGGAATGCAGGGCAGGACATTTCAAGCAGTCCCACACCCTTTTTTAAACAGCCAATTGCGTTTTGTTTATATCACAGCTTGGACCAGACCCGTTGAGCTCAGTAAAGCCACATTTGACAGCATATGACAGTCACAATCTTATCCATATTGCTATAAAATGCAGCATTCAGTGTAGAATTCAAATGGGTCTGGTAGGTTTTATGGTCTGTGCAGATTCACGCATATGATCCGCTCAGTGCTATCGTGTCTCTGGACCGGAGCAAACTGTGTGCATGCAGTGGTGGTTCGCATGACAAAACGCCCCAATGTAAAGCATATTTACACTGTCTGAATCATTCCGATCAGGGGTGCTCAACCCTGTTCCTGGAGATCTACCTTCCTGCAGAGTTTAGTTCCAACCCTGACCAAACACACCTGTCTGTAATTATCAAGTGCTCCTTCAGATCCTAATTAGTTGGTTCAGGTGTGTTTGATCAGGGTTGGAGCTGAACTCTGCATGAAGGTAGATCTCAAGGAACAAGGTTGAGCACCCCTGCCCTATATGGTGCACTATGTGCCATTCACCATACAAAAAACACTAATTCTGTGAACAAGTAACTGATCTCAGACACAGCTTCAGTGTGTATTTATAGTGTAAGAGGCAGGCGCTTTGGGTTTTTGAGAGCATTTGATTGGACAGAAAATTAGAATTTTGAATGCTTATATGTTGTAAATGCAAATTTTGTCATTGTTTTGGAGCACACTATTTTAAGGCTAACATATTCATACTAAAAACCAAAAAACTTCAGTTTTGATTTAAATGGGACTTTAATTGTGCCTATTTTGTAATTGTGGACCTTGAAAACCACAGTCTTTTATTATATTAAATCATAAATGAACCCAAATCCTGAAATCTGCTTTTTGTGCTCTATGAAGGAAATCAAGTCATACAGTCATGAAGGTGAGTAAATGACAGAATTTTCATTTTGGCTGAACTATTCCTTTGCCAATTTCAGTTTCATGAACCAGTGATCACAGATCAGCCTTTCATCTACGCTAAGAAACACAGGTGTGCTCGTACTTGGCAGCATTTTCCCGATGGTGTCATCAGTTCAAATGATGTGAAAGCAGTTTCAGCAATCATGTCCATATGTCACTGATATCACATTAGGACAAGCACACATTTCACAGTAGCTTCAGAGGGGGCTGGGAATGAGTATTCCTTTGCCAATGTCAGAATGAAAGTGAAAAGGAAAACATAATGGTACTCTCTTCCCTTCATTCATCTGTTGTTACTTTTTTTTCTCCTTTTCCTCTCTTACCTTTATGTTCACACGGGATGAGCAAGAAAGGTAACGAGGAATGTCAAGGTTGTGCTAAAGCAGCATACCAGCAAACTTCTCTTTTTCTCTCCTTCACATATACATGCACACTTTCTCCTCTTAAAGTGTGTATGTGTAAGAGTGAGCAGCCGTGCACTCAGCTCGATGTCTGATCTTTCTGCTGAGAAACTCGAAATGTTAGATGGGCTTATTAAACAACTAAGCTGTCCTGCAGTCGGATGCAATCTACCCGTGGTGTTTGGGTCACTGACCGCGTGTAAATGCTTGTTGCTTTTCTTTGTTCCTGTCAGAATCCTGACGTTTTCAACAGCAAAACAATGAGGTGAGCACTGTACAGTTCTTCACTTTACTGGTCTCACAATATTCAAGGTTCACAGTGTCTGTGATTTATTTTAGCATTGAAGAGCCATTCAGTTTCTTTCTCCTGTAAACTGTCTTTCTTTCTCTCTGTTAGCAGTGTGGGTCTCACACTAAGAAAGGATCTCGGATAATAGCTCCCTTGGATAGCATCTAAGAGTGTCATTCATCATTTATTTATTTATTTTAGGACGTATTTATTTATTTATATAATTTTTATATTATATGATTTTATTTATTTATTGATTGATAATTCTAATATGGTATGGACATCCTAAAAATAAATAAATAAACATTATACTATTATATTATTTTTTTTTAGAATGTCCGTATCATATTCGCATATATCACTGAACTATTGCATATATTGATTTATTTTATTATTATTTTTTAGAATGTCCATACCATAATAGCATTATATAATGCTATTATGGTATGGACATTCTAAAAAAACAATAATAAAATAAAACTGAAGTATTGCTTTTTATTATATTATATTATTCTATTACATTCTATTCTATTCTATTCTATTCTATTATAAATTATACTATATTATATTCTATTATATTAGAATTTCTTTTTATATCTTAGGATATCAATACCATATTAGCATTATTTATATAGCACTGAACTATTGCTTTTATTTAGAACATTTTATATTTTATATTAATTATAATTATAATTATTTTATAATTATTATTATTGTTGTTATGTAAAAATTATAATTTACAAAATCATCCATTTATTTTTTGGCCAACCATATTTAAAAATAAACTGTTGTTTTCCAATTCTATTCATTTTTTTTTTATATATATATTTTATTGAACCAAATTATAAGAAGGAGAAACAAAAAAAAAAAAAACTTAGTATTTGTTTTATATTAGCTGCCAACAATGTAAATGCAGTTTAACATAAAATGCAAATTGTCTTCACAATCATTCATTCATTCATTTGTTTATTTGTTTTACATTTTGTTCCAGAAATCTGAGTTTGAGTAAACATGATTGACCAAATATGTAGACCAGAATATAGATATTAGATTGTGTAATTGCCTCTACATCTTTTTACCTTCAATAAACATGTACAGTAATTTTCAGTATAATTAATTGTGTTTTATAAGTCACATGTAAAATCCAATTGGCTCAAAAATTGAATGTTCATTACTTTTCTGGTTGTGTCAGCAACATGCTGATTGGAAAAACAATACAAATTCACCAACAACAACATGTTTGTTGTCTGCTTTTATTAAATTTTAAATGTAATTTATTATTTTCCTTGGAGATTAAAGTGGGTCAAACAAATAGGATGCTGAAAACACTCACATGCCTTATCTTGATTGAATGAGCCTGTGTCGCCCTCTCCCTCTGACCCTTGGCTGGTTGGATTACCATAATCCATAATCTAGTGCTTGAATTGAGTTGGGCTGTTGCCCGCGTCCTTTCGGGGGGACCATATGAGGTGTGTGTCTCTGAGCGCAGGGGCACTCTGATGATTAAAGGCCCAGATCTGACATGAATCTGTGTGTCTGAATCAGTGTGTTGGCCCGCGGGCATGCAGCTTTGTACTCAACTGTCCCCTGCTTCTCTATAACTCTTTAACAACAAAGCAGATCAGATTGAAGCAAGGGATAGACAACGCATTAACGATATTACTGCAACATTAAGGGGGTTAGAGGCAGGAGGCACTTTGCGGCATTGCATATGCGAGCAGTGTGGGGCTTTTCTTATTTCATTTTTTTTATCTTAGCTTCTCTTTATCACCATAAGTGTCTATGCAGAGGGATGGGAACAACTGCTCCCTAAACAGTCTGGGGCAAGATAGGGGTTACGACACACTGGCAAATAGTTCATTAGCCTAACGGTAGGCCATTTATGGTTTCCAAGCAACGTACCAATTTGACACATTAATATAGAATTCCAGTGGTGTACTGTAGGTTTGTTTTAACATTGACTGATTCTAAAATGTCCCTACCAAACTATACAGATGCACTGTGTTTTTCGCCTACACTGTGAAATTGCATGTTACAGCTCATCAGTTGTTCTTGTTTAGAGTGTTTATGTAAGTATTCATCCATTACCTTTTCTACACAGAAAAAAAATATCCAAACAGCACATCAAAGCTGATTTTGTTTAAAAACCCAGATTCTTTTACAGCTTTTACTTATGTTGTTCAGTGTAAAATTGTAGTGTGCATTTAACAGGAGATTTAAATACAACATATACTACCTGTTAGGGCTGGGTTTTAACACAAATTTTACGATTCGATTCAGATTCACAAGCTTGCGTTTCAATTCAATTTGGTTCAATATCAGTTATTTTAATGGCTGCAATGATATTAGTATCGTGTTATCATGACAGTAAAACTGTCTCAATATTAGTGTGGTCACATGTTGTTATGAAACGATTTAAGTCTTCTGGGCAAAAAGTGTAAATTTTTTTTTACAGTTTTCTAACATAAAAATTAAAGTTGTGTTTGGCACAGTATCTGTCAAACAAACTCAAACTGAAAGCACAATATATCCCTTAATCCCTTCATCAAGTCTGTTTTCGCTGTATGGTTCAAAGCGAAGCTCGAACTTTGTTCAGGTGATCAGCCTAAAACATAATCCGATGTTTTCCATGCCTCAGAATGGCTCAGTTCACAGTGAATGCAGTGAACTCATTTATTGCATGTGCTGTAAGTTTAGCGGATATTTGGCAACACAGATGATTACAGCATTTCACTAGATTTGTAGTGAAACACGTTTTTATAAACCTGTTTTCAATAAAGCTGGAGTTTTCTGTCAAAATAAAAGCTCTACTGCCATTTCCGTGCAGTTAAAATTCAAAACATCTCTTTCAAGTGTAGAAATTATGAAAGTATTGTCATTTCCCTGCTTTAGTGTAAAGCAAAAATAATATACCTATTTTACAGTGCAATTGTTTTACAATATATGGCTATACTGGAATAACAATAATATAAAATATTTTATAAAATATAAAACATCAGTGTGAATGTAATTTAGACTGAGACAATATATCACAACTAAAAGGAGGGCTGAGTCCCCTTTAAAGTTCGAGTACAAGTCAATTCACTGAATTTGTATTATTATTATTATTATTATTATTATTATTATTATTATATTATTATTTTTTTTAATATCGCAGTAAATATCATATTGTGGACTTTATATCCCGATCAGTGTTGGGCATGTTACTTTAAGAAAGTAACTATTGTGTAAGTAACTGTTGTGTTACTTTATTTAGTGTTTCTATAAAAAAAATGGGAAAAAATAAAAATGATACTGAAAATATAGCAAAACTACTACGAGGGCGATAATAGTTGAGCGCCAACCAACGAGATTACGTTTGCGCATTAGTTCCGCCTACTACCGGAGAAAACCGGGCTGAATAATTCCAAAGGAACTCTGTTATTTTGACAGGAAATTACAGCAAAGAATATTTTTTACATGTAGCGTGTCAATTCTGAATGGTATATAGGACTCTCTCGCTTTGTATCTTTCTTTGCTTGTGTGTGAGACAAAGTGACGGCTAGTCGTGTGCCAGTTTACGGTGTGTCAAATAAAGGTACGCTGCACATTGATTCAGATGAACTGAAAAATAAAATTATAATAATATTTTAATAAATTATAGTATATACTATTCATATCCAAATCGGTGGCCTCTTAACTTTTAAAGGAATGGTTCATGCTGTCTTTTATTTAAATTGTTTAATCAGTATCATGTTGATCCAAACCTGACCTTTCTTCCACTACAGAATACAAAATAAGATATTTTGATGAAGATTTCCATTCTTTATGTCCATATGTAGGTCTAAAACAACACTGGACCCCACTGACCTTCATTGTATATATAATTTACTTAAATAAAGACTTTCAAAAAATCTTATTTTGTGTGTTTTCAGAAGAAAGTCATACAGGATTTAGAATGAGCCCTGGAACAAACAGGGTTTGTAATCTCCATGGCTGACATATAATCTTATTGTTATATCGATAGTCCTCCGAGCCAGAGAGACAAAAAATAACATTGCTCACAAACATTAAATCCACCCAGATTATAATCTTCCATTACTGAAATGAAATCTAGACTCTAATCATATCTGTCGATATGCAGTTTTAATGCGGCAATATAAGGACATTATTAAAATAATAAAAGTCATTTGAGTGATTACATTTACAGTCAAATAGCAGGTCTCATTTGGGTGTTTTATTTATTTGTTTATTTTTTGAAAATAGGTCAAATTTTACAATAAAAATTAAGCATAACTATCCTTATGCCCATTAAAAAAGTTGTCCTTTGGCAATCCCACATTTTTGGCTTCTACATACAAAATGGGATATTCAGTCGAGAGACAATGGCTTATTATCCCCAGTAATGGCAGCACAAACCTTACTAGAATATTATCAAGGTAATCCCCAATTACTGGCCTACATGCTGTTTAACATGCAGGCTGCAGTAACACGCAGACATGTGCAGTTGTGGAGAGGTGATCTAATTAGCTGAAGTCCAGATGCTGGAGGGATAATCCCACTACTGGAGTTTTGCTGGACCAAACCACGTGTACGCACACAATCTAATTGCCCTGAATGCACAGAGTAGTGTGTTGGAAACATCTGACCGTTATTGGTCACGTTGACCTTGCGAAATGCTACTCCGCAGTGACTTTTTCCCTGTTTGTTACATTGCTCCGAGCCTCTGGCTGATTAGTGAAGGTAAACAGGTCTTTTTTTTTATCAAAGTGATGACTTAATTCTGCAGGGGACAGGATAGATAGCGAAGCACTGATGTGTCCACGTGCCATTTCTCAGGTGTTGATGCAGTTCTCTCCTGGAGATCTATAGCACCTGCTAGCAGAGGCTATGGTTCAATAACTCCCGTCCGATAACAGCAAAAGACCAGCGTTTGACATTTGAAGAATAAGCTCAATAGTCCAGCCAGTCAAACATGGATAGAGCTTCTATTGATCTCTGTACGCTGGAGTGAAGATAGTCCTTCCTGGGTTTCCCCATTAGAATTTGGTCTTGTAATAACCAACTCTCATTCTATGTTGCTTACTTTTTTACTTTTTTTTTCCCCAGCACAGTCTAGACTCTCCATGGTACATAAAATATGCAACAAAAGCCTAATCGCTTTGAGTAAATGAGGTTAACGCTGAGTATCGTGGGATTTGAAGTTCATTATGTTGTCACTAGGTGCATTAGCTCAAGAACAAGAATTTGTTTCTTGCTTGGTTAAACTGCAGTCTGTCATATACATTTCTACTCAGCCATTCATTCATATAGTAGAGATATCTAACTGTACTTCTCTCTACCCTTAGTCCAAGCTGCTTTATGCTGATTTTTTTCTGGTTTAGCAGACATTTGCTAAATATCAAATCATCATATAGTATTTAATATCCTCCAATTAGTCTGTGCAACAGACTTTTAGCAAATGTTAATATAAAGAAAAGTACATCTTTCATAATTTCAGTTATTTCATCTTTTTTTAGCTTTATTTCTTTACCAATTACACATAATGGTGTAGAATTGTAATATTTGGCTATTCTTTGGATTTCAGCATTTACGATAACTTATTATTGGTCCATCCATCTATTCATCCACCTTTTTGGCAAGATAATAAAAGGGGGAGAAAAAGTTTATATTGTCTTGTCTTTTTTTCTTCAGCTGAAATAAAATTAAGGTTTTTGGGGAAAACATTCCAGGATTATTCTCCAAATAGTGGACTTCAGTGGTGGCTAACGGGTTAAAGGTCCAAATTACAGTTTCAATTAAACTTCAAAGGGCTCTACATGATCCCAGCAGAGGAATAAGGGTCTGATCTAGCAAAACGATCAGCTGGTTTTCTGGTTGCAAAAAAAATGAATGGTTTTCCAGTAGCAGTCTATGAAGCCATGGAATAAAATAATAAAAAAAACGTAAATTAGAGTTCTGACTTTATTCTCACAATTCCAGGATTAAATCTCACAATTCTGATTAGAAAAACCAACTTCTTGTTCTCTCTTTTTCCCTTTTGTCCACACACATAATACAATGCGTCCCCTACACACAGCATATGTGAATATTATGTAGGCATATTGTTTACATAAAATTTATACTTTAAAAGTAAAGCAGTTTTCATCCACCGTCTGTCCATTTAAACATCTGCATTTAACTTCAAATGGTGACTTTGATGACAGTATTCTATAAAAATTATTTGCATTCTGATTCTGGCATTAAAAGGTGCAAATTATTATTATTATTTTTTTTCTTATTCCATGTATTTCACCCGTTTCCCTCCACTTGTTACCAGTGTTTTTCTGCCATCACTATGCGTGCACAGCTGCAAGTGACGTAACTGTGATGTCTACTACAAACTGGTCTATATTTTGTAACCGCAAATGCTTGTTTTGCGCTTGTTTTGCACTAGCTCTGCACTGCATTGCATAAATATGTTGGAAAAGTCACGCATGATTAGTTCTTCATCATTGTACTCCAGTTAGAAAAGGTAGGGTAGGGTGAAAAACTCATTTTCTCCTCCAACTTTAAAAACGTACAATATCATTGTTTTACCTTTTTTTGTAAAGGGCATTTGACTTACTTTGCATGTTTGCTTTTGAACACTGGGTCAGTACTTCTGCCTACGTCATGCATCCGTGATTACATAATGTGTGAGGTCGAGCTAGTGCAAGATGAGCATTTGTGGTTAAAAAGAATATAATTTTATTTATTTATTTATTTATTTATTTATCGTTTTGCTAGATAAGACCCTTATTTCTTGGCTGGTATTGTGTAGAGCCCTTTGAAGCTGCATTTAAACTGTATTTTGGACCTTCAACCCATTGGCCACCACTGAAGTCCACTATATGGAGAAAAATCCTGGAATGTTTTCCTCAAGAACCTAAATTTCTTTTCGACTGAAGAAAGAAAGACATAATCATCTTGGATGACATGGGGGTAATTAAATTATCAGGAAATTTTTATTCTGAAACTGAACTAATCCTTCAAAGTGTAGGACTGGAAAGTCTAGAGGCACAATTTTTGTTTAGCATAAAAGCTTAACCTTCTCTATATTAACCAGCATGGTCTGTTTGATGAAATTAATTGACCAAGAAAGGATTTCCGGTTAGGAAACCTGGTAGAGAAACCACTGCCAAAAACACACTAAATGCTGGTCTTTTCAAAAGGGTACTTGTTTCTACTAAAACAGGCGAGAGGGAGAAAGAGAGAGGGAAATAGTAACATAGCGAAAGGAGGAGAGAGCAAAAGAGAGCTTAACCTTTGAAGAACACAGCTGACCTGAGGGAGAGATGGTGCTAAAGTGGGGTTTCCGCTGCCTCAAGGGAGCTGAGAAAGAAGAAATCAATCACACACACTTGTATGCTCACACGCCTTGGGAGCAAACACAAGCTTACATGCAGACACACACTCACAGGTTGTGCTCTTCACTCCATCTGAGAAAATATAAGCTCTATAATCCTTTATCTCACCCCCAAAAGAGAAAGAAGATACAATAAATGGGAAAAAGAAGAAAATGAGAGGGAGACAGATAGAAGGGAAAAGAAAGAGACAGAGAAGAATGTTGGGCTGAGAGAAAAGACTGTGGAAAGTCAAGAGTAATATCAGACTTGTATTATTAGAAGTGTCCAGCTTTTCCTCGGGCATGGGAGAAAGACTTTTCTACTGTTTTCTTTCAAAGTACAGAAATCTGAATAAAGCTGATTCACTGTAGTATGACACCAAAAAGATGTAGCCCTTTTATTACCAGTTTAGTATTAATAACACAAAATGTTTGAATCAGATTCACTTAAAAAATAGGCAAATTCAAAATTAAAAACCTATTGATTCCTAATTGTTCCCATTGCTGCAACAGAACATTTATACTCTTGCCAGGCGGTTGTAAATAAGAATCTTGCACTTAAGTGATTTGTCTGTTTAAATAAAGCTAGATAAACCACCACTTTGTTAAATTTTAGAGGTCATGCATTTTGTTGGAAAGAATGCCTCTGTGTGTGGCTGTTCGATCCTAATTGCTCGTTCGCAATAAACCATGTCTGATTATGGAGTTAAGTAGATGGTAGTTAATGTCAGATGACCCGTGGTTAAGTCGTTAAGGCAATGGGGTAATGTGGGTGAACTGTGGTGAAATCAATATGCCATTAGTGGCTAGGTTTTAATTGTGGTTTGATGTTTTGTGAGGGGTAACCAATCAATAAATAACCAGGGGCCAGTTATGATTAACAGCATAAAAAGGCGTCGTTAGTCAAATAGCAACATATGCAAACATACAGTGTTGGAGACGTTGAATTTAATGACCTGTCCATTGCATTTCATTTGTTGCATGTGTCGTAAAAGAAAGGGCTCTGCCATGGCCTGACACAGATGAGAGAGAAAGCGAGAGAACAGGCGCTACCCTTGGGGTGGAAGACAGTTCAGTTATAGTGATTGATTGATTGCACAAAGCTGCCATGAGCAGAAGGGTACCGGACACCAGGAAAGCGAGGAAAAATGGCTGGAGTTGTGAGTGAGGAGAAAAGAGGGACAACTTCTCTTCATTTCAATAGAGAGAACTACTTATGTTGTCTGAGAAAATCGATTTGGAGAGGAATCGGCCCTTGTGAGGAAAACGGCGAGCCTTTTTTCCTCCTCCTGTTTGTTCTCGAGTTGTCAAACTTGATAAAAGGTCTTCGCAATCTTTGTTGAAACTCTGAGACAAGTGAGTTATTATACAACAATGGAATTTAAAAAAAAAACGATAGAAACCCAAATTTTACTCCAATCCTCCATTGTTCTGCCTTTCTTTACGTCTATGTGTATGTGGGTTATTTTGCCATCTCAAAGGTGCATGGATATGTCATTATTCTGAATGACAGCTGTCAGAACTCGGGCTGTTTGTCGATCTGGTGCCTTAGAGGGACAGCGAACAGGAGGAGAGAGCGGCTCTCCAAAGGCTTCTGGTCAGCTGCCAACGCCATCTTTTGATGTCATGTTCTCTCGGCTCTGCTCTTCACGTTCCCCTCTAGAAAATAACAAAGAGCTGTTCAGATACTCTAGAGATGTCTATAAGAGACACCTAGCTTGAATGTGAGAATTACTGTGCACTTTGTGCACAACCGTGTTGACGTTGATTTATTTTTTTCACTATAAGTCTACCTTGTAAACTGCAATGTTTTCTAGTGATCTTAAAAGAACAGTTTAACCAAAAAAGAAAGATTCGGCTATAATCTACTCTACTCATCCTCTTGCTGTTCACAAATCTGCAGAATGCAAATAAAAGATTATTTTGAAGAAATGGTTTTGGTCCATACAGTGTAGGTTAGTGGGGTCCAAACAACACTTGACCACACTGATGAGAAAACTGAAATGTTCTTTATACATGGTGATTTTCATTAGTTAAAATAAGATGATAAATCTAATTATGAATTTGTGATGAAACTTTACACGGTCATTCAAAAAATAAACCTAGATAAAAAATGTAAAATGGCCAACTAATTTTTGTTTTGTTTTTGAATTTGCTTTTATACACTAATCTCTTTTTAGCACAGGATATTTTCTTCTTCTTTTTTTTTTCCACTTTTAAAAATATTTTCCATCAAACATTCTACCAAATAACTGCAATAATGAAAATAAAAGGTTTATTAAATTACACACTGTACAGCTTTTCTCTGCGTTCTTTCTGCACTTCGCACTGCACCTTTGGCATGTCGCTTCCTTCCCTCTTTCTGTTTCTGTCAGTGTTTCTCTATTTCTCGCTCCCTCATTCACTCCCCTGTTAGAGGTAATTCTTATGTAATGGCCTAGGGTCGAAGTCTGAACGGTTATGTCTTTACACCTCATTCACTTTCATTGCTGCCGTTTCCTACTCGCACAGTACCTCTTCATTTCTAGCATGCCTGCTAACTCTCCTCCACCAAATGAAGCAGTGGAAAGGAATAATAAAAAAAAAAAAAAAACAACAACAACTCAGAAATGAAAATGAAAATGCTTTCATTCTATTCAGTCGGTCTCAGGAGCCAGTCAATTGGAAAAGTGAACATACACACATGGTTTATAGAAAGGTGTGGTGATATAGTGGCCTGCCACTGAAAAGAAAGGCTCAGTGCACAGAATTATAAAGTGCAGCCTGCTGGAAAGGCTAACCATACAGCTACTTGAAAACCCCTTACAGCAATCTGTTTAAGAGCCATCTCCTTAATTGCCACTGAGCTTCAAGTGGACCAACGACTCAAAAACCCAGCAAAATATGTCTTCCATTTTTTTTTTTTTTTTCTCTGTGGTCTGCTGCAGTGGTGATGAGGGCACTGCTCATATAATTCATGATAATCTCATACATACCTCTTTGAGAGCCCGTCTGCTGGAAAGCGTTGTGTTATTTAAACTGGCATGTTTATGTACAAATGTATGATGCATATTTTGAAATGATGGATTCATCACATAGAGTGACTTCTATGTGAACGCAAACACTACCCAGGAACACTTCCCCTTTCCAACAGTGACTGCATTATTTTGAGATCCATCTTTTTACACTGAGGACAACTGAGGGACTCATATGCAACTATTACAGAAGGTTCAAACATTCAGTAATGCTTCAGAAAGAAAGGTGATGCATTAAGAGCCAGGGGGTGAAAACTTTTGAACAGAATGAAGATGTGTACATTTTTCTTATTTTGCCTTGCCTAAATGTCATATCTTTTTTTTTTTTTTTTTTTTTTTTTATTTAGTACTGCCCTTCAGATGCTACAGAAGATACGTTTCCCAAAGGCAAAATAAGTTACATTTACCATGATCTTCAAATTCAGAAAGTTTTCATCCCCCCCAGTGATTAATGCATTGTGTTTCCTTCTGAAGCATCAGTGAGCATTTGAACTTCTGTAATAGTTGCATCAGTTGTCCTCAGTATAAAAAGATGGATCTCAAAATTATACAGTCACTGTTGGAAAGGGTTCAAATACACAAAAATGCTGAAAAACCAAAGGATTTGTGGGACCTGAAGAATTTTTCTAAAGAACAGCAGGCAGTTAAAATAGCTGTGGATCTCAGGTAACAACACTGTATTAAGAATCAGGTGTGTGCAAACCTTTTGAACAGGTCATTTTTAAAAATTCTACTATTTTGTTCTCTTGTGGACTGTATGTAAATGTCTTTTATGTGAAATGCCTTCTTCAGGTCACTACTAAATAAAAAATAACATGCATTTTGTATGATCCCTCTTATTTTGGTAAAATAATGAACATTTTGCAGATTCTGCAAGGTGTATGTAAACTTTTGACTTTAACTGTGTGGCATGTTAACCGTAATATGTATGATTATGGCTTTGCTAGAGTTGAGATTATTAATTACATTGATTATTGGTTGCAATATTCATGCAATAAACTGCTTAGCAGTATTTAACATTGCTGTCATGCATGATAAACTCAATTATGTTTCTAATCCCTGCTAAAATAAAGAGCTAAAACCAGCCTAAATTGGTTGACTGGACTGCTAACCAATCTGGTTGGTTGGTCTGTTTTGCATTTGGGGGAATATTTGGTTACTTTTCATTTCGGCCAGGCTACAAAACCACCTTATTATTGATGTCTTTCTGTACTTTAAATTAAAACTTCTAGTCTCTAATCTACTGAGAGCAGAGCCTAACAAGGCTAGTGTTTAAAAATCAAAAGCTAATGAAACCTAAATCTGTAACTTAAAACAGGAACATCTCAAAGGAGACAAGCTGGCTCTTGGAGAAAAATGGTTCCTCAGCAGGAGTGTTTTTTCCTGCTTGTGCAGTCATTTCAGAAGATCAGAAGTGAGATTTCGCTCAGATCACAGATGGAGAAGGGCCATCGAGTCGTCTACATCAGCGGAGAGCATTGTTAAGTTCAATCTTTTACAAATGTACACTTGTGATATTGCTAGCACAGCAGCGTTTGTTTTAAGTGGCGTTTCCGTGTGGTCGTGCTGAGCACAGGTCGTGCGTGGGTGATGGCGTGATGCACAAGAGATTCATACCGCTGCTTTTATTCTATACCAGGAGAGCTCACTTATGCAGCCTACTTGTTGTCTGATAAAACACACATCTGCAATGGCATGAACATGAATTTAAGTTTGTTCCTTACTAGAAAACATGTACAAACACAATCTGGCATATGAAAGGAGCTGAAGGTCCTTTACATCATATGTAAGTTTGGCTCCACTTCAAGTTTAAATTAAACCATAGAAATTTAATCTTGAAGGCAGACTAGCTTGCTTCCAATCATTTCCCATGTCTAAATGCTTTTCTTGTTAATCCATCTTTGGGTCATTCTATGAAACGCATGCCTTTTCCAGTTCCCAGTTCTTTTTTTGCGATATTTTTAATATTTCATCAGACCAATAATGTGTTGTAATGCCACTCAATTGCATTGTGTTGTCTAAATTAACACATTTATTATATGCTAAGATATAATTATACCTCCAGAAAGGTAAAAGGGTTGCAGGATTGACTGTTTTAGTTTAATTTCACACTACAAGCATTGTGCTCAAGCTAGTGAAACTACTTTGCTACAATGCTTTTTAGAAAGGAAGTCTAATCCTGACATTTCAACAAATATCCACTTTTAATTTGTCAGTTGTTTGTCATAGCAACAAGGTTGACATTTTAAATTATTTCACTGTGGTGAAACATATATTGTTTTTATTTCTTTATTTCACTGTTTCTGCAGTATAGCAAATTGAAAACTGAACCGCAAACCCATAAAAGATGTCTCTATGAATTTATGTTTTTTTGAAGTATGTGTTGGTGGAGTCTAGTCAAAAACATTTTTGTAAGAAGTTGTTTTTAGGGGTCCTAAATTGCTGTGGCATTTAGAACATGGCTAAAATGTGTTTTGTGAATAATGTACCTGTCAAAAATGGCTTCATCAAAATACTAATTGAAGATCTTGTGCATTTTCCTCATTTTTATGGTTTGACAAATGCTTGCTTTATCGCATTTTGCTCTTAACCGCAACGTAGCGTTTATAAGGCAAACTGCTGTTATGTGCTGCTGCTGCTGTTGTTGTTCTCTAAATTACAGTTTTGATAATGCATGGCTAATTGTTAAGTTGATGAAATAATCTTATTTATGATTAACAACATTCTCAAAGCACAGTGTGAAAACAGACATGCTGGTCCTCTATATAACTGTGAAATGTAAACAAAAGAGCTAATCCTTAAATCCGAAAGCTTACTTTATACTAAGAATCAAGTTCATGCAGTGATTTTAATTTCTTGTAATTGTTTTTTTTTTTTTGCTTTTAATACATACTGAAAATGTCAACCAAGCCACTCTTAGTTTTTTTTTTTTTTTTCTTGAATATTATTATTATTATTTTTAATCCTATTAAATCTGGAAATTTGGCCACAAATATAGAGTGCAAGGTGGGCAGCCAGTGTTTTTGGTTCACTTTCCCTGGAAATAGATTGTTATAAAAATAAATAAATATTCTGCTAAAAAAGATAATTTTGTTGGCTGTTAGAAACACTTATAACATTGAGCAAAAGCCCATTTTGTTGTCCTGGGCTTTTCATGATTTATTTTTAAATGAGTGTTGTTCAGTGTGTTTAGTCCTTGTTTCCTATCATAATTGCCTAATAGCCTGTGTACATGCTTTGACACACAATAATCCATGCTTGTCTGGAGCTACGTTGGCACAGGATCTGTGGCATGGCACGGTGAACTTCCACCCTGTAGCATGTTATCTGTGCCAAGCAGGGCACTGTCATGCCAATCTAGGACAGTGTCAGGCATGGAGCGAAGCCAAAGGAAGCCGCGAAAGGCAGGCATGCTTGTCCGCTGCCCACTGCTTTGCCAAGGTCAAGTATGTTTGGCAGCAGTTCTGATCTCCAGTCTCCGGTGATAAAGTGCCCAGACTGAAAAAATGTGCCAGATGAGGTCAGATATGAAACATGATCAAATAAGATATGAGGATGGGTGAGTTAGTGCAGTGACCCAGTTGGATGTGGACAGGGAGTGCATTTTTTGCCCTTAAAAAGTATAACAACAAACTGTTGGCTAGTTCGCAGTGCCCCGATAAACTGAAATCCAACGGTGGTTGGGTTTTGTTGGATCAGTGGTTCTGTAATTCAAAGATACATGTGCATATTTTGTTAAAAAAAAGCAGTACCTACTTCAAGCCATGTGCAGTTCATTGGTTAGGTGTAAATCCGAGTAATCCAAGCCGGCCACCTGTGGATTTTTTAGAAGCAAATCAACCGACAAGTTTATCCTAACACGGTTGCTATGCTCCCTATGCTAAAACCTGCCTCAAAACAGGTCATTATTCAGCAGTGCTTCAGCACTGCTGACAAGGTGCATGTGTAGTTAGGAAAAGGACTTGACTATGATTGCCCATTGCTTTGTCTGATAATTTGTCTCACATGGTTATTTGATCATTTAAAAGTGACTTTCTTAATATTTTCAAGCTTTCGTCTCCAAACTCGCACGCACTCGAGTAGACATGAAAAGAGTTACCAAATTAGCTCATCTCCTGGTACAAGTGAACGTCTCCCTGTTGTAGTTTTTGTTTCATGTCTAGGATCAAAGAGACTTGACGTTTCAGAGGAGGTTTGCATGTGAATGACACGGCCTGTTATCTCGAGCCAAAAACAAACTCATTTTCATCTCGTTTCATTAGGCAGCAACAGACACTGAGAGAATCATCAGCATGCTGCTCGCAGACTAAGGTACTGCCCCCGCATGTTACATGAAACGATTGGACTAATTCATGGTTGTCAGATGTCAAAGCAAATCTCGCTTACAGACAAACTTCTGGTTTTCTATTGTTTTTTGCTAACTGATGTTAGTCTAGATCTAGACTACGAGTTTGATTCTGGTTCTAATGGAAGCCTGATTCCACCTCAGTGTAAATAATAATCAACCCAGGCTATTGGAGAAACATGCTTGTGGTAACATTTCGGAAAATTATTATGTTGTTCTTGCATGTTTGTGACACAATCAATGTGAAATATCCAGGCAATAGTGTTTTCAGTTTTATCAACAACAGATGTATGGGAATCTGGTAACGTTTTATTATGTTGATGCTTATTTGTAGTGGCAGTTTGGCAGGTAATGTGTGTTAAGTCTAAAGTATACTTTACTTTTTACACGTATGCGAGGGACAGTGAATGTAACACACATTTCACATCATAATAGTACGCGCACCACCTGATTTAGAAATTTTGATATTTAGAAAATTTACATCTGATATGGGTTTCAGAAGTGGGTGTTGCAAAATGGCTCAATAGCGCCACCTATAAAATTTTAATGAAGTGCCTCTCGAGCTGTTTCACATACATGTACAAAATTCAGTAGACACATGTAACACGCCAATACCTACAAAAACGTCCCCTGGTACAAATTCTGAAACCCAAGAGGAAGTATGTTAATTTGAATTTTCAAGTTTTGTGCTGTTTTTGCCATTTTCAGGCATTGTATTTAAACAAGCTCCTCTAAGATTTACACAGATTAACACCAAATTTGGTCAGTGTAATCTAAAGCCCTTTGTGACGTTAAATTAAGAAGATCTTGAGTTTTCGTTGAAAGCCATGTCCGTGGCGGCCTGACAAACTTTGATGTTACGCCATGAAAAAGGAAGTTATTATAATTCAGGCATACAATGTCTGATCTGCCCCAAACTTCATGTTTGACAAGAGTCCTGTTCTGAACACGTGCCCGTGACCATATTCACTGTTTTATGTTTTATGCTCTAACGAACTCCTCTGAGATTTAAAGGAACACTCCACTTTTTTTTGAAAATATGCTAATTTTCCAACTCCCCTAGAGTTAAACAGTTGAGTTTTACCGTTTTCGAATTCATTCAGAAAATCGCAACTTTTCATTTTCCGTCAGTCTTAGTACACAATGTAACTACAGAAGAGTCAAGTTTTAAATAGGAAAAATATTGTCATTATATATGGTCATTTTTGAGCGCTTTGAACGCTGCTTCCAAATTGTGAACTTGTGTGAAAAGGAATATAAATTGATAGTGTTTTACTGTAACTAGTGTTCATTTGAGCTGAAAAATGCAGTGAATTGTAACCCTTTGAGTTTTGCAAAAATGTTGATAATGTCACATTTTTTCCAATGAACCATGTTGAAAGAAATAAGCTATTGTGAGAAAGTTTAGAGTGAGAAACAAAATCACACCTTAATAAACAATCATAATGACATTTTAAAGTTGCACTTCTGAACAAATAAATTGAAAAGTTTGCAATTGAAACTGATAAACTGAACAAATGAAAAATACATTTTGTAGATATAAAGCCATAATTACCTTTTATACTTGTTTTCTCAGTTGCAAAATCCTGCCTTTAGAGTTTATATAGTTAATGGCAAGACTGTTTTGATCAGGTTGTGGACAGAGGACAGAGGCCAGCTGGTAAAAGCTGTGCAGGTAAACCTCACTTCCCTCACCTCAAGAGGCGTGATAGCGACTGATGCTAAAGGCTGCTGTCTTTAGTGTCCTTGTTAGTGCAGCTGTCTCCCATGCTGGTTGGCACTGGTTCGAATACTGCTCAGAGCAGTCTGAGTAGCACCATTACACAAGCTAAATGGAAATAACAAAGTGCAAGCAACCATATAACTGCATATTTCGGATAGAGAAAATATGCTTTTTAACCTTTAAAAAGAAGGGTGAAACTTTTCCCATATATTTTGTTGTTGATATTGAGATGGTTGCCTACTCAAACTGTACACTATTTTGTCGTAAATTCATCTGTCGCTTGACAGAATTGAGCCAAATCAGACAGATGCCAGCATGTACGGCTGTGTGACATACTCTCATACTTGAAAATCATGGACAAGGGTAAACATGGTTTGTGCCAACTACAAGTGTTTTGTGCAGTGAATTATTGACTGCTGAGAGTGTGAAACCTGAAATTGGAGAGATATTGTTGAGCCGATGCAGTTCATGGTGCTATTAATGCATTTCATTGTTTGATTTTTCAACATGTTGGTGCTATGTTGAGTCGCCACTTGATGCCCAATATAAAATCTGGTTCCTGAAAAACAACCAGTATCTCCATGTTAAATTGACTGCAGATAAATGTGTAATGAAACCAGACAGCCTCCAAAAAAATAAATAAGTCAGTTTTGGAACAGGCTGATCTAATTTTTTTGGGTTTGCAGGCAATGTCAGTATAGCTCCAGGAAATATTGAGATTCAGTAATTTAATCTATTTAAAATGCTTCCAATAGTAACTTTAAATAATTAATAATCAAAAAGGAATATAACATTATACAGTAAAAGCAGAAGAAGACTTTTCCAGATGTTTCTCTCAGGGCTGACGTGAGGAGACATTTAAAGATGGATGAGAGGCATTCATGTCTGTCAAAGAGGCTGTGAGTTATTAGAGCATGCCCGCCCGGTGGCCATCTCAGTTCATGCACACCTGAGTTTGAGTGCCAAGGGCCACCTGGGGAACAGGTGCAACTAAACTTGCATCTCGCACCTGAATAAGCGCGCCCTGTGCGTCTGTGTGTGTATACACAATCATTAACATATAAAGCCAATTGTCCTAATTGTGTAATAGTGCATGATAATGCATTGATATTTTGTAAAGGACATTTCCTGCATTTTCTGGATTCATTTGAACCATTCAAAAGTGCTTAATTAGCATTAAAAGGACATCTAAAATGGAAAATTCTGTCATTGCTCGCCTTCATGCCATTCCAGACCTGTGTGACTTTTTCTGTGGTGTTACACAAAAGATATTTCGAAAAAAAAATGTCAGTGGCATCCAATATTTCTTTTTCTTTTTTGACTCCTTTGACTTTCAAAATACCTTCCTTTGTTTTCCATAGAAGAAGGTAAGCCCTTTAAAGGAATAGTTCACCCAAAAATGAACATTTGCTGTTAATTTACTCACCCTCAGGCCACTCAAGATGTAGGTGACTTTTTTTCTTCAGTAGAATGCTAAGCATGACTTTCGCTGAACTGAGGGTCCTTGGTGATTCATAATGTGAAAGTGAACTGGCACCATCACTTTGAGAATCACAAAAGCTGATATAAAAACACAAATTTATTCATTATTTATTATCACACAGCCTTGAACTGCCATCAGTGTTGTTTACACCAGAGGGGGAAGATGCATGTGCAGAAGGTGGCTTGGTTTTAGCAAAATATTCGTACTTAAAATGTATTGTTCATCAAAATTGTTAGGGGTGTGCGATATTGTATTTTCGATTCCTATGGAACACAAAAACACACCAAATGAATGAATACAATTACAACAGTGTTTTTTATAAACGCAGAGCTTCGAAAAAGGCCAGTTGTTGAGATATTTCTATCTATGTGTGCGTGTCTGGATCGTGCTGCGTGTTCAAGAGAGTGGGTGCTTCCTTGAAGGCTTTCTAATGACCCTCTTGTCCTCTGAATGTGGGTCCTCATTACTGGCGAGGCATCCATGAATATGCCTGTAATGGCCTGGCAGCTCTCATCAGGCTCGAATAATGACTGAAGTGTCTCTCGTTTCTTCTTTTGTGCTTTTCTTTCTCTAATGTCCTGAAGAGATCAGTGGTCCTCTCCAGGCCCAAATATACCAGGCAGATCAAGGACAAAAACATCTGTACTAATGGAGGAGGTAATTGGCCCTCAGGCGCACAACCGTTGAGGAAACTCAACGATGTTCAGCGGCTCTTTGAATTAAGTTTTATCAACTGAACACGTAAATTCAGCTAAACCGTAATAGATTTATTAAGTACATAAAGACCACCGACTAAGCCATTATTGACATTTGTAGAGCTGTGCCTTAAATGCATGTACAGTTTAGCAAAAAACACGTAAATGATTTAGCAAGTACTTTGTGTTCACATACAATGGGAGTTGATGTTTTGCTCTCATATAAACCTACAGACAAAATTAAGATCTCTTTATATTCAAGAGTCTGAAATATAAAGTACAAAATACAAAATTCTGCACTGATGTTATAATTTGTGAGATTATGGGAGACTGATCTGCTTATGAAAGTTGTAACATCACCGTGCCGGAAATCATATTAAGTGATATGACAGGTATGACGGATTCTGTCAGCCTGGCAGATGATTGAACTGTCAGTGTCACTCGCTGATTTACTTACGATCCTTGGGCTTTGTGACTATTTCTCTTACTTTGTTGTGTCTCTTACTCCATTTCTCTTTTCAATTTTTTCTTCTATCTGTACAAAATGTAAGTTGGGTTCAAAAGACAAGCATTGGCAGCCAAAGAATCTATTTTTGCTGAATAAAGATGTTCTATTCAGTGGCGAACATATAAAACACAAGCGCTTACGGGAAGTGTGTGGTAGGAACACAAGTGTATTTCTGAATATGGAGCCTTCAGTGACTTCATGGCTATTGATTATTGTGCTCAGAGAAGTGCAATACTCTCAAAATGGATGGAAAGAAAACCGAAGAACAATATGCAAGAGTTTGGTCATGGGAAATGAGAACATGCCTATTTTCTGCAGACAGCTTACTGTATTTCTAATGTGTTCTCTATAGTCTGACCAGTTCACACACAAATATTTTTTGTGTTCTGCTGCGCTACTTATTTTTGATACCTGCTCTAGATCCCATTCCACTGCTTCATGTTTTTGTGTCTGTGTGAATGGTCCGTTACAGGGTAAATATAACAATGTTGCCTTTCTCTTTCAGGCTTGCCATCATTAGGGCAATATCTTAACGTTTACGCTTAAATTACATTTGACAGGTGTCCATTTAAAGTTATGTTCTTTGTTTTCACTTCAGCAGTTTGTGACAGAATACACAGAAGCCATGCAGACAATCCAAAGTACCCAGATATAAAAACATTTGAGTAGATGTTACAGAAATGTCAGTCCTGACGCACTCTATACGTGATACATTGGTCAGTCAGTCGTGTGGCCACTGGCTGAAGACTGAATCACGACATTGCCTAATGAATCACTCTGTTCAAACAGCACATACAGTGAAAGCGCTGTTTAAATGAATCAGCTCAGTTGAGTCAGATCGTTAAGTGAATCAGCGTGAGTCTCTTTTGATGTCTCAGTTCACAGAGTTCATAAAAATTTCATTCTGATTTCATCCTGGTTAGTTTCTTGTTAGATCGTCTGGTTAGGTTCTTTATGTATTCTTTTACATATCTGTCAGCTTTTATTGTAATTTTCAGGGGTGTACGTAAGTGGTGCATAGGTGCGCTTGCACGACCAAATAAAAAGGAATTGTGTAAATAAGTTCAGACTGCTCATTTGCGTACAAACCAAGCGTGCCGCATGAGTCCTGAAAAGTAAAGCCAAAGCATCTTGATCGCTGTAACAGTTCATAGAACGGGACGAAGGAGGCGGGAACCGGTGGATATTTAGAGACTTTAAAGATAAAATAAACACAAAAGTAAAGCGGCAGCCCCTCACGGACGACTGCCACACACCAAACACAAAATAAAGTCCAGGCCTGGTCCTCTCTCGTCTTCCACTGTCGTCACTACTCCTTCTATCCTTCCGGAGCTCCTCCGTGGGACTCGAGACCGGTGAGTGGCGCAGGTGTCGCTCATTATCATTAAACTCCACCAGCCTCGCTCCGTTCCCACAGCTCTCGGCCCCGCCCTACTTATTACAATCGCCCCCAGGTGGCTGGCTGCAGTGTAGGTCATAAATCTAACCCTCTCTATGTAATCTAATGGGTCGTGAGATGAACAAAATAATCAAATTACACTTCAAATAACTTTTTACCAAAGATGGTAGGGAAACAGGGTGTGGTGTCATAATTGTGATCTTGTGATTGGGTCTGTGAGCGTATGGGCGGAACTTTGATACCACGCCTCCACCTCACAAAACTACTGAGCAGACTCTGTCTCCAAATGAATCTTTCCTGCGCAGACTCTGGCTCCAAATGACGTAATTTACGTGAGGTGACTGCGGCCATACTGAGATGCTTTGGCTTCACTTTCCTATAGGGGAAGGAAGTGCGGATGCCACCAAAGCGTTTTTTCCTGCGGCTGGCGTATTTGTATTTGTTTGGTGTAATTGTTCTCAGTGGAATTACCGTAAAATGCTGCGCTCATCACGGTCACTTTTTAGTCAGCCGACCAATCACAGTGGAGGAGGGGAGGGACTAATACAACCATCCGTCACACCATGCTTGTACTACCACGGAACGACAATGGAGAAGTTAATATTGCTTGTCTCCAAGTATTTATGTCTTTACTAGATGGAATAGAGAGTATGCATTGACGTCACTTTCCTGCCGGAACACGCCCTCAGCCAGACTGAGTGGCAAAAGAAGCAGCTGCATAAATGGATTTAATAGGGAAGATGCAAAAACATGAGTAAAACAAAACTATAATCATTTTGCTGGACTCAGTATAACGTTCCTTACAATTTACTAAATATCCAGTGGTCCATGGATATTGATATGCAGCCACAATGGAAGTCTCAATGGGAAAAAATGCTGTGCTCTCAGGTGCTCACAGCTGGGAATTCTGCTTTGGTGGACACGCAGCCTTAATGCACAATCACTGTTTTTGATTGCCAAACTGCAATACTCTATTAGAATTCCATTAAAAACAAGCATAAGTCTAGGCTATGCGCTGCTGGTTTCGGAGCGAAACGCGAAACATTCAATGATGTGCTTCACTTGGCAGCGCTAAAAGAGGCAATGCATTTTTAGGTTAAAAAATGCTGAAAAATAAATTAAAAATAAAAAAATTAACAATTTAATTATTAACATTTGTATTTATATATATATATATATAATTTTAAGATAATATTTTTATTTTTTGTTATTTTATTTTATTTTTTTTCATTTTCATTATTATTATTTTTTTATTATTATTATTTAAATATATTATAATTACTATTATTTAGCATTTTATTTTTTATAGTTTAATCAGTGGGTCACACGTTCAGTGTGAGTACCAAACTAAATCTCCAGGTGCTCTCATGAGAACTGTAAAACTTATGTGCAGCCCTGGTTTATTTATTTATTTGTTTTTATTTATTTTCTTTATTTATTTTCTATTACTTCCCTTAAATAAGCCATCTACAATTAAATCAAGGTGAGAAATGTTAAGTAAAAAATAATATTTTGAAGTGTTTGTTTAAATTAGATGAATGAAAAAAAAAAAAAAAAAAAAAAAACAGGAAACACTTCACAATAAGATTCATTAGTTAACATTATTTAGCTACATTAGTTAACATGATCTAAGATTGAACAATACTTCTACATATGGATGTAATGGTACACAAAATTGATGGTTCAGTACAAACCTCTGTTTTGATGTCACAGTTCGGTATGATTTCGGTACAGCAGGGGGGAAACTAAACATAATTAAAAGTAAATAAATAAATAAATAAAGAGTGGTTTACTGAACAAATTGCTCTTTCTTTAAATAAATTCAGTTATAATTAATTTTTTTTTTAGTGATAAAAATCTACCTCAGCTTATGCTTTAAACTATAGGGAGTCCTTTTACAATTTATATATAGTTACAATTAATAACAGAGCCCAAAGTTAAATTTAATTACTATTTAATTTTAAAAACACTCAGTTTTAAAAAATTCTAATAAATAACAATAAAAAAAAAAAAATGTATGCATACAATTATGCATAATTTGTATGCAGTAATTTGCACTTAATGCACTGTTTAAATTAACTTATAAATTATACAAATTCTATTTGTTGTTGAAATATATTTATTTACACAGTGGCTGTCATAACTTATTTCATAAAAGATTAAAGATTTCTACAGCATTTATCAATCTTAGTTAATCTGAGCATTAATTAATGCATTATTAAAATCACAAGTTGTGTTTAATATTAGTTAATGCACTGTGAACTAACGTGAACAAACAAAGACTGTATTCTTATTAACTAACATTAACAAAGATTAATAAATAGTGTAATAAATGTATTGTTCATTGTTCATTCGTGTTAGTTAATACATTAACTAATGTTAACAAATGACACTTTATTGTAAAATGTTACCAAAAAAAAAATTATCAATTTGTTTAAAAGTCTTTATTTGTGTATTTGAGTGCAGTACCCACTACTGTTTTTACTTGGGCATGTCCAAATTGACTAAAGGAGGTAAAAGAAGCAGATTTAAGGAAAAATAAAAGACAGAACGGAAAAGAGAGCATAGAATATATTTAGAAGCTGTGTGCACTGAATGGTGAGTGCTGGCATGTCACGGAATGTGATTTATTGTCTGAAAGATAATTCGGCAGCGTTCAACGCTCACTCAAGGCCATAATACCCAGCATCCCAGAGGGGGCCGGTCCTGGCCACACACACACATAAACACACACACACTGATGTCCAGGTGGCTCAGGCTTGATTACTGGCTAATTTATGGTCAGGCCCCTGTCAGCCCCTGGCTCCCAGCACACAACCAGTACTGACACTTGTATGGAATAAAACCCTTACAGCTGCCTTAGTCTATTATTCTCTCTCTCCTTCCCTCTCTCTCACTCACCCCCTGAGTTTAACTGAGCAGAATTAGTGCAAAAGCAGGAAAGTCGAGGCCTTGGAGCCACACATCAACTCCAATTAAACTTCAGAACAACACGGGGAAAGTGAGAGAGAGACAGCGCTGCAGTTAAAACCCTGTTTACAGCGTATTTACAGCATAAACGCACAGGAAGTTCAGAGTTGTTTAAGGAAGAAGCCGTGTGGGCTTCGGCTGTGAATGTGGATAGATTTCTTTTTAGTGAATATGTGCCAGAACCTTTCAGAGCGAATTGGTTTTATGAGCATATAAGAAGATTGTCCTTTAATAACCCCTATCTAAAACTTTTTCTATTCTCTTTCTGTCCAACTTTTTCCTCTTTTATCTTCCATTCCTCTGTCTATTCTCTGCAGTGCGCTAACCAATCCTGTTAGTCAGGTCACATTGGCATAAAGCGATTTGAAATGTTTCATATTAGAATGCATTGACTGAGCCATAGAGTTCTGAGTTCTTCCAGTAGACAGTCTTCATCTCATCGATATTGATGTGAACAAGATTTCCCTGAGCGCCGAGGTCCCCACTCGCACATTTTTACATTAAAGAATATTTACAGTTTTTTCAGACTTTAAATGCATCTCTCGCTTTCTCAAATACCTCACGCCCAGATGAAATAGCATATTGAATCGGATTTCTGGCTATGGATCCCGGCATTCAATGGCTTCGCTGCTCTGAATGTGTCACTGACACCTGCCTATGTACCCAGACTAACTTAATTAGTGCTCTTTCTCTGCTTCTGTGAAACTTTATCGTGGCACAAAGCATGTAAATTACATTCTAGGACTCTTTTAGTGACTCTAGTTACTGCGCTAATGACATAACCGGCAATAAGAAAAGCAGCTTTAGAAAGCAGGTGATTCAAATGATCCGGACATTTCACAAGATTAGAAGAAAGGTAATAGTAAGACGGTTATTTAGAAGAAAAGTGGAGCCGAGTAACAGCCACGAGCACCTTTTACCTTCAGTTCAATAACTCAGTGCGTCTTTGGCCAAAAGACTAAAACACGCTGCAGAAAGTAAGAAGAAACGAGGCGAAAAAAGCTCCTGTAAGGGGCTCGACTGTGACTTAGTAGACATGTCTTGACCTTGACCGTGTGGACAAAACTCGAGCTGAGTGCTGCTAATGAAGTGTCAGGACTCATAAGACCTTATGAAAAACTAGGCCAGGGTGTGAGAAAGGGAGGAAACAGTAACGTTCCCTTGTTTCAAGCGCTCTTCAAGGTGAATCGCTGTACTCTCATAGTGAGGATGGTTTTAAAAACGTTTTATGTGACCTCTTCTTTTCCTGTCTCATTCTCTTTTTCCCATTACCGGTCTTTAACGCACATACATATCCAAGGGCACATGCAGTGCACTGTAAAAAAAAAAAAAAAAAAAAAAAAAAAAAAAAAGAACATTAAAAATTACTCTGGAAAACATAGTTTGTAAAGGTAAAAATAATGTATTATATTATGCCAGCTTTCTATGTTGTATTTAATAAGAAAATATAGAAGACGTTTTTCCCCCTTAGGGTAAAATATGTTTTGCTTTATTTTACTATTCATTTTGTTTTATGCTTTATTTTATTTATTTATTTTTTATTCAGTTATAGTCATTGGAAACAAAAGTTACAGGAAAGGCATTCTTAATGTTACAGAATATTTCAAATAATATTTACACAAAAATATTAAGCACCACAGCTGTTTTCAGCATTGATAATAATAAACAATTTAATATGTTTTAATATATATATTTAAATAGAAAACAGTTATTTTAAATTATAATAGTATTTTGCAATACTGCTTAGTATCATTCATTAATAATTGTGTGGAATATTTATATACGTATGCACAGGAGAACTTCTCATGAAAACATTCTGCAAGACATGCATACACACAATAATTTGTTCTTAATCTGGTTTTAATGTTAATGAGTTTGAATTATTTTAAATGAATTCTACGGTTAGTCATTTGCAAACCAAAACCCTTCCAAACCATCTCTATATGAGGGCTTTCCACACAACCTTTCCTTTAGAGTCATACTTCACACTCAGTAAACATATGACGCTCTATAAAGATGCACTCTTGCCTCATTAACCAGTGGTACAAACACATATCTGCACAGCTTGAGCTGTAATGCAGATATTCTTACTCTTTCACTGTATATGATGACATACTGAATATTTAAGTTGAAATATATATGTAAAAAATTTCATCTTAATGCGATTGTATAAGGCCACCCAGATGTGGCTTTTATTTATTTATTTATTAACATACATGTTATTTCAGTTGTCCCTACATTTTCCCAAATTAAATTTATAATACATTTTAGAGTGAAAGTTATTTGTGAATCATGATTTGTTTGTAAAAGCTTGTACCCACATTTCACTCTCAAATTTATGCACAGTGAATGAGACTTTTTTCGATTTTTGATGAAATGAATGGAGCCTCAATGAACATAAGAAACTTAGCTCAAAAATATTATATAAAAATTGCTTACCCTAAACTTTGAGTGATGTCATGACAACTCTCTGAGGGATTGGGATGGTAATGTACATGACAATTTTAATACATTTGGTCTGCTACACTGCTGCTGTGGCACAGCAAGTACCGAGACTCACATTAAATAACACACATTAAATAACCCTCATATAGCATACATGAATCACCTCATAGCACGTCTATACAGGTGGAGCTGGGGAAGGTGGAGGGTTTCTGAAGCACAGCAAGCACTAGTCATATATTTGAATGTTGAGCAGCGAGCTTATTGGCTACCAATACGGGAGGGAACCAATCAGCTGTGCCATGTGATAATGATGTCTTTATATCAAATACCATCTAGAGTTTCATGCCAGAACTTTGTATTTATATTTCATGTAATTTAGTTAAAATTTATTGCATTATTTTAGCGTTACTCTGGTAGTATTACTAAACAGCCACAAAAACTACATCCCACGGCCTGTTAATTTCAGTGTTACTTTCATTGACAAATATTTTTCATCAATTACATTTTGTCGCAGATGAAGATGAGACTATAATGAAATAAAAAACTTGTTTTGAATAACAAAAACTGTGACGAAAATCTGTTGATATTTTTGTCAACGAATAAAAACGTGACAAAAAATGTTAGGGAGGGACGATTTGGGATGAAATCCAGTCAGAACAAATCTCCTGCGTGGTCGGGAGGGTAGATGATCAAATTTGAGCTGTACTAATCTATCCAGGGGGACATAATATACTTCCTTCATGTCTCATATACATTTAAAAAAGGTCAATATCCGGGAGTAAGAAAAGAGCAGGCATATGGATGAATCTGAAAAGTGTGACAATACAAAAAAATAAAAGATAAACTCAGCTCGGTCTGTTTTTGTTTTGTTTTTGTTATTTTTTTTTTTTTTTTGAGCACACAAACCTGAATCACGCATACAGAAAAGTGTCTCTCAGACAGCGCAGAAGTACTGAATTCAGTTCTCTTTCACGTCTTGCCAAACACAAACAGAGAAATGCACATAAAATTATGTCAAATGGTCCATTTTGATGAGTATTCATCTAAACACACTCAGTGATGTCTTCAGTCAATGTAAACAGTTGGGAGAATATCGGATGTGTATCATGTTTTTTAAGGGACACCAGCCCTAATTTAGTTGCTGTTGTCTGTATCAATAATATTAATCAAACAATACAACTGCTCACTGCTCTTGTCTGAATCACTTTACTAGCCCTAATAAGGATTAATCTAAATTTAATTTATATAAATAAACAAATTAATAAATATGTCTGCTTGAAAGAATAAAGAATGTTGTAAGCAAGTTGTTATAAAGAATGTATATTATATAACCAGTAGTTTTTCATTGAAACGAAGACCATGTTCTTGTGGTTTAATTTGATGTTAATATAAACATTGTCGCAGCAGTTAAATCTGTGTCAATATTAATCATTCATATTTAGCCCAGGCTCACGAAAATACGTACCTCTATATACAATGCAATTACATACCTTACTACATGTTTCATGGCAGTTTTAAAGTGAAATGTCCAGAGAGAGGCGCCAAAACACATGTTCAAAACGTGACCGTGGCGTGTTTTTATTACGTGAAGTACGTGTTGCGGCTGTTCAAATATCCAGATAGTGTCGCTAATGCTCTATCATGTTGGAAATATCACCTACACCAAACCCAACCCAATAGTGTTAACAAACACATTTTTTGATGCAGCCATGCTATTTTAACTTGCTTATGCAAATTTCAGCTGTTTTGTTGAGCCATAGTTTCATGGGGTTTGTACTGGAGCTCTTCATCACTCTTGTGATATTTAGTCAACTAAAACTTGACTAAAACTAAAACAGTTTCCTGTCAAAGTTAACACTGCATCCCATGAAGCCTGACATGCTATCACTGTAATTTTAAGCACAGATGCTGGGTTTGTACCATAAATGAAATGAGTGAAAAAGTTCCATGGTGCATGCTGATTGGTGTATGTTGATTTGAGGTTAGGTGTGCTGTTTCATTGGCATTCTAAACCAGCTTGAATTCAAAACAGTCGTCAAAATAGTCTCTGAAAGTGTGGGAAATTATAAAGAGAGAGAGAACAAGAGAGACAGGAAGAGAGTGCGCGAGATAGAGAAAGTAAACTCATTTGCAAGCAAGTACACATATAATTAAATTTCCAGCTAAAAGCCTTGTTTGTCATGCATTCTCATTTGCATTGCTTTTAAATATTCATGGATTTATTTGCATGAACTGGGACAGTGTCTGTGCATGAAACGTCATCCCGCGTTCCAAAGATGTTTTAGTTTGACATTCCTCTCAGTGCTATAAGGGACACTAATGTGCTCATCCAACATCACACACACATACTTAAATTTACAAATGTGACAGTGCATGCTTTCCTTTCAAGCAGCGAATGTCCTTATATATATAGCAGCTCACCGAAAGCTTTCGAAAGACAAAAATGATAAAAGCAACAAAAACTGTCCCTTTCATTTAGTGCAATTTATGTTGCTGCTGTTTTCTCTCTCTCTCTCTTTAAACTATCCCGAGTTTCAACTTTTTTCCATTACAATATTCACAAGGCCACATTAGTAAAAGTCTATAACTGAAATCAGGTTGGACTGGGTCAGTCGTGTGACAGCAAAACAACCCGCATCACTGACTAGCCGACATAAGCCTTGGTGTTGTATGATTCGGCCTCGTTGCACGTCTAAGTGTCTCGATGTGTTTTCTAAATGCACGCTTTCATTCCATTACTGTCAGATGCTGGTGCCTGTCACAGCCGGAGTGGGTCGGTCCTCGGAGATGGAGGAATTCTGTAAATATTTAACTGTGAGCTATAGGGGGTGGCAGAGAAAGCTGAGGGCTACAGATGCGTAAATAAGTAAATAGAAAAATGAAAAGAGGCTAGTTGGGAGCTAAAAGGGTAATAGTGATTCACTGTATGCATAATGTAAAAAACACTTGGAGATATGGGATTGTACGAGTGAGGGTGGTTGTGGTGGAAGCCAATTGAGACATCAAACCACTGTGGGCTCTTTTACACAAACTCTTAAATAAAACACACTCAGGGCTTGGCCCGGTTTCTGCATATCACACTGCGTGTTTATGGCAGGACTAACGGGGCTTGAATTTTAATTGCCTTCCTCCCTCTTGTTCATTTTGCGCACACGCTTCTCTCAGCAAACTTTCTGCATCCTCGTCTGGGTAAACCGAGGGGCCGGACTGTAACAATGCATTATGCTCGGAGAGAAAGACGGCTTTTCAAATTTTAACTCAAGCTAAAGAGCAGGTTTGGCTTTGGCTGCTTCAGTTAGCGTTGAGCGGTGCTGATGTTAGCTATCTCCCTTTGCGCTCTCTCTCTTTCTCTCTTCCTTTGTCTTGTTCCTCTCCCTCGTCTTGCTGTCAGACTGATGGTGTGTAGGTTTGACACAAGCAGACGGTCGGTCTCTGAGGCGGATTAGAACTTGGAGGTGAAGGAGTGCACGGACCGAGGTCAGCCTCTGACAGCCCGCAGCTTCAAAAGACCTTCTCTAATTTCACTCCTTGCAAATCAATAGTGATAACTTGCTGATTACGACCGCACTTCTTCTGAACAGGATATCATATACATGCAGCAGATGCCACAGCACATGCGGCATGAATTAGTTTACTGTGATTCTACATGATTCCCCTTAGATGAAATGACATGTTGTATGTGTTTTCAGGAGTAAGATAAACATGGTTGGAATTTGATTAGATGAATTTTATGGGAGTATTTGTTTTCAAGATGTTTATCGTAGTGGATGTGTATACGTGTATATGTGTGTATGTGTGTACATATGTGACCCTGGACCACAAAACCAGTCATCAGTAGCATGGGTATATTTGTGGCAAGAGCCAGCAATTCTTTTATGCAAAAAATTAGGATATTAAGTAAAGATCATGTTCCACAAAGATATTTTGTTAAATTTCTACCGTAAATATACCAAAACTTTTTGATTTTAATAAGTGAAATGTAATGCTAAGAACTTCATTTGGACAACTTTAAAGGCGATTTTCTCACTATTTGGATTTTTTTGCACCCTCAAATTCCAGATTTTCAAATAGCTGCATCTCGGCCAAATATTGCCCTATCCTAACAAACCATAGATCAATGGAAATCTTATTTATTTAGCTTTTTGATGTATAAATCTCAATTAAAAAAAGAAGCTGGAATAATAGTGAATCTTACGTTTTAAATATGGATATTTTTCTTACAAAAACGCATTGATTCACTACAAGAGACCCCCGGGAGCTGTGTCAGGCACTTTTTATTATGGATGGATGCACTTTATACATGATACATGATATTATCGTGCTATTTTATTTTATTATTTTACATACTTAGTTTCATTGCCCGAAACCAGCTCCAGCATAAGGCTAAAAGCAGTCTAACATTATCAAAAAACTTCATCACTAATTAGCCTAGCCTATTCTAGTGCAAGTTTATGCATTTTAAAAAAACACTTGTGTTATAAGTGAAGCTATCTACACTGTATGATGAATAAATCTCTTACCACACACAGCACACGTCTGCTCTGGCGCGGCAACCGGAGTAGATGACGGCTTCGGCATGTGTTTCGACCCCCTGTACTGCACACGTCTGTGGCGCGTTACTGCTCTGAAGTGGCCACTCTAGTCAATGCTTGTGTTTATACCCACCGCGCTGCGGCTCGTTGAAAGGGTTCTCCGCTCTGCATCGCTAAAGTTTGGCTAATCCCCCACCTCGTCCCTACCCACCCCCCAGCAATTTGAATTTCCGTAGGCGGGATTTAATTTAATGATATTCTAATGGGCCATGTTGTGACATCATTGCACGCAGAAAACAAATGCTGTATTCCAAAGGAGCCGTTCGTTGTAATTCTTGAAAAGAGATTTTTTTAAAAACGAAATATCTCCCTTTGGAGTGAACTTTAAGATTTGTAACTTTGTAGATCTTGTTTTATGCCCAAAGATACACACTGACTAAAATTCAAAAAGTGAAAAAGCATAATAGCACCCCATGTGACATCATTCAACTGTAATTTTATGAAGCTACAAGAATACTTTTTGTATGCAAAGAAAACAAAAATATTTTATTTGACAGTTTCTTCTCTTCTGTGTCAGTCTACGCATATGTGTGATGCTGCTGACACTGGAGCTGAACCCGGATGCGGTGCGCCTTGTTTGCAAGCAGAGGAATGCACATGCATGCATCATTGTACTATCGTGAACGTTTGTCCAAGACTAACACGGAAGAGGATAAATTGTTGGATAAAGTCATTATTTCACTGTTGTCACATGAACAATTTTAACAATGTCCTTACTGCCTTTCTGGGCCTTGAACGTAATAGTTGCTTTGCTGTCTATGCAGGGTCAGAATTTTGGATTTCATCCAAAATATCTTAATTTGTGTTCAGAAGACAAACAAATGAAGGTTTTACAGGTTTGGAACAGCATTTGATTTAAATTTTTGGGTAAACTTTCCCTTTAAATTTGTCTTGTAATTGGGAAAAAAAAAAAAATACTGATTAAAAAAAGTGATTTTTTAAACCATGCAGCCAAGTAATTTCGACCCTATGTTTTAGTTCCCGTCTCTTAGGAAACAATGTATTTAGTGTGTATGTGCCTGGGTTTGTGTATCTGTGTGCGACCGTGTGGATGTCCGTCCGTGCGTGTGTGTGCACACGGGTATGTGTGTGTCAAGGGCTGGCAGCAGCCAGACCCGCTCAGCCTCAAACGGGCAGTGGCCCAAACCTCGCCGGGGTTGGTGCTATTTGAGTCGACAGGGCTCTCACATCCCTCTCTTCCTCCATCTACCTCTTCTCGTCTTTCCCCCGCCCTCTCCCTCCAGCCCACCCCTCACCAAATCACAGCTGACATGTCAAGCGCCTCCTGGGGCCTCCGCCAGGCTTAGCTCATTTGGCCACTTGTCTTTATTTGTCTGACTCCAGGGGAACATTTATACATCCATTCATTCATCCTTCCCTTTCTCTAAGCCTCTGAATGCATGTTTTTTTCCACACTACTTATACGCCGAGAAGAAATCACAGACTGCGTTTGCTTCTTTTATTCCTGAACTGTTTTGTAGAGGAAACTGGGGCTAGTTATCATAACCGATAGTAATTATAAGTTTTTAAATGAAATGTTTAATAGGCTATTTAATGACAGATTGGTGGAAATTTTAAAGGGTTAGTTCACCCAAAATTGAAAATTCTGTCATTCATTACTCACCCTCATGTCGTTCCAAACCTGTAAGACTTTCACTGATCTTCAGAACACAAATTAAGCTATTTTTGATGAAATCCGTGAGCCAGCGTTCTGATGCCGAGAGAAGAAATTAAATCAAGACTTTACAGTGCATTTCTATAATAGCTAACCTTAATTTCTGAGGCTCTTAAAGAGATAGTAAAATTCTTTTACTTGCTCACCCTCATGTTGTTCCAAATCTTTATGCATTTCTTTCTTTTGTGGAGCACAGATAAGATTTGTTATGGTGAATTGTCTTTTAACACAAGCAACATCAAGGCTTTGTGTGATAAGATCTCTTTTATGTTGCATTAATACACATTACAGTCCACGACAGAAGTGTTTTGTTGTCGAGCATCACTTCTCCAAGATCAGTTTTGTTTTCCCATAAGACATGGCTTGTTTGTCCTCACATTTCTCCCTGCAAGAGCTTATATAGATTTGTAATTTTCTCTTTGGCATTGATCTTAACTGTATTTTCCCCTAATCTATAAACAGAGAGAGAGGGAAAGGGAGTGAGCAGCGCACAATCGCCCATACTTCAGATAATTTTATCTTAATTACCGCAGGGAGCAAGCAAAGGCAGTTTAAAAATGAAATAGGAAAATAAATACTAGCTGAAGAGTGATAGCTTGCGGCTCTGAATCATAACAGGTCAGAGAAAAACAATCGAAACACGTCCTTTCCCACATCTGTTTGGCCCCGGGGCCTCATATGCGCTGTAACCTCTGTGACACAGCGCTTTGCCGGCTACAGCTGGAACAAACCATAAGGGATTCTGGCTTTTTTAAAGCTTCAAATAAATTCTAAGATTGTCTTCATCTTTGTCTTTTTTTATTAACTTTTTACTCATTTCTTACACCCGTTGATGTTGATTTGAATTATTTATAAATGCAGGAAAAGATATTATGATAAACCTTGACCTTTTCTTGTCAAGATGGTGACATTAAAGGGCTCGACCCAGGGGTCTAAGCCAAGATCGGGGGAAAGGGGACAAATGACAAGGCATATCAAAACACACTCATGTCAGACTTCATCACACCCCAGCTATGTATAAACTAACCTGAGGTGGGTAAAGGACAGTAGGTTAGTCTTGATTTATGCAAGGTATGTAATACACAAGGGGTCAAGGTTTGGCTGGTTACTGATGATTTTTTTTTTTTTTTTTTTTTTTCTTCTTTGCAACAAACTCAATCCTAAATATTTTATTGTATTAAAATAGAATTTTTTTTTTTTTTCCAGTGATCCTTTTAAAGTGCTTTTTTCATTGTCTGCTCATTTTGGAAATCAAGTTTTTCAGTAGTAAAGGGTTCGGGATTGTATTCTTGTGGTCTTATGCCAATAAATAACTAATAAATGGCTGACATTAAAATTCTGTTTTGTTGAATTATATGTAAGGTGAAAAAAAAAATAAATGGCTGACATTAAAATTCAGACAAATGAGGGGAAAAAAAAAACAGACAAATGCTATTTAGTCACATTTTTGAATATTTTTTTCAAGATTGTATTTAAGCTTTAAGTGAGTGTTAGATGATGTTATAGATAATCTAAATGTAAAATATGGCAATATGAGCATGCACGGTTAAAGGGATGGTTCACCAAAAAAAAGCATGTTGTTACAAACCTTTAAGGCCTTTGTTCATCTTAAGAACACAAATTAAGATATTTTTGATGAAATCCGGGAGCTTTCTGACCCTGCATCGACAGCAATGCAACTACCAATTTCAAGACCCAGAAAGGTAGTAAGGACTTTGTTAAATAGTCAATGTGACATCAGTGGTTCAATCTTAATTTCATGAAGCTACAAGAATTTTTTATGTCTGCAAAGAAAATAAAAATAACTTTATTTCACAATTTCTTCTTTTGTGCGTTCATGAGAGTACCATGATGCACGTTGCTGTCTATACAGAGTCAGAAAGCTCTCAGATTTAATCAAAAGTATCTTAATTCATGTTCTGAACATGAACAAATGTCTTACGGGTTTGGAAAGACATGAAGGTGAGTAATTTATAACAGAATTTTTATTTTTGGGTGAACTGTGCCTTTAAATATGCAGTATCAATAATCAATCAATCAATCAGATTGTCTGATAATTGATATAGGATCAATATAATGTGCATTTCTAATTTAGATGAAAGGTAATACTAACAGATATGTTCTTTAAGTATTATAGTATTATAGAAACATAACTATGAGAATTCTGCATTTTTACATGCTGAAATATCTCATAGGCTCATGAAAATAAGTGCCTGTATTTACATTTCTCCAACACTGTAATTATGTAACTTACTTTGTGGCAGTTTTAATGTGAAATTTCCAGAGAGTGGCGCTAAAACACACGTTCAATATGTTATCGTGACACGTTTTATTACACATATTTTATTATGTAGGTACAGGCATGTATTGCTATGTTTTTATTACACAGCTTGAGGTATGTATTGCGGCTGTTCAGAATTCAAATATCCAGGGAGTGGTGCTAAAGGTTAATGCTCTGTCATGTTGGAAATATTCGCTACATCAAACCCAATCCTAAACCTACCTGATAGTGTTAACAAATGGAAAAGTGATATTATAATTACTGATGAAGCCATGCTATTTTAACTTCCTTATGCAGATTTGAGCTGCTTTGTCAATCCATAGTTTCACAGGTTTCGTACCGGAGCTCTTGATCACTCAAGTACAACTTTGTATCGCGTGAGCTACTGAACAAACCTACTGAATTAAAAAAAAAAAAAAACAAAACAAAACTCAAAAGTATCAGTTTTCAAATCACACAGAATGTTAAAATTGTTTTGAAGTCATAACGTAATATTCTGCAAGTAATTGTGTGAAAACTGGGCTTTATTAATTAACACTCTGTAACACTCAACTGTGATTCCTACATATAGGTATGTTTTTTTTTTTTTTTTTCAGTTTTGCAGAAATACATATAGAGGCATGTATTTCCAATTTTCAACATAACCACTTGGAATGTGTGTGTATCTTTAGTTTAGAACATTTTAAACACAATACACAATGAAAACTGTGAAAATACAGTGAAAAGTTATTCAGTACATTTGACTGATGCAAGAAGGGGCAGCTAATCTCTGCTAATGCAATCCAAACATGCGCCACATTTCTTTACAGTGCAGCCCACGTCTCTAGATTTCCATGTCACTACTTCCTAGCTTTCATCTAAAGATAAGACAGCCACAAATCCATATATTCAATAAGGCTCTATGTCTTTGTTGCATTTTTTTTCTCCCTTTTGTATCTGAGAGCGTAAATGCGATTCGTGGAGTGAAAGTTGTACTTTCAGGAGAGTGTTAAAGTAAGACACTCATGCTGTCAGCAGAGAAATTGCTTTTTCATAAACAAACTTCTCAGCCTCATAAGATTTGCAACGAGTCAAACGCATGCACACACACATACTGCCCACACTGAGTGACTCTCCAGATGGTGCTGTGAAGAGTGCTTCAGACTTCAAAACGCTTGTCACATTGCTCATCAAACCCATCATATGGATTCTCCAATTAAAACAAATTAGCTACATTTCCTTCCTATTCAGAGCTGGTAAACACTATTAACATTTGTTTAACTGGCCTCGGTGACCTCACGATTGCTCTATGTGCCCTGATGTCATTTCACGGTGTCACAAAGTTAACAGCGCCAGAAATCGCAATAAACACCCTTCAGCTAGCACAATGCTAACGCCAATCATTCTCGTCCTTGCAGCCAGCTGATGAACTGTGCAATTTGCAGAACATCTGTTCTATTACAAATCACAAACCCACAAACTCTGTCTTTTTCTAGTTGAAATTCCACTTTCAGTTCTCGAAAACGTAATATATGTACTCCCACCATGCAAACAGGATATTATTCTTTTATTTCGTACTTAACAAGTCTATCTTTCTGTCAAGTTCCGGTACGGTGTATAAAAAGCGATGGTTGTTTCTACAGAATAAATATAGCGAGAGCCTGGTTTGCCCTTGGAATTATTGATGATGTTTTGACTCTCCCAACGCAGGTTCATGATCTTTTCTTAAGACTGTTGCTGTTGGAGTTCAGGTGATAATTAAGATATTCAGGCAAGAAATAAAAGCCCACATCTTCTGATGGTGGGAAACAAAATAGCTGCAGCCGTGAGCAAGTTTCAGTGATGCTCTTAGGTGTCTGATATTACAGTAATATGATTGAAAGATGTTTAGTTTGGCAGAGAACTAAACTGATCATATTCTTGGATGAGGCGTTCAGAAGAAACTCTGTGGTCCTGTAAGAAGCAGATGTGGTGATGTTGGAGCCACATCTGAGAATCCATTCATCTGTTGGTGGAATCAGCAGTGCCAACTTAGATGTGGTGTTCCTCTGTTGTTTTGACACACTTTCATTCAGACAAGGAAGGGTTTGACATATTGCAGTCATTTATGGCTATATATTCCTGCACCAAAACAACAGTTTGATATATGAACAAGACAGCAGCTGTCGTACTTGGTGCATGTAGTGTGATGCTACCCAAACTGGTGTGCGTTTGATCTCTGGAGATGCATTAGGAAAGTCTAGAGCATTGCGATTTAAGGTCTGTTTAGACGCATTAGGCAAACAAATGTTCAGTTGTTAATTTCTTTATTTACATTTTTGAATTAATTAAGAAGAGTCTGTACATTATTTTTGTAATATGTAAATATTTGTAAACTGTTTTAATAGTTGATTGTTGCAAGATTGTTCTATACAATCTATACAACTGAAAAGTTAAAGGTCAGAAAGGTTTGGGTTTTTTTGTTATGTCTCACCAAGGCCGCATTTATTTAATCAAAAATATGGTAAAACAGTAACACTTCACACTTTATTTATAAAGCATGTTTTAAAACAACCAAAATGTTAACCAAAGTGATATACACAAAAAATAAAACAGTAAAACAAGTAATCAATATATAGACGCTATACAAAAAAACAATGCAAATAAAAATGTACCATCATACATTTTTCACATAAATAAGATTTGAGCATAGATTTAAAAATAGATAGAGAAGGTGCTGTTTGGATAGCTACAGGGAGATTGTTCCAAAGAGTTGGCCTGGCAACAGCAAAAGCTCGATCACCACGTTGTTTCAGTCTGGACCTAGGGACGGATAGCATTTCTACATGCATCGACCTAAGCGATCTTACTGGTTTGTGTGAAAGCAACAAATAAATGTGTGCAAGATCTTTAAATGCATGTAAGACAATTTAAAAACCAAAATTAATATTTTAAATTTAACTCTCAATTTTACAGGCAACAACTGCAAGAAATCAAGATTATTTACGAGTTCCAGGAGACTGGCTGCTGCATTTTGGACCAGTTATAAACGCTCTATAGATGAGCAGTTAATGCCATAATAAAGTGAATTACAATAGTCTGAATGAGTTATAACAAATGCATTAATTAATTTTCTAAATTCTTTGTTGATAAAAATGATTTCACTTTAGCCAGGCGGTGAAGATGGGAAGAAAAAAAAAACACACATCTTAACTACTCCATTAATCTGTTTGTCAAAATTTAGGCTCGAGTAAAAAACAAAAAAACTGTTTTTTGCACATGGAGTAACCCATATAGATTATAGTTACTAGCATTGAAAGCATTGTTGGGTCCAAACAAAATTACTTCTGTTTTACCTTCGGTAAACGTCACAAAATCTTTTGTAAGCCATATTTTTGGATGCTTGAATACAGATCTCCTAGTGCATTATTTCCATTAGGTTTACAAGATGTAGATCATCAGCATATAAATGGAAAGAAATTCCATAATTCTTAAAAATCAAACCCAAAGGTTGCCCAGGGAGCAATTGGGGGTTCAGTGCCTTGCTCAAGGGCACCTCAGTCATAGTATTGAAGGTGGAAAGAACACTGTTCATTCACAATCCCTACCTTTAATTACTGCTGGTGCGGGAATTGAACCGGCAACCTTTGAGTTACAAGCCCGACTCTCTAACCATTAGGCCATGACCGCCCCAAGTGTTTCTTTCAGTTCGTTAAAAGGACCGGAACCATTCTAAAGTAGTGCCTCGCAGGCCAATATATTTTTTTAAATGAGAGATGAGTATACTGTGATTAACCAAATCAAAAGCTGAGCTGAGATCTAATAAAATCAAAGCAACAGCATTCCCAGAATCTGTTGCTGTATATGTAATATACTGTGAAATATCGTAATTTAAAATAAGCTTTTTGTATTTTAATGCATTTTGAAGTTTAACATTCTTAGCAGACATTGTCTAGAGCCTTATGAAATCCATTTTATTTTTTCCCAAATTCTGTTTTTTTTTTTTTTTTTTCATTTTATCCAGCCCCAACCCCCCCTCTTTTTGTCCGTTTTCTACATTAAAACTACCGTTTTAATGGTTAAATAAAAAAATAATAATAATAAAAAAAATAAATAAATAATGTTTAACAAAAATTACATGAAGGCCCCTATTAAACACGTTTAAATTTTGTTCTCCAATTTAGTTTTATTTTTACCTAATTCTTTGTTTTCCATTCATTTTCTGGATTCCATTTTCATTCCATTTTATTAATCAGAAGCATCTCTTTATTTATTTATTTGGTTATTTATACTGTGCTGTGTATTTACTTTTTTTTGTTGGTAAATATTCTGTAAAAAATAATGTTTTAATAATAATTTAGTAGTAGTAGTAGTAGTAGTAGTACTATCATCACATTGAGTAATATATTTCTGTCACAGTTTCTTCTCATTAAACCAAACTTTTATTTTGACAGGTTGTTGTGACGACCTCTAGTTTCTGGTTGACGATTTTTTTTCTCAAAAGAAATAGTAATATGCTAATGAAGTAGCAGCTCTATAGGTTATGTTCATGTGTTCATGTACTCATATCATTTCTTCGACTTAATATTCACAAATGCTGTTCATATTACATTTTGATTTACCTACCTTTATTCATCATAAAATTGGCAAATTCTGCGTTGTAGGGTAAATTCCATTTTGTGACTGGATTCCCATATTCTATCCACGTTTTCCGCATCGCGGAAATTTTAGAGCCATAGTGTCACATGATCCTGCAGAAATCATTCTAATACACTGATTTGGTGCTCAAGAAAGGTATCTTATTATCTTATTACCATTGTTGAAAACTGTTGTGCGGAATTTATTTGAAATTTGTTATTACGTACCAATGTAAAAGACTTTACTGTTTTTTTTTTTGTAATGTGTTGTCATTTAATTATTATTAATATTATTATTATTATTGGATACTGGGGAAGCTCATACTGTCAAGCTCCTATTAGATACTGTTAAGCTCATAATTATGAAAAAAAACAAAAACAAAAAAAAAAACAGAACATTTTCTTGAAAGGGGATTTTGCACTGAAGATTGGAAGATGGATAGTGTAGAAAAAAATTGTGTTCAATAAGTTAGCATGACACCAAAATTAGCTTATTCATACAGGACACGAAAGGGAGCCTGGCCGTCGGAAGCAGTGGCAATCTTGCAACTGAAGTGTTGTCCGAAAGCAAATCCATCCATTTATAAAATAAAAATGAAAGTAGGTGAGACAGAGAAGAGAAAAATAGATGTATAGAGAATTCCTGGTGTGCTGTGATCGATAGAGAATGAAAATGCTGATCACATCATTGCAGTGTTACATCCAGGCATCTCAGGGCAGGGACGACGAAAACAAAATGAATAATGAATAAACACACATACAAACACTCTCACACACATACAAGACATTTGCTCATTATGGCAGAGGTGGCTTGACAGTGGTCACAGAGGCTAGGCAGACAGACAGGTGTAACATCTGGACAATCTGTTCCTATAAACACATCACTTTCTGTGTCTCTCTGTCTTTTTCCCTGACAGCTGGGCTGTGTTTTACCTGGCCTGACCTGCCGCTAATGGGGTCTATAGCTGCCAAATGCCAAACACACACCCTAACACATGCCAACACTTTGTTTCTTTACTTATTCATTCTCATTCTCGTTCCTTATTCTGTTTTTCTGTCGGATCAACTACCTGACATCTACTGCATCCAGATTACTGGAGATGTTGCTGGATTTGTGCTGGAGCCAAATATTTTTTTGCACAGTCTTGTATAGGTAATGTGTTCAGATGTGCTGAAAATCTGTGTGAGATTTCAAAACATGTCAACATGTGTTGCCTTAATTTAACGGGAGCTTGCTTTGCTACATTTTTCATCGCCAATGTGTAAGTGCATGTGCAAATCCATGTGATTGCTCTTTCCCCATGAAATCAACTTTTTGTTTTGTTTTTGTTTTGTTTTTTTCTTGTATTCCCCTCTAAAACAGGGACATAAGGCAGGACATTTTGTAGACTTCATTCCTTTTTTCAGTAGGCAAAATAGGCTATTAAAATGTACGATTTGCATTTCAGGGGTAGGGCATTTTCATTCTTGACAGAATTTGACTGGACAAAAACCTGAGTAGTGAAGGACTGACCACAAGTATTTATTTATTTTATTTTATTTTATTTTATTTTATTTTATTTTATTTTATTTTATTTTATTTTATTTTATTTTATTTTATTTTATTTTATTTTATTTATTATTTTATGCCCTGTTTTACTTTACTTGGTTTATTATTTTATTGTATTATTCATTTTATTTTACTTTAATATTTTATTTAATTTTACTTTATTTACTTTATTTTAGTGTATTTTATTTTATTTGATTTTACTGTATTTGATTTGGTTTTACCTTTTTATTTTATTTTGTTTTACTTTCTTATTTTATTTTGTTTTATATTTGATTATTTTATTTGTTTTTACTTTATTTGATTTGATTTAGTTTTACTCAATTTATTTTACTTGACTTTTATTTTATTTACCTTACTTTTTATTTTATTATTTTATTTTCTTTATTTTACTGTATTTTATTTAATTTGATTTTATTTTTTTATTTTACTGTACTAATTTTACTGTCATTTATTTAATTTTACTTGATTTTACTTTTTATTTCATTTTACTTTAGTTTGTATTTTATTTTATATTTTACATTTTACTATTTTGTTTATACTTGATTTGATTTTACCTAATTTATTTTATTTGACTATATTTTCACTTTTCACTTTCACTTTCATTTTTTTTTTACCTTACTTTATATTATTTTACTTTATTTTACTTTTAATGTTATTTTATTTCATTTTGTTTTATTTTACTTTTTAATTTTATCTTACTGTATTTGATTGTACTTTCTTTGATTTGATTTTACTTTTTATGTTATTTGATTTTACTGTTTGATTTGATTTTACCTTTCTTTTTTATTTTTTATTTTACTTAATTGATTTTATTTGACTTCATTTTATTATTTTATTTTACTTAATTGATTTGACTTTATTTTATTTTATTTTACTTTATTTTAATTTTTGCTTTAAAAATAATAATTTACATTTTAAAACATATTAAAATAGAAAAAAATATTTTAAATTGTATAATGATAATGATAATAATAATAATAATAATAATAATAATAATAATAATAATAATGCACAAAATAACTTTTACTATATTTTGTTTAAATAAATGCAGCCTTAGTGAGCATAAAAAAACTTACCAACCTCAAAAACAGTAGTATACATGTTTTCTACAGTAACTTTTTTCAGTATTTAGATGTGCATTAGCATATAGATCAGCTTTGAAGCTCCAGTTTTGATTTTGTAGGATTATTAAAAGAAAGAAGCTCTTGACAGAAAAGCTAATTTGATGGACCATCATTGTGATTGTGGCTGCCGTCCCTGATTTGGTTAGCTAATGTGCGGGAACATTGGTTTGCTTCGTGCCTTGTGAAAAAGGCAATGCGTTGTACATCCGTTTTATTACATTACGATAATCTGTCACATTAAGGTGTCCGTAAAATATGACTTCCTATGTTATCTGAGTAAATTGGCTTAACCAAAACAGGCAAGCAGGCTGTTATTACCTTGTTCACACATAAAGTATTAGTCACAAGTAAATGTCACCTCAGCGTGGCGTTCGGTTCCCGAGCCTTAAGTGCAGTTGTCAGGTGAAAACACTGAAGCGCGCTCGGCTTCGACTTTTGCCATTGTGTAGCCGAGCTGCGTCCGTTTTGTTGAAAACACAATTATCTAATTTAGTCGCAGGTCCTTTATTCGTCAGCGCCCAACAGTGTCAACCTGTAGTCTGTACCTCATCTGCCTGAAAGAAAATAGATATGTGCGACTGAGAAATATGAATACTAATGCGACTCTGCCAGGAACAATTAATAGCTAGTAAGCATACGGCGACCTAGCCCTCTTTAAATATGAGTGTTTAATTAGGCTGAATTATTAATTGGGGCTTTATCATATCTCAGAGCAGAGGGGGGAGAGGAAGGTAAATGGGTTTTAAACTAATGACTGCTATAGCAGATATTTAACTCCACTCACTTTGACAAGACAAAGCAGATAATAATGTTATAGCGGCTCGTGAATTATGGACTCAGTCTATATAAAGAGATGCATTAGTCTCATCTTTTGAGGATGAGCTTGAGCCATTGCATTTGTTTAAAAGGCCATCACCTAATGACCCCGACTGACACCTATGGAGAGATTATGGCTCAGGAGGGTCTGCTTATGAGAGATTTTGCTGCAGTCTGTTGATTTATATCGAGTAACTTCACTGTTATAGCTCCTAATATTATGACCCCATTCACACAGAGACTAGCGCTGGAGGTCACCAAGTTGGTGTAGGAATAGCGTTCCTCCTTCTGGATTTGGAGATGTGCCACAGACTTTAAAAATCTGAACAAATGGATGCATTACAGGTAAAAATGTCATAGCTTTTTTAAAAAGAAATCTGTATTCTTGCTGTTAATAATTAATATGCGGCTGAAGAAAGCATTTGTATATAAATTATAGCAATGCATAATGCATCATATCATAAATTAGGTGAACAATTAGCAATGCATGAATCAGTTTTCAGAATACTGACAATTTCTTACACTGCTTTTCGTGCGTTCATTTTTTATGTAAAACTGTATGTGGGCAGACATACCATACAGTATATAGATATATCATAAAATGGCTCATTAACTTCTATTCTATCTTCATGCAGTAATGTGAGCTTAAGTGCACTGTGCATTTCATAGGTCCCTAGATAACACGCATATCAAGGGATTTATAAAATCTGTTTGATTTTTTGCCCTTTTTTTTTTCTGGTTTCCTTGTTAATGGTTAAATTAAATGTTATTAATCAAAAAGCATGCCTAATTAATTAAAATCATGAAACCTATATAATTTTACATTAATTTATTTTAAGTTTAATAGAAGTTTAAAGTTTGTAAAAAATTATATTTTTAGGGCCCTATGTTAAAAATTATATTTTTAAGGCCCCCGTTTTGTTTTGTTATTACCGCATTCTGTGTTTAAGCATTTTAAAATATTTTTTTTACAATAGCCAGAAATTGTAATTTTTAAGATTTCAGGCATAAAACATTTAAATAATCGATTGTGTGACCACCCCTTGAAAAGTTTTAATAATTTTAGTAGTAGTAGTACAGTAGTAGTAGTAGTAGTAATAGTGGTAGCCATAGGGACCTTCACATTTCTGTGTGTATGGACCAATTTGGAGTAGACCTCATAGTTACATCATTAGCGGCTGTGTGCGCATTGTGGTGGCATAAAAACACTGGTAACAAGTGGAGGAAAATGGATAAAATCCATGGAATAAGAGAAAAAATGCATTGTTGTGCCTTTCATGTCATTTTCTCAAATTTGATTTAAACAATAGGTTTACATAATATTCACATATGCAGTTAATAGGTGACATTATATTAGTCCTACAGTTAAAGCTGTTATTAAAGCTATTTAAATGTTCCAAACGTAGGTTCGGGAGGAGCCTAATCATTCAATCCTGTCAATCATCATTAGAGCCTATATAAGCAGCTCTCATTGCACCGTCCCAGACTCAGTTCTTCCGGCATCCTTCCACCTCCCCTTCTCCTCCTCTATTTCTGTTATTCTCCCTCTAGGTAATATCGCAATGGGGGATTGAACTCTGCGCTCAAGACGAGCCTTGGGTTCGAGCTTCCATTAAGGACAGCAAGTCAAGTTTGTTTACCATTGCCCATCAGGACTGGATGGGCAGGTGAACTCATGAAACCTGTAACATTTTACATGTACCTGCTTTATCTCACAATTCTGACGCAAATTCAAATTCTCGTATTTCTGACTTCAGAATTCGGAACTCAATAGCGAGTATGTCAATTTTAAAGAAAAAAAAGAAAGAAGTGTGGGATATAAACTCATGATTCTGAGCTGAGGTGAAAAGAGAGAATGACTAGTTGTTTTTTCTGATCAGAATTGTAAGATGATATCTCGGAATTGCGAGAACAAAGTTAGATTTTTGAAATATAAACTCAAATTTACCTTTTTATTATTTTATTCCATGGCTTTCATAGACTGCTACTTGAAAACTGTCATTTTCTGTCACCAGATAGGCCCCACCCACAAAAAAACCCAGTTTATATCTCGTATTTCATATATATCTTACATTTCTGATTTTATAACGTAATTTAACTCATTAGTAAGTTTGTCAATTCTGAGGGGAAAAAAGCCAGAAGTGTGGGATATAAACTCATGATTCTGAGCGAGAGAATAACAAGTTGATTTTTCAAAATCAGAATTTTGAGATTATATCTCAGAATTGCGAGAATTATGTTGGAATTATGAAATATAAACTCAAATTTACCTTTTAATTTTTTTTTTTTTTTAATTATTATTTTATGACTTCCTTGGACTGCTACTTGAAATCTGTCATTTTCTGTCACCAGATAGGCCCTGCCCACAAAAAATGTCATCATTGTTTGCAAACACTTAATTCAAATAAATATGATGATAGTTTTACTAAAATGAAACCGTAAAATGCTCACAAAGTACTCTCAGAGCAGTTCTGGAAAGGCTGTTTATGTATTTAGTCCTCATTTAGTGAGACGGCAAATGCTGAAATCACTGTATGTGTGTACTGTGTAGTAAACGAAACCATGTGTATCCTCCATTCTTTCACAGAGACATGTAGGATTCATTCTTAAACAGTCTTTTTGCAGCTAATACTAGTCCATATCACAATTTGATTTTAAGCGTACTGACCTACTTTTGATTAATTCATCCAAACTTTGACAAATTCCATTTTTATGATTGGATTCTGCGATCCAGTCCATGTTTTCCAAATTGCACATTTTCTCGTCTAAAATCAAATCAGTACTTTAGAGATGTTCTATACTTTTTTTTTTTTTTTTTATTTATAGAAAGCTTTCATCTGAATGCCTTTGAGAGTAAAATGTCTTTGATATTGCACTTTTTCAGATTATTTATAATTAATCATAATAAGTCATGGCTTCAAGGTATCACAAGTAAAATTAGCCTTGCATATCAATATGCAACATGAAAGACTTTTTTTAGAAAATTTATCATTAATATCATGCTGTTAAATCAATATTCTGTCGCTGTGTACGTCAGAGTGAAAGCAGAATATAAATGGTATTTTTGTTTTATTTGCTGTTTGAACAATTACGACATCTGTTTGAACAAAATATGACTTCTAAAGCATAAACAAATATGAAAGAAAAACCTCTCACTCATACCAAATGCATTTAATCACCCTGCAATCATTTATATTACAAACAAGAACTGACTCTCAAAGTGTCTTAAGGCAGAAAGATGACATCTTAATCTCAGGCTTCATATTTGTGAACCCTCAAGTAGCTGTTATACCCTTCTAGTGACTGTATGCCCCCGTGTGCGTTCCCGTGAGTGCATGTGTGTGAAAGTGACAAGCAGAGGTGCTAATGGTCGAAGCACAGTGATCGTTTCACACCTACGCGACTTGCCAAGTGACATTTTAGCAGTCTCTCACTTCTCTCACGCACACAGTGGTTGAACCGCAGCTAGTTTTATATACTGTATGAACTTGTATCTTTTTTCGTCTTTGTTCGTTTGTGTTTCAGGCTTGACCCTCAAGTACTCTGAATTACATGCCTCGCCTCATCACCGCACCAGTTACCCTTTTATTCTGGAGACAGAGCACTGTAAGGTGTGACATGCGCACACACACACACACACACGTCCTACTTGCTTCACGTCTCTGTGACGACCCATTTACATGGGAATCATAATGAGGGGAAATTGAATCTGTGCCTCTGATGACCTCATAATGGCCGAGTCGGGTGGTAAGGGACGGCTTGTGTGTGTGCGTGTGTGTATATAGAGAAGAAGGGCGCTTTTGTGAGAAATTGTATTAACTATCAAAGATTGAAACAACCACGCCTTCAGGAGAACTGTTTTTTCTGTGCAAATTCATTATTGTGTTTAAATTTAGACTGTCCCTTAGAAAGTCATACATATATACATATATTTTACCAGTCACATTTCTGAGAAGTGCATGACTGCTTCGTGGTAAAACAGGAGAAAGATTCAATAACATCTGCCTGTTGAGCTTTGACTAGATCGGATGAACCTATTAAATGGTTTTGCAGGAAAATAGGAGGCTTATTTTCAAAATTACTATTATTGTTTTTATAGTACTTCACCAGGGTCTCTGGGACCTCAAACATAAAAATAATACAAAATTTAATCTCAACAGAAGATGAGGGTTATTCCATCTGCATTTCCTGTTCGTGCTAAATTGATGTACATCAATTGAAAATGACCTTGTGGATGCAGATGGAGACTTGATTGTTATTACTATTTTTCTAATCCAACATCATCTGTTTGTTTAATTATGTAGTTTATTCAATTTACTGCTCTAGTAAATTTAAATATATCTAGCGTAGCTTTGCTAAAAATGGATTTCTCGCAGTATTTGGATGGCAAATGTTGAAATTAAGTAGTACTTTGAACAAGATGACAAAAGAGTTGAGCTGCGTTTTAATTCGCCTATACTGTGTCCTAAAAGTATGTATTAATTTTGTAAAGAAGTATACTTTGAGTAAGCTTTAAACAAGATGTTGCATAGTTACACGCATGCTATCATTCTAAACCGTCCTGTCAATCATCTTGTCACAGTTATTGTCCTCATGTGCACACTCCACAATTTTAATTTGCACTGCAGTTCTTCCTGCTGAGAAAAGAAAAGAAATATCACACTGATCTGCCAGTTGTTGGTCTTTCATGCGAGAACAACTAATTCTAATTTTGAATACTATGAATTGGGATGCAGCAGTGGACTTGTTGGTGTTTAATGTTCTGTTATATTGGAGTTTTGTGGGTTTTCATTGTGATGAAAATGTAGCGCTTGAACACAGACTCACGTAACAAATCTGCCCTGCAATTTGCTTTAATCAAAGCACTTATTGTGTAAATGCCAAATGCAGTGCTCAGTCTCCTTTTCCTTGTGTTTCCATGTAAAAATGTGACCCTGGACCAGTCATAAGGGTCAATTTTTACATAAAAGGGTAAATTTATACACAAAAAGTTGAATAAATAAGCTTTCCATTCATGTATGGTTTGTTAGGATAAGACAATATTTGGCCAAGATACAACTATTTGAAAATCTGGAATCTGAGGGTGCATAAAACCAAAATGTTGAGAAAATCACCTTTAAAGTTGTCCAAATTAAGTTCTTAACAATGCATCTTACTAATCAAAAATTAAGTGTTGATATAGTTACGGTAGAAAATGTACAAAATTTATTCATGGAACATGATCTTTACTTAATCGCCTAATAATTTTTGGCATAAAAGAAAAATCTGTAATTTTGACCCATACAATGTATTTTTGGCTATTGCTTCAAATATATCCGTGATACTTAAGACTGGTTTTGTGGTCCAGGGTTCACAAATACACTTAATTTAACATGCTAACGTGTTAATACTAGATAGTAGTTAACTGCAGATCCAGATGAGTTTGGTGTTTTACCTGACATGTTTTTTTCCAGAAATTGCTAGTAAATTTTACAAATAATTATGAAGAAACAGCAAGTAAATGCATTGAATTAAAGTTTGAAATAGCATTTTTCTTGTAAAATGTTCTCCAGTTATCTTTATTTATAACTTTGGAAAAAAAAAAGTGTTCTCACAGTGTAAAATCTGTTTACAGTTCATTGAGATGATAAGAAAAGCCATTTCCAACGTGGAGCCACAGTAAAAGTAAAATTCAGACAAATAATTATTTATTTGAGTCAGTACAACAGACAATAATCCCATCAGGAAAACTGTGTGTAGGGATTTCCAGTCTTTGCATCTGCTTAAAGGGATAGTTCAGCCAAAAATGAAAACACTCTCATTAATTGCTTTTGCATTCATGAGAGTATCATGATGTGAACGTGCGTCGAAGAGTGACATGGAAGAGAAAATGTTAAATAAAGTCTATTTTTGTTTTCTTGGCACAAAAGTATTCCTGTAGCTTCATAACATTAATGTTGAACCACTGATGTCTCCTTGTAAAATATGCTTCAATAATCTATATTTTAAAACATTTTTATAGTGTTCTCACTGTGTATAATTAGTTTACAGATGAGTGAAATGATAAGAAAAGCCATTTCCAATGTGTGGAGCCACAATTCTGTTATATTGAGACAGTAAACCCCATCAGGTTGTGTGTAGGAATTTCCAGTGTCTTTACATCTGTTTAAAGGGATAGTTCACCCAAAAATGAAAATTCTGTCATTAATTTCTGCATTCACGAGAGTACCATGATGCGTCTTGGTCCTTGAATGTGCATCGAAGACCGACATGTAAGAGAAGAAATTATTAAATAAAGTCTTTTTTTTTTTTTTTTTGTGCATAAAGTGTTCTCGTAGCTTCATAACATTAAGGTTGAACCACTGATGTCACATAGACTATTTTGCTACCTTTCTGGGTCTTGAACGTGGTAGTTGCTTTGCTATCTATGCAGGGTCAGAAAGCTCTCGGATTTCATCAAAAATATCTTAAATTGTGTTCCAAAGATGAACGCCTAACAGGAAGGCCTAACAGGTTTAAAACGACATCTGGGTAAGTAATTAATGAAAGAATTTTCATTTTGGGTGAACTATCCCTTTAACATGTCAAACTAACACCACTAGTTGCTCCGTCTAGATCCAGTGAAACTGAAAACCATCGGTACAGTTTGAATAGAATAGAATTGTTCAGAAATATGGTTCATTTTAAGATCAGTGGAAGCTACAGAGAGGTTGTGGTACCTTCATATAAATGGTTCCTGGTGCTGTATGGTTCTTTCTTAGGCCTGCAAAGTTCAGTGTGAACTTGAAAGACAGCAAAGGACACTCCACAGTAATGGAAGTGGTTTTGTGTCTTATCACCCACTCTCACCAACCCCACATGTGTGTAAGAGAAAGATTTATCACACAAATGAACCTGTGAAAATAACTTTCTGCATGGCTACCATCTCTGATCACAGGCACTGTCTCCCTCTCCTGAAAAATGGTGTTTGTGCACAACTAGGAGTAAATACACTTCGCTTTTGGCTTTTTCTAAATTCTTTGCACAGTTCATAAGGACCAGAGATGCATGTATTTTTTGAGCTTTGAGCCTTTTAAAGAATTCTTATGTAAAATAAAACGCGGATCTGTCAGTCACGACGCCCACTTGTGCGCTCACAGTCTTAACCTTACCCTCCACGCCGACCAATGAAAGCAATACAGCGATAGCAGTTTCCAGAAAAGCACCTAAGGCTAAATGCAACATTTGCTCTCTTTCACACACACAAATATCACCAAACACACCCCAATTAACTAACGCACACTATACCCACACATTTATATGCCCAAATCAACCTCCTACAGAACTTTCCTTCTACAGTTCACGCAAAGCCAGAGGCAAAGATCTTATCGAAAGCTTAAGGGTATTCAGCCATGACGTTCTGGCGCACTAGTGGTCAGTTATATACGAGGGCTGCGGATGTTTGGGCTGGCCAGAGGGACTGCGGATCAGAGGGTACTGGCCTGTCCAACCAGCCGGAAAACTAGCAGCATGTCTGCTATAGTATGGGACCGCTGGGTGCTGGAGCCAGGTGTGAGAAAGAGATGTCATGCTCCAGAGGGCAAGCCAACTATCTACAACACCCCATTAACCTACTATTGAGAGGAGAGGGACAACTCCGATTTCAGTCAAGAAAGAAAGAGAGAGCATAGAAATGAAAACAGAGATTCCACTTTGGGAGGAGGGGGACGTGGCTGCTGGTTGTTGAGACTATTTGAGGTGAGGGACCAAGGGACTCAAGCAACCAAAGTGGCAAAGGACAGCGGGAGAAAAGAGCAACAAAAGAAAACACTGGGAAGATAATGGAGTAAAAGAGGAAGGAAAAGAGAAAAATGAATGGAACACTGAAGGATAAGATTAAAGGAAAAACAATTCCGTTTCAAATAAATGCTGTTTGTGTGAACTGTCTATTTATCAACAATTAGAATTTATCATGGTTTCCACAAATAAATGAATGGCTGAATAAATTAATGAATAATAAATATAGCTACAAGCAGCAATTAGGGGCCCAAGCACAACACAGATAAAATAAAGAACTAAGGAGCTATCTTTAATTACTCAGTAAAGACCAGGGATCTTCAGCTCTGCTCCTGGAGAGCTATCTTCCTGCTAACTTATGCTGCATTCCAGACAACTCAGATTTAGGATATTTCCCGCTTCAACCCAGAAATAATTTATGGAACGACACTCTTTTAATGTTATCAGATACATGTAATGTTTTAATACTAGTAAGTCATTAGTAACATTAATGCTTTAATGTTTCCAAATATTTTAATGTTACTAAATCCAGACGGTACTTCCGGGTTCGTGGTGGGAAATATCCCACATCCGAGTCGACTTGAATGCAGCATTAAAGGAGAAGTCCACATCCAGAACAAAAAAATTACAGATAATGTACTCACCCCCTTGTCATCCAAAATGTTCATGTCTTTCTTTCTTCAGTCATAAAGAAATTAAGCTTTTTGAAGAAAACACTTCAGCATTTTTCTCCATATAATGGACTGCTGTGGTGCCCCAAATTTGAACTTCCAAAATGCAGTTTAAATGCGGCTTCAAACAATCCCAAATGCGGTTGTAAACGATCCCAGCTGAGGAAGAAGGGTCTTATCTAGCAAAATCATCGGTTATTTTCATTAAAAAAAATACAATTTAAATACTTTTTAATCTCAAACGCTCGTCTTGTCTTGCTCTGCCTGAACTCTGCGTATTCTGACTCAAGACAGTTAGGGTATGTTGAAAAACTACGATCATACAATCAACTACAACTATAATCCCTCAACTTCAAAAATCATTCCAAAATCATCCTACATCGCTGCAGAAGTACTGACCCAGTCTTTGCAAAGTGAACATGCAAAAAGATCAAATACGCTTAACAAAAACAGAAAAACAGCAATATAAGATGATTTTGTAGTTGAGGGAGAACATGAGATGGGAGTTTTTCGACATACCCTAACTGTCATGAACCGGAAAAAAACAGTCCAGGCATAGTAAGACGTGACGAGCATTTGAGATTAAAAAGGTGTATAAATTGTATAATTTTTATGAAAATAACCGATCATTTCGCTGGATAAGACCCTTCTTCCTCAGCTCGGATCATTTACAACCGCATTTGGGATTGTCTGAAGCATTTAAACTGCATTTTGGAAGTTCAAATTCGGGGCACCATAGAAGTCCACTATATGGAGAAAAATGCTGAAATGTTTTCCTCAAAAAAGTTCTTTACGACTGAAGAAAGAAAGACGTGAACATCTTGGATGACAAGGGGGTGAGTACATTATCTGTAAATCTTTGTTCTGGAAGTGAACTTCTCCTTTAAGTTACAACCCGGATTCAACACACCTGTCTGTAATTAAGGAGCCCTGGAAACCTTGATTAGCTGGATCAGGTGTATTTGATTAGAGCTGAAGCTGAACTCTGCAGTATGGTAGCTCTCCCGGAGCAGGGTTGGAGACCCCAGTTAAAGACATTTGTTCTCTCTCTCTTTTGGCTTGCTCCCTTTCTTATCAGGGGTCACATTTGTTGATATAGGGCCCTATGATTTCTGCGATGTGGAAAACGTGGACGGAATCGTGAAATCCGTGGAATCCCAAAAGATGACTAAAATGAAACAAACATTTTTTTTTTAGGGTATAATCACACAACATTTATTCCATGTTTTAATTTTAATAGTAAATTCCCCTTTGTTTGCCAAAAAAAGTTTGCTTAATTTTCAATAGTTAAAAGATAAATGAAATTAATGTTTTATGCCTTCATTTGATAACCAGAACATTTTAAATACACAACACATAATTTCTGAGGGTAAAAAACCTTTCATAAGGCTATTTTAAGAATACATTTGAATAAATTAAGTATGCATTCAAATAATTAGACATGCTAAAACACAGAATTTGATAACAATAAAACATTTCATAGGGCCCTAAGCATGTCATTATTGTTAAACCTTTATTAAACTGATGTGAAATTGTATAAGTTTCATGATTTAAATTAATTAGACATGCTTTTTGATTAATAAAAATTTAATTTAACCATTAAAAAGGAGTTGAGAAAAATTAAAACAGGAAAAAACGGAATCCAGAAAAATTAAAACGGAAGAAACAGAATTTGGGAAAAAATAAAAAGGAATTTTTAAAAAAATAATAAATAAATAAAAATAGAACAAATTTCATAGGGCCCTACTGAAACAACATTTTACAACAAAACTCAGAATGCCTGATGCCCAAAAAGGCCAACATAAGAAAACTAGGTATTGTTCAATTTGATATGCCATTCCTCCTTATGATTTTTGGCTAAACTAGTCACAAGTTATAAGCAGATATGTACATTTTTTTTTAACTGATTTTTTATACTTTTGACCAGTAGGTGGCACTTTGCTGAAACTATGCACATGCCCTCAGGCCAAGCTTGTTATAACACATACCAAGTTTTGTCAGAATCCGCTGAAGCATTGCAGAGATATAGCCTCATGTCCATTTTTGCACAAAATTCATTAATGTAAGTATTTTTTTATGTAAATGGTTTGGAATATCAAAAAGCTTTTTTTCATTCTGGAAAAACTTTTTTTCCAGAATGCTCTGAAGATAATCTGAGCACATTTTGGTGAAAATTGTACAAAACATCTAGGACAGTTGTTCCCAACCACGTTCCTGGAGGCCCCCCAACACTGCACGTTTTGCATCTGTCCTTTGTCTGACACACCCATTTCAGGTCTTGGAGTCTCTACTAATGAGCTGAATCAGGTATGTTAAAATATCTGAATAAGTATTGTTTGAGTCTGCATGCTGCTCCGAGATCAACGTTATGTCTTTTTGTCAAACTGTTCAGAAATTATAAACAAAATTTGTGATTTTTTTTATATCTTTTGATCAGTATGTGGCACTGTTTACACAAGAATTTTGTCGAATTCGTTAACATGCAAGAACAAGAACATTTGGTCTATCGGAAATCTAGTGATAACTTTTTTTCCAGCATTGTCTCAGTATGCTGTGAGCCAAATTTGGTGAAAATCAGACAAGCGTTCTAGGTTAGAAAAAGTAGATTTTTAAAGAAATGCATATTTTGGTATACATTCGAAATTTAAATTTAAATTTTGGTGTACATTCGACTCGAGCCAAGAAATCAGAGGAAGACAGAATTTTGCTTCTAGGCCTTATGGTTCAAAAGGTATTAGCAGAAATATGAGTGCAAATTTGGCCTGTTGGTGGCGCTAGAGAGTTTGATATAGAGACTCCAATTTTGCTATGGTTAATAATGAAACTGTCCTCCATTTGTGTGACAAATTTCATAACTTTCCCATATGCATTTCTATGGGCTGCCATTGACTTCCAGAAAAAAAAAAAAAAAAAAAACAAAAACAATTAGACTAACGGATAAAATAGGTGACTATGCCCTGCCTTGGCCCCTATTAATAATAATAAAACAGCACCATTGTTTTCAACACTGATAACAATATTTTAAAATATATTGAACTAAAACGTTACTTTAAATTGTAACATTTTACAATATTACAGTTTTACCATTTTGTTCAAATAAACACAGCCTTAGCAAGCACAATTTACACTGTGTATATATTTTGCAGAACATTTATTAGGATATCTGCATTGTTTGCAGCTTCTTTTGTATTTGTTGCTTAATGCTAACGTCATTATTAAGAGCAATAACTGTCCAGATTTAGCATTTATTTTATTTAAATGATTCAATTAAACTACATAAACAGACAATAGTCTGTATAAGTAGCTCAAGCAGTAGAGCATGGCACTAACAACACCAAGATGATGGGTTTAATTCCAGGGGGTTGTGTAAATTGATGAAATGTATAGCTTGAATTAATGTCCCAGAAAATCAGTGTTAGGGCACAAATGCTGTTCCTGAAGGGTTCATTTTGGATTCATTTTCATGGTGTGTATCGTACAATAAGTACCACAGTATTACCATCTGATACCTTTATACACTATGCTACCCATACAGCACTTTTTAGAAGTGAAAAGAACATAATCACACCCAAAAAAGAAGAGTATAAAAAGAGTTAACGATAGGAAAAAGGGCAATAGAGGGATTGCAAAGAGAAGGTAGAAGCATTAGAAAATTCAGCATTGCAGAAGGAGTCTGCCTAAAAAAACAGACAAAGAGACAGTGATGAAGTCATGATAGACTTTGTTAGAAGCGTAGCACCAATTTCTGTAAGATGACAAGAGAGATAAAGAGCCATTCAGCATGCCTTTTTGGAAACGACAAAATGAGAGGGTATGTTTGGGTGGAAAAAATGAATGAGGTATGAAGACAGGATATAAAGGAGATGTGCTTGCGTGTGTATTTGTGAGCGGGTGGCTGTTGGTTGTGGGTGGGAGCCTGTTTATAGGGCTGTCAGTGAAAGTGGTCTTCGAATGAAAACCAACCACAGAAGGAGTCAGAGAAAAAGACAAGAAATGCCAAAATCGAGTGCGTGCGTGCGCACACACACAAACACCACGTTCTCTCCATAGCCGTGGCTCATCTGTGTGGGTGTGGGTTTGAGTTACAGTCACGGGGGTCCGATTTGACACGTCTTAGTTACATATGGTTAGCAGCGCAGTGTACAGTAACCGTTGTGTGACAACATTGGAAAAGCATGACAGACAAGCAGCATGGAGAATCTGCCTGCTAAATGGAGTGACAACAGAACAGCCTCGCTTATTGTCATGCCACTTTGTGTACGTGTGTGTATGTGTGTTCTGCAAACCTTGGATCTGAGTCAAATATGAGTATGCATGTCAGAAAGAAAGGGCTAGCGATCATTTCTGGTGCCCTGCAACCCAGTCTAAACTGGGATCCTGTCAGTGGCGAGGTGAAATATTGTTGTGAACGCCCCCGACGCACTTTTCGTATCCTGATGTCATTATTACTTCTAGATGCATGATTTTTTTTTTTTTTTTTCTGACATGTGTCTGCAATTTTGCAGCTTGCTGTGTCTTGAATTCAGCAAAAAATATCTCTTATGGAACAACATAGGGCTGCGGTAGTTCTGCGGTACCGAGACACTCTAGCTGTGTTTTTTCCTCTGTCGTCTCTTTTCTTATTTTTTACCTCCATGTTTTGGTGTCTCTGGGGTCTTTCCTTTGCTGTTTGGAGTTAAGAGGTGCTGTTTATAGAACAGAATAAGGTTAAAATGAGAATGACAACATAGCAGAATACGTGTCAAAAGGTGTGTGTGGGAGTTTTCTGATGTACTCTGTGAAATCTATCAAATTGTGACTTCAAAGTTATTTTTAAGCTTATGTTTTGTACATAGAGCGTTGTACTAGTGTTTTTGGTGTTTTATGTTTGTTTGTGTTATTGGTCTCTGTTGTCTTCCACAGTCAAATTTGTAGCATGTTCTTACTGACGAATTCGGAAATCGTAATTCAAGTCAGTTTTTTTTTTGGTGGCTTCTTTATTATCGTATGCATTTTTAATGGATTTTTATTATTATTATTTTCTTTTATTTTTGTATACATATATATATAATATACCACAAAACCTCTGTATATATACTTTTTTAAAATTATTTCTATTATGCACCATCTGAAAGCTAAATAATAGGATAGAACAATATTTGGTCGAGATACTATTTGAAAATCTGGAATCTGAGGGTGCAAAAAAATCTAAATATTGAGAAAATCACCTTTAAAGTTGTCCAAATTAAGTTCATAACAATGCATATTACTAATCAAAAAAATAAGTTTTGATATATTTATGGAAGGAAATTTACAAAATATCTTCATGGAACATGATCCTTACTTAAAGGGTTACTCCACCCCAAAATGAAAATTTTGTCATTAATCACTTACCCCCCATGTCGTTCCAAACCCGTAAAAGCTTCGTTCAACTTCGGAACACAATTTAAGATATTTTGGATGAAAACCGAGAGGTTTGAAACTGTCCCATTGACTGCCAGGTAAATACCACTGTCAAGACCCAGAAAAATATGAAAGACATCCTCAAAATAGTCCATCTGCCATCAGTGGTTCAACCATAATTTTATGAAGCTACGAGAATACTTTTTGTACGCAAAGAAAACAAGATGCAGATGAGACAAATTGTTGAATAAAGTTATTTTTATTTTCTTTGCATACAAAAAGTATTCTCGTAGGTTCGTAAAATTATGGTTGAACCACTGATGGCAGATGAAGTAGTCGCTTCATAAAATCCAGATTGAACCACTGATGGCAGATGGACTATTTGGACGATGCCTTACTTTTTTGGGTCTTGACAGTGGTATTTACCTGTCAGTCAATGGGACAGTCAAGATCCTGCCAGTTTTCATCCAAAATATCTTAAATTGTGTTCCGAAGACAAACTAAGCTTTTATAGGGTTGGAACGACATGAGGGTAAGTGATTAATGACAAAATTTGCATTTTGGGGTGGAGTAACCCTTTAATATCCCAATGATTTTTGACTTAAAATAAAAATGGATCATTTTGAACCAAACAATGTATTTTGGCTATTGCTACAAATATACCCATGCTGCTTAAGACTGGTTTTGTGGTCCAGGTTCACAATATTTTTGTACATGTTAGCTGCTTCAGATTTTAGCAAATGGGTCCCTCATTTTTTAACCAACAACAACTAAATAAATACAATTACTTGAATGTTCTATAATATTGTAATGAATATCAGTTTATGCAGATTTGATTGCTTGCACTGACACAGTCTCATCTCAGAAAGTTGGGGTCCTGAGTTATACATCTGGCAATTACATTGTGGTGGTGTTTTTCTGTACTCTTTTCGAAATGTGGGCTCCGACATTATATGAATGCAGTAAAAGCAGGTGCAAACAAGCATTTCCTCGCCTACACCATGTCACATATAGAAACTGATATGTGTTTATACTTCTCATAACACCATATCTTTGTGACAAGTCTGAACAAGTGTAATTTATCCACGTATATGCATTTCAAACACATTCCTGTATCAGCTTTATCCTTCTTTTTTTCCTGCGTTTGTTGTGGTCTTGTTATACAAGTCTCAGAACGAAGTGGTGTTGGTATTTTGGCGTTTGATTCGTTATATTGGTTTAGCTGCGAGTGGAGCGCGTAGTTCAGCTTGCTCTGTGTGGGTGTGCATTAACAGCTGATGGGATTCTGGGCAGAGTTTGTAATTTCACACCTGACCACTCATCCACGCCACCGCTGGGCACTTAACCGAGCTGGCAGCCAGAGAGCACACACACACACACATATACACATACACGCAACCAGAGCAGGTTTCCATGGACGTGATGCTCCTTGAATGCTAGCCGCCCTGTTAAGTGACTGTTTAAATATGAGGGAAGAGGTACAAATGGGGGCTGGTGTCATTGCTCGACAACATGAGAACAGCTGGTGTAATCGATGACATTAATGACGAAGATGTTTTCGTATAATTCATGACTCTTCTCTCCTGCGTCTTGCATTAGCATGCATGTCAGCCTCAAAAACGTTACAGATCTCTTAGACGAACATAATCGGAGATATGAAATTACTACAAGAGCGGTTGCTCATAAAATGGCAGTTTTGTCATCATTTATGCACCATCATGTCAAAACCTTTATGACTTACTTTCATTTATAGAACAAAAAAGATGCAAGGCATCCAGTACATGCAATGAAAGTGAATGATGACCATGGCTGACAAACAAGATATTATGTCCCCGTACTGGCCCGAATGTTTAATTATTATTATTATTCTAAAGAGAAACCAAAAGTTAATTACTCACCCTCATGTCGTTCCAAACCTGTAAGACTTTCATTCATCTTCAGAACACAAATTAAGATATTTTTGATGAAATCTGAGAGCTTTCTGACCCTCCATAGAGAGAGGCACTGAAATGTTCTATGGACCAAAAAAGGTAGTAAGCACATTGTTAAAATGGCATCTGTAATTTTATGAAGCTACGAGAATACTTTTTGTGCGTTCAAGAGAGTACCATGATGCATGCATGTGGGGCTGCTGATGCCGGAACGTAGTTATTTTTGTTTTCTTTGCGCACAAAAAGTAACCACTGATGTCACATGAACTATTTTAATTATGTCTTTACTACCTTTCTGGACCATAAAACTTGTCAGTTGCGTTGCTATCTATGCAGGGTCAGAAAGAATTTTCATTTTTGGGTGAACTATCTCTTTAATTTAGCTTAAAACCAAAACCTAACCAGACACTGTAAATCAAAACCATAATTAAAGTTGTAATTGGACAAATGGAATTATGTTTTTCTTTGTCATGCTCTCCTCTCAGGGGGTAAATTGAACCAAAGTACTGTAAAACTAGGGTTTTTTTTTTTTGGTCTTTGTCAACAAGCCGCCTTTCAGAATTTGCTCGGCTGAAATATTACATATATTGCCACTCTGGAATCATTTTTATCACTGTGATTTGCCAAAATCTCTGCCTGTTTTTGCTAATCTATGTTGGCTGCATGAAATAGACATTTACAATCAAGACGTTGACACTGTTAGTCATCATCATAGAGGTGCTAATTAAACCTCATTATGTCTGTCAGTAATTTTGGCCCTCCAAATCTATTTCATCTCAAAAGAATTTATTGTTATTACTATTTGTTTATTTATTTATTTTTTCCCCCTGTTTTGGGCAAATATTTTCAGTTGTGTAAATTTTGGTACATTAGTATTAACTGATATATTTATCAATTTGAGTGGCTTTCATCTTTGAAACACAAATGAAAGATATTTTTGCTGAACTCCGAGAGCTTTCTGAACCCTTCATAGACACGTTCAGGGCCCAGAAAGGTAAAAAGGTCATCATTAAAATAGTCCATGTGACGTCAGTGGTTTAACCTTATTTTATGAAGCTACAACAATACCTTATGTGCACAAACTAAAAAAAATAGCGACTTTACTTAACAGTTTCTTCTCTTCCGTGTCAGTCTTTGGCGTGCATTCGTGAGAGTACCACGACGCATGCGTTTGGTGCTGCTGATGCTGTCGGATAACGTTAAAAATATCTTAATTTGTGTTCCGAAGATGAACAAAGGTCTTATGGGTTTGGAGCGACTGGCAGTTAATGACAGAATTGTCATTTTTTAGGTGATTTCATTCACTTTCATCTTATGCAAAAGAGCTTTTACATTCTGCTTATACTGAGTAAAACAAAACCTTTTTTTTTTTTAATCCCTTAACAACCTGTCCTGAGTATTGATTTCATTCCATAACCTCTATGAAACAACCAATATGTCCCTTATATCCACACAGGATCTGTAGATGGAGCTGTGAAGGTCTCTAGGTGAATGAAATGTTGGGATTCATTATAACCTTCCGTTTCCAATGCAGTTTTTGCCTATTGTTTAATTATTAATTACCCTGCCTCTCATTGGCTCAACATACAGCATCACTGGGGGACAACGAGAGCCAGAAAGCAGAGGACAGAGATAATGGAGATGGTAATAATGAGGAAAATGGTGTTAGCAACGGGGACTTGCATTTCAGAAAGGATGAGACCCAAAGAAAGAGTCTGACATGAAGCATTACAGCGAAAAGCAGATGGGGGACATTAAAAAGAAAAGCAAAAGAGGATTGGGGATTGAACAAGGACATGGTAGAAAGACACGAATGTTGAGAGATGGAAAGGGAACTGGGTGGAGGACTGACTCTCTCTTCTCTTGATTAGAAGGAAGAGGCTGTCAAGCACTACGCTGTGCATTGATTCTCTGGCATGATCAAAAGTGACACAAAAGTTTCAAGAGCGTATGTCATTTGTAATCTTCTACCTCCTTCAGGAGTCTGTGCCTCATTGTGGTGTGGGTGGTCTCTCGGTTGAGCCCCCATGAGCTCGGCACGGATATCAAAGAGCTTCAACCTGGTCTGCGACGGGCTACGATGTCTCTGCTGTTGATCAGAAGTCTGAGAAGACAAAAGAAAAAAGATCTGAATTCTGTTCAACATGCATCTGAACTAAACACGAGCCCCTGGGGAACGAAAGTTCTTCGCTATCAGAACCACAAATATTCTTAACTGTCTCATATTGGCCTTGGCATCTGGATTAGTATCCATTTCCATGAATGATTTCCACTGGGAAGCTAATGCTATTGTGTAGAAATGGTCTGCTATTATATAAGTCAAGTCAAAGAGTCTTAGTAACAGACTTTGGCGTAATTTGGGTTTGAATATTGAATGTTTCTGACAGAAAAGATAGGCAGTTCAAAAAGGCTGCTGACAGCTTTTATAAGACGCACCTACGCAAACACCCTGAAGCACTAAAATTTGCATTGGTAAACGCATCCCTCGGCCTGTTTTTGTGAACGTATTGTAAATATTTTTGGCACTTGATTATATATGTGCCATTAACATGGCAGAAGCTGTGCAAGCAACATGTACGCGGTGGAACCTTTGATCCGCTGTGGCATAATTATGTTTGTGAAATCTAAATAGCGCATTTATGGATTCGCCCTTGCAAAGTAACCAAGACTCAGAAAGCCAGTTAGTCTATGCCGCGGTCTTCAAATGGCTTCGTAACAGCGCAATGGATATTCTCTCGGCACAACATCCCACATTCAGCTCGCGCTGTTCATTGGGCCAGGATGGAATTGGGGCAGATTCAAAAGGAAACACACATTTCAATTGAGTGTAAATTGGCCCTGCATTATCTTTCCACAAGTCCTTTCATACGCTGAAATTGACTTGCACCACATTAAAATCCAATGTCATTTTCAAACAGTGCTGTCACCATTGGAGGATAATGACTTTGCTTTTTAGCTGAATGCATTGCCTTTCACGGCGCGTGTGTGTGTGTGCGTGCGTGTGTGAGGGGTGTCAGAGCTTAACAATGGAATAAAACATTCTTTTACTGGAGATAAAAGGCCACATAAAGATGACAGGGTGGAAGCATATAGCTGTTTTCACAAGTAATATAGTATTGCCTCTCAAATACAATTTGGCGGCAGTGTTATAGCTTTGCTTTCCGAGGTCACAATGGTCATTAACTTTGAATCTGTGTCACCGTAGATCTCGAAATTGATATTGTTGTGCATTGCAAATGACTCACTGTAGATTCATTTTCCACTGCTTCTTTTTTTCCAGTAGAGCGACTGGAGTTTATTAAACTCCAGGAAGACTGATTGATTTTGGAAGTGTAAAAAATGGATCAAAGTTCAGATTGACTTTAGATTTAGACAGCAGAAGCTCAGAAGGGTGCATATTGCTGCTGTTTGGGATGTATATGGAGAATGCAGCATCATTATTACTGCAGTCAGTTTTACTGCGGTAACACAGTTGTGGGAACTATGACAAAGAGACCTCCTCCAGTCTTTCATTGTGTTTCTGCCTTTAAACGGAACAATCCAAGCTGCGCATCATGTAGCACACCTGGTTTGTATTGTACACTGTCATTGCTACTATAGATTCCCCCCAAGTGCATCTGGTTCTAGTGCATGGACAAGGTGATAAGACTATGCAGACAGACCTGTCCATCACACCTCAAATATAGACACAGCATAATTTTGCTAGAACTTCCAACTTTTTTATATATTATACAGAAAATAAAAACCATGAAAAATGCATCACAGTTTCCACAAAAATATTAAGCAGCACAACAGTTTTCAGCTGTGATTGTAATAAGAAATTATTCTTGAGCACCAAATGAGCATCTTTCTTCAGTTGTAATGAGGAAAAAAAATCCGGATTTTTTTCCATATAGTGGACTTCAATGGTGTCCCAGAGTTTGAACTTCCAAAATGCAGTTTAAATGCAGCTTCAAAGGGCTCTAAACGATCCCAGCCGAGGAAGAATCTAGTGAAACAATTGTTTTTTTTTGTTTTTTTAAAGAAATTGTAGTTTATATACTTTTTAACCTTAAATGCTCGTCTTGTCTAGGTCTGCCTGAACTCTGTTTTTTACGGTTCAAGACAGTTAGGGTATATTGAAAAACTCTTATCTCATTTTTTCCCTCAACTTCTAAATCATCCTACATCGCTGCAGAATTACCAACCCAAGTGAACGTGCAAAAAAGATCAAACACCCTTTACAAAAAAAAAAGTAAAACAGCGATGTAGGATGATTTTGACATTGGAGGAGAAAATGAGATGGGAGTTTTTCGACATACCCTAACTGTCCTGAACCAGAAAAAAACTGAGTTCAGGCAGACCTAGACAAGACGAGCATTTGTAATTTTTTAGAAAATAACCAATAGTTTCACAAGATAAGACCCTTCTTCCTCGGCTGGAGCCCTTTAAAGCTGCATTTAAACTGCATTTTGGAAGTTCAAACTCGGGGGCACCATTGAAGTCCACATGTAGAAAAATCCTGAAATATTTTTCTCAAAAAAAAAAAAAAAACATAATTTCTTTACAGCTGAAGAAAGGATTTTTCTGAATAATAGTGCTCAGTTTAAGTGTTCAGAACAAATAAGGTACTCATGAACAGCCATCACAAAACAAAAAAAACAGTTGTAGATTATCCAGGTAACCATACACAGGAGAAGTCCACTTCCAGAACAAAAATTTACAGATAATGTACTCACCCCCTTGTCACCCAAGATAGGGTCGGTACTTCTGCAGCGAGGGTGATTTTGAAATTATTTTTTAAAATTGAGGGAGAAAATATGATTGAGTTTTTCGACATACCCTAATTGTCTTGAACCATAATATACAGAGTTAAGGGAGAGCAAGACAAGACGAGCGTTTGAGATTAAAAAGTATTTAAATTGAAATTTTTAAATGACAATAATTGATTGTTTCACTAGATAAGACCTTTCTTCCTCGGTTGGGATCGTTTACAACCACATTTGGGATCATTTGAATTTAAACTGCATTTTGGAAGTTCAGAATCGGGGCACCATAGCAGTCCATTATATGGAGAAAAATTCTGAAACGGACACATACAGGTAACAATAACTTAAATAATTCCCCTTTCCTCCAGTCTTATTCATTGTAAGCATGCATGCCGGAAGCTCGTCCGAGCTTTCAAACTGGCATTTGATTAGAGTTTTTTTTATTGCAATCTTGCCACATTCATTTTCTTAATCATCAATTTGGTCCGTAATCCCCCCCTTAAACACAGATGGCATTAGCAGTTTCCTCTGAAGAGCAGCGAGACCTTTCACCATCCACACCATGGATATAAGCTACCAGTAATTTCCCACCTCACAGACAGGATGACAATAAGGTTCTCGACAAACACACACTGCCAAACAACGCACACACGAACACACAGCACCTCACGGTCCACACGCTTAAAACGGATTAACTTTCATGCTGTCCAACATGGTCTGTTGCCATTTTTAATGTGAATTAAAACTAGGTAAATGCCACCATTGCTCAGTCAATAATTCCCCACATGTGCTGGCTATTCCCATCGAGTGTGTCCTTTAGCAAGGCTACGAACACAGAGAGCGATAATTCTGCTAAACACAGCTGTGAGCCGTTTAATTTCAGTGCACCAGCAGCCACTGATGTGGCATTTGACTTTTTGACTGCGCTGAAATTTGAGCTTGTTAGAGCGTCATTACAGAGTTAAGTTACCATGTTGAACATTTGGTCAGATTCCTATTTGAATCAGTATGAATGCTAATAGCTAAATCAGTTAGATGTTTACTGGCCACATGGTCACAGTTTTGCATTGGTAAAATCTTTAATAAAACTATCCATTTGGGAACCTCTATATCAGCAGCTCTTATTCCTCTTTTTTTTCTCTCTCTCTCCTCAAGCAAACACAAACCCACAGGTCTAACCTGAGCTGGCCCTGCTGACCGCCTTCTTTTCCGACTAGGGCCACTGATTGACTCCTCTGCCAAATAAAGGGAAAAACACATCTTTTCCTCCCAGGAGGCTCAGGTCAGCATGCCGCTTATCTGGGCTCTTGCCCTCTAATTACTGCTGAAGAGCAATATATTTGCTCTGTATGTCATTCATTTATGAGGTATTGGCTGTTAAAATTGAGTTTAGAGCCATGGGGAAAAAAACAGGTATGAAAAAGGTATATCTGCATTCCACATGTCTTTGTGTGGTGGATTCCCTTAAAGGATTGCAAATTACTAACCCTCCGTATGAAATATAATATTTCCAAATACACTCGACAGTGATAAGTCACGAAAGATGTGTGCTAATGAGATAGGAACAAAAAAAGGCGAAAAGACAGACATTTTAATCTTTTAAAACCCAGGCAGTAGGCACATTGTTAGACAAACTAGGTGTCAGAGTGTTGAATTTTTTTCATAAAAAGGTTATTTATTTATTTCCGACTCCCGTGGTGAGCTCTAACGAGATGCAGGCTCTTTGAAGAGTTAGCCTGTCACACTTAATAGTTGGCCTTTCTGAACTTGCTAAGCTGCCTCTCCCCACGACATGCATGCCAGTCAAGGAAGGGTTCGAACAGTGTGCATTAAGACCTGCTCAGAGAAAGCTATGATTAAAACAGAGCGCGCTGCGTTTGTGCCGGAAAAAATGACAGCGCTGTGTCTCGGCGCCGCTGCGGAGACCGGAGAATATTGTAACACATATTTTATCACAGGCGGATATGTAAGGAAGAAATTCCCACTTTGTTGGAGATTTTCTTTACATGAGCGTAGCTGGTAATGAAAGGCACGATGGCATCCTTAAAGTGCTGCCAAGCTGTGCGTCTGCATTTTAAACTTTAAAATGCGTATGCTTGTTTTAGACCTGACGGAGCATATTTCACACGCTGAGATGATGTATGACAGTGCAGGGTAGATATAATCTGCATATAATCTCACCCACTAAATCCTCCAAATGTTTGTAATCATCATTAATCTGTCATTAAATTATAGGGAAGAGTTCTATTGTACTGCGAAAAAGATGTTTAATCAGACAAATGCGTTAGCCTAGAGGCCATTTTTTGACACTGATGAGAACACGTTTTCATTTATTACATTTCTCTGTAAATGAGCAACCTCACTGTAACAAAAAAAAAATCTTTAAAAGAAATTAAAAGGGTACTGGCAATTTAATGCCAGGACATTATCCGCTAGGTTTAAAGACATTTCCTTTAACCTTAAAACTCAACACAATGCAATGCATAATTCAAAATATGGGCAAAACACCCGTGAAACATCAGTATGGTAAATTCCTTCATATTACCAAAGTACATTAGGCTTATTATTTTTACACAGTTTTACAGAGTGTAAGTTAAATTTATATTACTAATTTAATTTAAAACAGCTCTTGTTAATTATCTTGAAGTCTTTTAGAGAGCACATTTAGATTAGCAGAAAGCAGTACCCTAAGGAAGAATAGCAGTACATTGCTATTGTGTATATATACAGCATCTGACTGACCACAGTCTTGTGGAAACTGACAACATGCCCACATACAAGACAGAGAAGGTTACTTATGGTATGCAGCAAGGTCTTAGCTTTCAAATTTTGAAATTATTTTAAGAAGTTCAAACAATACCGTTTTGGGTCTCTGTAATGTGTCGCGGCACGTGAAATTGACATGAAATAAACATGAATGAACATCAAAACATATTTTATTTTAACGGCGGAAAGACGTCAATACACATTTTTACATTACACAAGTTTAAGTCCATCGAAGTTAAATCTACTCTTCTGTCTGATTTGTTTGTCTGGCAAGATAGCAGATTTGGCGTTATGATTGGTCAGATCGCCTGTTAATCAAGCTCTTTGTGAACGGTCAGTTGATTCTGGGACCTGTAAAAATGTTGTGTATGTCTGAGTTTATGATAAATTGCTTTTTGTTAAAACTTACGTTTAAGATTAAGTTTGTTTATGTTTAAGTTTAAAGCAAAACTAGTCAAATAATAAGACTTTCTCATTAAGACTTCTGAAAGTTAATAGTTGGAAAGTGTTTTTTGTTGTTGTTTACATAGTGTATCTAATAGATAGATAGGCTTGTGCAGAAATATATATAATGTTGTGTATTCTGTAGTTACTACAGTGTTTTCAGACATAATTACTTATTTTGTTACATTTTGTATTTGTATGTATATATATATATATATATATATTAGACTTCTTGACCAAGTTCACACAGCAGCAGAACACGAATGTCAGTCCTGAATCTTGAGTCATTAATATTTTCACACGTTTCAGTTATTCACGTGAGTGACAGCCACATTCTATAACTGAATTCACACCTGTAAATTTTCTGGACTCGAAACCCTGCTGTGTGAACAGAACCGTACTGGACAATTAGTTATATTTCATGTTATATAGTAAACAACTGCACATATGAATCTACACTCTAAAAAATGGTGCTAAATAGCACTAAAAGTGGTTCATTGGCTCGTAATCATAGAGGAACCACTCTAAGTCCCATCTTTAAATTCTCCTCCTTAGATTTTAAGTATGTTACTCCACTCTCATATGTTCGCTTTGAATTCGAATTTACTGCAACTGCAAAAGCTGTTTTGAATCACTGTTTTTATGTGTTTCTGAGGTCAAAAAGTTTTGTGTGGGGCCCTGGAATATTGTGGGGGCAAAAGGTTGAGAACTATGTTATCTTCAGGAAATACACTGTATTTTAAAGTTGTTTTTTGTAATCCTTTCCCCAACTAAACTTAGAGACTAAGAACGAGTTTTAGAGAACCTTTCAGGGGATTAAACTGTATAGACCCTAAACAGGGGCTAAACAGATTCTTTATATGGTAGCAGTGCAATATAATATCTCAACCACCCTGAAGAATCATTGAAGTGTGAACTAGTTTTGTGTGTGTATATGTGTTTTTATCCAAAACATATACAAATGTCCCCACAAGGATAGTAATACCAGTAAATTTTGACCTTCTGGGGACATTTTTAGGTCCCCATGAGGAAACAGGCTTATAAATAATGCAGAATGCAGAGTTTTTTTGAGAAAGTAAAAGTGTGCACAGTCTCCTGTGAGGGCCAGGTTTAGGTATAGGATAGGTGTAGGGCAATAGAAAATATGGTTTGTACAGTATAAAAACCATTACACCTATGGAATGTCCCCATAAAACATTGGAAACACAACATGTGTGAGTGTGTGGTGTGTTGCACATTGTTTTTTTTTTTTTTTTTGTCAGCTGACAGAGACAAAGATTTGAGCCGTGTGACATCTGAAGGTTTAGATCATGTACAGTAACTGTCCTCTACTGGAGCTACTCCAGACAGTTTTGTGGTCTGTGCACAATTCAAATGCTTCCCTCTTTACTGAGATATACTGTAGAAACTGTTGCTGGGAATCACAAATCTCAGTTTTCAAAATTCAAATAGCAGTTTTGGCTGTTGACATCTTTGATATTTACTTCGGGCATTGTCGGTATGCTTACAGGTAATAGTCACAAATAGAATACTCTCTTGATTTCAGTTTTAGATTCTAGCAGACAATATTAAACCCTCTACTGTAAGCTGCTGTGTGAGAAGGACATTGTGAGACCTTTAAGTAAATGCGTTTGTTGATCCCAAACACTGATAGTGTGAACATAGCCCATCTTGTCAATGTTTAGATATTCATTGTTGTTGTTCAAAATGTTGAAAGCATTTTGTTGCTCATAACATACAAAAATTATCTAAAAATGGAATGCTTTATCAGAACTGGAGTGTTAGTTCTGATCCCCACTTGATCTTAATTTAGCCAGTCAGAGCCCTCGTTTCCTTCTATCTGCTGACACACACATGCAAACTTTCTTAAATCAAGCATTCAAAGAAAAACACTTTTTTGCATGTAAAATAACAAGTTGAGTTATTTTGCTTTTCTTTTCCTAATCAAACAGACTGAGCCAGGTTAAAAAGATTCAGAATTTAGTCGTATCTTAAAATGCTTTGATCATAATGACCTCAAATGCTAATTTGGGCTTTAATGAACTCCCTCCTGTGTATGTCTAATTCAAGGGGGGTTACACTTATTGGAATGAAGGATGGCTTTGAGTGACATGCGGGTGGCAATTAGGGGTCTCGGCAGGAGGGTAATTCCTAATTTTCATATCTTGTGTCCTCCTTACCTGCTTTCACCTCTTCTTGGTCTTCTTCGCTGTGTTGAGAACGTTCGTCATACAGTAGTTGATTGCACGAGCTCAGCACGGATAACTCTCTCAAACTTTTCACTAGAGTTGTATTGGAAGAGAAAACTTTAAGTATATAACTCTGCGTTTTACACGCGCATCAGATCCATAAGGCTGAAGAAATTGCCGACGTGTGCGCCATGAAAAAAAGATCATGTCTCGTGGTCAGCACTTTCTATCGACTCTATTTCTGTCAACACAATTTTCTGTTCTCAGCTTTTGTGTGCGCTCTCCTTCTCTCCTCTCTCCATCTTGCCCTTTCATTTACCTCCTCTTTTACACCTTTCTTTGTGTCTTTTTCTGGTCGCCAAGGTCGACATTTTATGGGGGTTGACACATAGGTATCATTGTATAGATTATACGGCCAAAGAACTCGGAAGCAAAGAATTCCACACCTGAAGATATATTTTTCCTCTTGCTATAGAAAAGACATTTTTTCTGTTCTGCTCGCTGCTTAAGAGGAACCATATAGCAGAGTTTTGCTACAGTTCTGCTTTTCAAGTCAGTGTGCCACTGTTATTAGCTTTGAGGCCAAATGTCTGCTAGTAGGATTTAGCAGACATGAAATTAAATTATTTTCAAATATTATGAAGACTTTCCAAGATTTGGAATTTCTTTCCAAGTGACCCGCAGTATTGTCAATTTCTCATGGCATTGAAGTCAATGAAATATTTGTGCTCTCTGCATAAATTCACAAAAAATCATTTGAAACACTGCAGGCAGTGTGAGGCAGTGCAGCGTTTTATATATTTATATATAGAGGAGTATTTTAATAACTAGTTGATTCTTCCCTGGGCAACAGTTTTAATCCCAGACATGCAGTGGTTAAGCACTGGAAACTCCGGCTGCATAGCAGGTCCTCCAAATGTCTTCCCCAATGGCAAGCACTGCTCATTAGTTAAATAAGTTGTGAGCATATTGATTAGAGGCGTCTAAATTAGCCCCTCGCCAAGGAGCAAGAGAAGCCCCTGGAGGGGAACGCGCTTAGACAGAACGAAGGACAGAGAGAGAGAAAAAAAGTGGAGAAGTCTCAAAACGGAAACCTTCAGATTGTATCCTCTGCCCTCTTAAGCAATGTCATCATTTTCTTAAGGCCTCACATTTATTGACAATGCAGTTTATTTTAATAATGAGAGATGCTTTAGGTTGTGCAGGTGAGGTAGTTTGTGGTGTGTTTTGGGATTTTTGGAATGTCTGTGATTTAAACGTAAGCTTTTCTGGATTTAGAAGGTACGAAGTGTGCAATTTTTTTTTTTTTTTTGTGATGTACAGTGTCTGGATTGGGCTACCTTGATAAGAATTATTTTTATTTATTTATGTTTTTCAAAGTAGGATTTATGTATTTATTTATTTTTAATATGTGACTGTGACGAGTCAGCTGCCTCCCCTTGCTTATCATTGTCACCTCGTCCGGTAATCGCCACCCTTCACCAGGCTCCCGACGGGAGTGGGTGTGCAAGAGAGGAGAGGCGCCGAAACAGCCAGGTCCGGCTGCGTGTGATGAGGTACACCTGACGCAAATGAAGCTTCATCACTGCCGCTGTTGAAATCTCCTCGGGAGACCGGTCTCTTCCCTGTGCATGCATGCTTCTGTCCTCGTGGGTCCAGGAAGAGTGCGTTGATGGAATGAGCACCGCCGAAGTGTATAGCTGCCGGACCCGTGGTCCGGACGAGAACCGCACCCATGAGACGGCTGACGGGCCAGGATCCCGGGCCGTTGAATTCCCCCCCAGCAGGGCCGTGGGCCAAGGAGGACAAAGGCGCTGGATGAAGCCTCCACCCCTTACCTGAACCTTGCACTTTCGAACACTGCCCCTCCTTCACGGAACCCCCAGCACGACAAGGACACCAGAATCCCTGTTTATTTTGGACCCCTTATTTTCCCCCGTTTTGCACACTTTTTTTTTTTTCATAGTGGTAGGGTTAGGTGATGCAAATATAGCCAAATGCCCTTTAAGGCAAATTAGATTACTTGGCAACCTTGCTAATGTCTCTGGCCAGCTATATTCTATATGAGTACAGCTCCTACTGTATCTACTTAAATGGGGAAGTAACAACGTCTAAATGACTATTTTAACCAAATTACTGAGCGTTTGAACATAACTCTTTTCAAATGTAGGAATAAAATCTGACAGTAATTGTATTATAAATTGAGCTTCTTTAAGCTACAATCATGCAAAAAAAAAAAAAAAAAAAAAAACTTTTCAGACTGATTCAGCTAATATTTCCATTTCTACAGCCTGTAACCATTTACTTACATTTATGTCATTCCAACCCAAAACGTTATTTTTTGGTAAAACATATGAGATGATTTGATGATATTTTCCACTCATTTGGACTCTATTATAGGTCTGTTTTATAATAATACTAATAACAATATACAGATTATATCCACCTTTTTCTTTAGCACAGAAGTAAGCCTATGGTAAGACTTCTGGTTCATTAGCTGCTATAGAGAAATAATGAGAAGAAACAGCGTGCAGTAAATGGTAAAACTGTTTGCACTACAAACCACTGTTTTCATAATTAAGGTATGTTAAAATACTATGGTAAGACACACCAGTTTGCAGTATCAAGCAGCAAAACAAGCTGTTTTGTACAGGTAAAAATAGCTGGACGTGGATCAGACCGGAAGCCAGACCCATAAAATTTACAAACAGCTGCACCCATTCTTATAGGAAGAAAAAGGTGGATATGGGGCCTTTATCACATTTAGGATCAAAGGTGGAGACACTGCAGGTAAAAATGCTGTTTCATGCAACTGTCAAGTTTTTGGTTTTTCATAAAGTTTTTTTTTTTTTTTTTTTTGGAAAGAAAGAAACATTCAAAAGATACTGTTAAGTGTTTCTTTTATAAGTGCTATAAAAAAAAAAAAAAAACACTTAACAGTGTCTTTTGAATGTTTCTTTCTTGACCAAAAAAAAAAAAAAAAAAAAACAGTTTATGAAAAACCAAAAACTTGACAGTTGCATGAAACAGCATTTTTACCTGCAGTGTCTCCACCTTTGACATTAGCAAGGTTGCCAAGTAATCTAATTTGCCTTAAAGGGCATTTGGCTATATTTGCATCACCTAACCCTACCACTACGAAAAAAAATCTATTTGTGTCAATTAATTTCAATTACAATTTTATAAAGGCCGTTTGAAAAAATGTTTTTTTTTTCTCCTACACTGAGCCATAAATCTCCACTTCAGTAGCATTTACACACACCAAACTTCACATTTTTTTTTTCCTATCTAAACTGTAAAAAAAAAAAAAGTTGTTTCAACTTAAAAAAATGTGTGCTGTCTTTATTCAACATGAAATGTTAAGTTTTACTACATAAAAACATGGATATTTGAGTTGAGTAAACTTACAATTTAAGGCAGCACGAACACTTATTTTTTAAGTATTTTTTTTAAGTGTACATATATATATATATATATATATATATTTTTTTTTTTTTTTGTCTGTACTGTTTTTTCCTGAATTATGGAGTGACAAAATGAGATACCCAAAATTCCCTTTGTAAAAACATTTAACTCTAATATGTCAAAAAAAAAAATAATAATAATAATAATAATAATAAATAAATAAATAAACAAGAATTTTGAAACTGACTTCATACAGTTTTTAGATTTTTGTACTAGAAATGTATGCAAATTAGCGCATATTTCATTAAATAATGCATCATTTGCATATTTAAACCTAACATTTTAGAAAACTTGTAATACAAAAAATGTTTGCAATTATCAGTGTAATCAATCAACTGGTGATAACATTTTTTTTTTTTTTTTTAAACCCTATTCACCTGCAGTGTCTTGCCTTAAGGAACTTTACCAGAAATGTATTCAGACTTAGACCTCATTCTAAGATAGGTGACATTTGAACATAAATATTAATTTTCTGATACTTAAAAAGACTGACATGGTTTTAAATCTACAAATGTCTTAAAATGCACATATGCACTGTAGTTCAAAGAAATCAAGAAAAATTTACCCTGAAACATCCTATATAGCAAGCTCAGTTTTTAGACCTCTGTATTTCTAAAACCCTGTGTATGGCCATTTAATAGAAAAACAAATGTGTGTGATGTGGTTCTGTGGTCTTGAGTGTGGTTTGGTCATGCGGAAGAGATGTTGGCCTACATTCACCCTCTCAGACATCTCCTTTCATAAATTAGGCATAGACACCACCGGCATTTACATAAGACCTCCCTCATCTCAAAATAACTCCCTCTCACTCTCTCAAGTGCCCATTTCAAATCTCTTGATCTCTTTTCTTTTCACTCCTCCACTCGCAAGCACTCAAAAACAAACCACTGACACTTTTAGCATCACAACGTAACTATAAAATGTACCAATTTGTATAAGAATAGTCTTTGCTCATGCAGAGAAAAATAAGGAACGGCTTACTCTGACACAAGCCTTGAAACATAATCTCAGTTGTCCTTTTCGCTCACAACCCTTCACCTCTCGTCTCTCGTCGCCCCTCCTAGCTTTTGTTCCATTTTTTGATTCTCCCCCTCTTCTTTCTCCTCCCATCTTCCCCTTTCTCTAACTTTCTTAAGATGCCACAAATCAAGGCTGCGCTCCAGAGGCTAGTGCCCAGGGGAGGCCTAAAGCTATTCTCCAATTAGTGTCAACACACAGACAAATACCACATTTACACAGCCCAGAGAGAGAGAGGGAGAGAGAATAAACGAGTGTGACAGCAATTCCAACAAACAATCTGTGCCGAGCAGACAGACAGATAGATACAGCAGAGCGCGATCTGCCACTCAGTATCCTCATTTATTTAGCTTGCTGGTACATGCACACACTCAAACTCACACAATTAGCCGGCGGTCATTCAGGATATGACTTTGTGGAACTGTGGTGGTTAGGGTTCATCTTGTCTGCTCTTCATTTTGACTTGAGCTGCTCATAAGCTCAATGTGTCTGTTTAGGAGGATGGAAGTTTTTCTCAAGGCAAAGTCAGTCCAAGGAGCGCGACGGCCTACGCCGAGAGGTTACGTTAGGCAATGATTCGGTAACCTTGGGACCCTGTGTAACCTTACCTTTATGATAGATGCTAAAAATACATTGCTGACACTTTAGGAGTCACTTATAGCTGTAATTCTTTTGACATTAAAATATTTCTCCTGTACCAGCTTATTATGCAGGGACAAAGAAAGAGAGTCATTTGTAGAATGAATTTCTCAGGAAAATGTACTGTGTGCTCTGTTCTGTAGCTTGTTTTAGCCAATCACCTAAGCTATGAATGTCATGAATAATCACTCTTTAGCCACATGAAAATGACAAGAACTGCCTGATATTTCTATTTCTATATCTGTTTCTGCCTGCCTGCCTACAGAAGATTTCTATTTAGAATAAATGGTGTTCTTATGAACTTTCTTCTTCAGAGAAAAAAGCAAAAATATTAAGCAGTACAATTGTTTTTAGCTCTGATAATAATAAGAAATGTTATTGATTAAAGCATCATTGGACACTGGAGTTACATTAAATATATTAGTGTATCACAATATTACTGTTTTAACTGTATTTTAAATCAAATAAATGCAGCGTTGGTGAGCTTAGTAGTGTATTGAAAGTACAGTACAGTATGCTCAGCTGTAAAAATCTTCACAAATTTTGTGTATCATTTTCATATTGTACATATTTGTATTGGTAAATTTTACTTTTATATATTTCTTGCAATGTTTCTCTTTTTAAGTTCCTTTTAGTAAGGTGTCTGTTAAATAAATAAATTGATGTACTGTGACAATAACATCCATCACAATATACTTTTTTAAATTATAATTTTTTTTAAGCATGTTTGAACATAGTTAATCTCATTGATTAAATACAATAAGATAATCCTATACATTCCATGAATTCAATATTCTGTGAACCTAAAAGCATTTGTGAACACAGGTGTGTATGCTTTAAATACTGTCAATATGTTAATAATGTAAGTTTCACACTGTAAAAAATATTCCGTAAAATTTACGGTAAAAAACGGCAGCTATGAATTTTACCGTAAAAAATATGGTAGCAACATTTTATGTTTTGCGGTTTTCACTTAAATTTACAGGTAAATACCGTAATTTCATTAACTGATATAATGTTAATGTACCAACCTATTGAAGTACTGAAATCTGTTTTGTACCTTTGTAATACACTGATAACCACCAAAAGCAGGTGGTGATGAGAAAGTCAAATGATGAACCAAAGCTCATCACAATTATTTTAACAACATTAGATGTAACATAGAACCCTAATGTACAAAATAGCTAAGAAAAAACTAAGAAGAAAGGGTTATTTCAACAAAAAAAACATCAAATTAAAAAAAAAAAAAATGTAACACAGGGAATTCTGGGAATGTCAGTTTACGGTAAATTTCACTGTTCACTGTCAATTTTACGACCTTTTACCGTTAACCATTTAACAGGTTTTTACTGTAGCATTTTTACAGTATTTTTACCGTTAATTCACGGTAATTTTTTTTACAGTGCAGTGTTTATGCAAACATACACTACCAATCAAAAATTTTTGAACAGTGCGTTTTTTTAAAGAGTCTCTTCTGCTCACCAAGCCTGCATTTATTTGATCCAAAGTACAGCAAAAACAGTAAAATTTGTAAATATTTGTATTAGTTTAAATAACTGTTTTCTATATGGATATATTTTAAAATGTATTTTATTCCTGTGATTAAAGCTACATTTTCAGCATCATTACTCCGGTCTTCAGCTTCATATTATAGAATTATAGAAATGAATGCTTTAGCACTGATGCTTTAAATGAAACAAAAGTGATGATAAAGACATTTATAATGTTAGAAACGATTTCTATTTAAAAAAAAATTAAAAATTTCTGTTTATTAAAGAAATCTGAAAAATACTACTCAGCTGTTTTCAACATAATAATAATAATAAATGTTTTTTGAGCAGCAAGAAAGAATATTAGAATGATTTCTGAAGGATCATTTGACTGAAGTAATGATGCTAAATTCAGCTTTGAAATCGCATAAATTACATTTTTAAAATATATATTCAAATAGACAACAGTTATTTTAAATAGTGAACATATTAAAAAAAAATACTGTTTTTGCGGTACTTTGGATCAAATAAATGCAGGCTTGGGGAGCAGAAGAGGCTTTAAAAAACATTTAAAATCGTACAGTTCAAAAACTTTTGACAGGTTGTGTATCATTCTGTGTTTTACACGTTTATTAAACCAGCCTGGATTCTTTTTATAAGGTTAATTTCAAGCACTTCCAGACAATGAAAGTCTAGAAATGACAAATGAAAAAGAAATCTCTCCTCCGGACTCTCTCTCTCGCTATAGCACAGCTTTCCACAGTACAAGAACGTCTGAAACCTCTCCGCGTTCCCTCGACTCCCTGCATTAGCTGTGGCCTGTGGCATTCCTGCATGTTCTGAGAGCTTGTGAGGGGCACCATATCCATCAGCCTTAATGCTACTGGTGTATGCCCCAGGGCGGCCATCTTCACTCCTTCCCATCAGCCACGGTGGCTCTTCATCAGAAGCGCGCCACAGCAACCTGAACGAGCAGGTCCCACTGAGCCACACATTAACGCACAAATCTCAGCCTTGATCACCACGCAGCCATGAATCTTCCATCCCACGTTCTTAATCTGACACGACAGAGTTGTCATTGCGAATCCCTAGGAATGCTATTCTCTCCGTAACCTTTTTATTTGCGTCTCACACTGTCTAATTCGTCTACCTTCTGCGCTCCGTTACATTCCTGCTATCGCCACTCTGACTCCATTTTCTCTCTCGCGAACTCTATTGCAGCTGTTGTGTTGTCTCTTGGTTGAGTTTCTGGGTTTAGCGCATCAATTAAAGATAAGCCTCGGCTCGTGCTTTCCCCAGTGTCAAACACGCTGTGCTGAGCTCCAGGACCGAGCCGATCCGGCTTCTGATCCCTTAAAACACTACTTCATTACTCTTTCATTCAATTCCACTATGGGCTCCCTCTTTCTGTGACTGTAATCGAACATGACCTCTACATTTATCCATTAGCATCCTAAACCGAGAACAAGAGCTGCTTAAAAACTTAATTTATGAGCAAGCAGACACTAACTGGTTCATTACCTTTTGGGAGCAACTGAATAGCTTGAGCTTGAGTTGTAGAGAGGAGCAAACTACCAAGAGCAAACGGAGCGTGCGTGATAGAAGCAGTAAAATTAGGATTAAAATATCTCGGTTTCAGGTGCACATAGACTACCTAAGATGCTAAGGTTTAAAAAAAAAAAAAAAAAAAAAGATTTTTGAAAGATTTCCAGTCACTGTAATGTTTCCTGCAGCCGTCGCTAAACTCTAAGCTCAGGAGACCAAATCCACTCCTTTCCATCACAATAACGCCACGCTGTCAGCCGTGAAAATCTCCATTTGGTAATGCGAAAGTTTCAGTTTGAAAACCATCGGTGTGTTCAACCCTGTCTGAAAAGTTCCTTAAGATTATGAGGAATAACTATGACACTCAAGGAGCTTTGGGAAGATGAGTGTGTTTATGTATTTAACAAAAAACTAATGTTTTGCACTGAAAATAGAGCTCCAAAAATGTTTCCAAGAAGCTATTTTTTTTTCTTTTCTTTCTTTTTTAAACAACAAGGATGCATTAAAATGATCAGTAGTGACAGTTTAGACATTTATATTGTTACAAAAGATTTCTATTTCAGATAGATTTTGTTGTTCCATTCTTCAATCCTGAAAAACCACAACATAAATTTCTTAAGCACCAAATCAGCATATTAGAATGATTTTTGAATGATCATGTGACAATGAAGACTGGAGTAATGGTGCTGAAAATCCAGCTTTGCCATCACAGGAATAAATTCATTTTAAAATATATTAAAATAGAAAGCTGTTGCTTCATAATATTTCACAATATTACAGTTTTTCTGTAGTTTTAATCAAATAAATCCAGCATTGGTGAGCATAAGATACTTCTTTCAAAAAGATTTAAAAATCTAACCAACCTTTTAAATGGCCTTGACTTTTGCAACAAAATTGGTTGTATTAAATACATTTTATAATTCAATATAATAATTTCATATATAGTAAAATCTTATTGTAAATATTTTTTTTTATTATTATTATTATTTTTATTTTTTTTTTTTTTTGGACATTTGACATTAACTTAATTACCTACTAACTAATTTATCAAATGCATTAACATTAATATATTATACTTTGAACTAACAATACTTCCAGAACATTTAATAACTTGGGGGTTTAAACTCTAACCCCCAGTTTCACAGACAAGGCTTAAGCCTACACTGTAAAAAATAAAAAACACAATTTGTTACCCTGCTGCTAAAATTTTAAGTTCAGTCAACTAAAATAAGTTTATTCAACTTGAAATGTTAAGTTGTACTAAGTAACAACTTAGATATTTGTGTTTGCGAAACTTAACAGATGGGTAAGTAACCCAGCTGCCTTAAAATTTTAAGTTGATTTAAAGTTGTCACTTAGTATAATTTAACATTTAAAGTTGAACAAACTTTTTTTTGAGTTGACTGAACTTAAAATTTTAAGGCACCCAGGTTACAAATTATTTTAAGTTGACTCAACAAATTGTTTTTTACAGTGTAGTCCTAGACTAAAATGTAAGTCTGAGCTGTTTCAACTGAAAATAAACTTGCACTGACTGATCTAAAAATATATCAGTGCCATTGTTTTATGATGCACACCATCTAAGCATGTTTATAAAAGTTACTTAAATGCCCTAATTAAACTATGGGCTAATCCTGGTTTAGTCTAAGCCCTGTCTGTGAAACCAGGCTTATATGTCCCAAGGAACTATGCTAACATTATTGTGTTTATGCATTTCAACCCATTATTGAGTTGCATCTTTGCGCTGATATCGATAATCTGTTGTCTTAAATACATATTTTATATTTCACATCTCAGAATAGATTTTGCAACCAAATCGACTAACTCTATTCAGCCTAAGCATAAATGGCTTCATAATTCAAATACTTACTTTTTATGCTATTGAAAGGCAGACCCGAGGGGAAATTTGGACCTTGCGTCTAGATCAATTAAATACAAAAAGAACAATTACTAGGCACAATAGCGATACAGAAATGTTCAAAGCGCAGCTGTTTTGTTCCCGTGAGATTGGTTTTCTTCAATGAGAGTTATTATTCTACACCTTTGGAGATTTACTGTTCTCTTTATGTTCTCAGTACTTATGATGTTGCTTTCTTTTTTTTCCCCCTAACATAATTCATTTCATTGCTTCACTATCTTCTATTCTATCCCTTTCAATTCATTTTCGCTCTCTGTCTCTTTCTCTCCTGGCAGGGCAGGTAACGACGCAGTGTGGTGTAGTGACAGAGACAGCGGGTGTGTTTTGGCATGAGTGTGGATTACAGGTCCAATCCATACCGTAGCTGCTTAATACTCCGTCACATTATGAAAATCCCCTTGCTTTCAACACACGGCTGGTGCTTGTCTCTGCTGATTTATATGCTCTATTACAATGCCTCAAAAAAGAACTTTCAGTTTTTTTTTCACAGGCTCTCTGCTGTGGGTGAGATGTGTAATGCGTCTCGTGCTGTTCAATAAATAACGGTCTTTTGGTCTAAACACCCTTTTGCTGTCGTTCTGGAATTGTTTTAATCAGTGAAGTGTCACTATTCCCTGTAAGCTGGGACGAATGGGCTGTGGTCCAGAAATCTGCATTAAAAACTCCTGGATTTTCTTTTCTAGTCTAAATCCTATGTAACCCACAATACTGTCACTAAAGGAATCAATAGTTTGATTGTCCCATCTATTGCCAGCAAACATGGTCGTTCTGTCTGCTAATTGTGTGGTTGCTGTAAAGCAAGAGCGGTGTGTGTCGCACCTCACGGACAGGCTCGCAGGAGATAATAGTCACGGTCTTTTGCCACAGACGGTGGGACGGTTCCCGTTGCGGAAGCTGATGACAAAGCACAGGCAAAAAGTCAATATCAATTACCTCTCGTCTCTCAATACCGAACCATGGAGTCACTCAGCAACGTCAAACCAAACAACAGCTCAATTATTTCAAGCGTTTTCAATCACAGAGACACTCAGGCTCTTTTTAAAAGCTGTGTGCTGCTTGCTTAGTTGAGGAAATAAAAGTGAATCAATTAGCACACAGTGAGGCTGACCTCATCTTTACGGAGGGGAAAATTCTCACTGCCTTTTACAAGCTCCTGGGTTAACAGACCTGAATGGATTGTATAGTTGCCACTGAGGACAGGAGCTATAACAGTATTTATTGTGAGATGGTAGAAATGTTTCAAGTAATATATATATTTTTTTATTTTATTTATTTATTTATTTGTAGTTTGTTAAGCAACTTTGCAATTTGAGCAGTCACAGGTGTAACACCTCAGAACATGGCTCATCCAATCAGATATCCAAGTAATTTTTTACTGTTGAGTGTTTTGTTTTCAATTCAAGTGTTCATAATGAGAAGCAGCTGGTTTTGAAATGAAGGCTAATCAGTCATTTGTCATGAATAAAAATATCTCCTTGTTTGCGTTGATCATCAACCCTTCATTTACTACTTTTAGTCTAAAAGAGATAATTTGCAAATAGGTGTTTTTACATAAAATGCTTTGGATGCTGTCAGTATGTTAATAATGTAAGTTCCAGTGTTTATGCAACGTCTTTGTTTTAAATCTTTATTAAACCAGTCTGAATTCTTTTTTTATAAGGTTAATTTCAAGCACTTCTAGACATCATTTACTCGTTGTTCTAAACCTGTATGATTTTCTATATGTATGACCACAAATTTCTGGTTACCATTGAATTTAATGGACACACAACTATATCTTAAAAATATCTTTTATGTTCGGAAGTCAGTCATACAGGTTTGATGAGTAAATGATGACAGAATTTTTAAAGTCCAGGTGAACTACCGATTTAAGAGGGTTAAGTGTTATGTTAAACTAAGATATGTTGGAAGTTGTGGGTTCAAAACTCATTAAATTAATAATTTTACAATCAAAAACCTTTTTAAAAATTAGCATAATATGAGAATATGTGTTCCTGGATCACAAAACCAGTCATAAGTTGGACAGGTTTATTTGTAGCAATAACCAATACATTGTATGGGTCAAAATGATCTTTTTTTTTTTTAATGCATATTATGCAGATATTTTGTAAATTTCCTACCATAAACATATCAAAACTTAATTTTTACTAGTAATATGCATTACTAAGAACTTTATTTAGACAACTTTAATGCAATTTTCTCAATATTTCGTTTTTTTTATTTTTTTTATTTATTTATTTATTTTTTTTGCACCCTCAGATTCCAAATAAGTTTTCAGTTTTCAAATAAATAAATAAATAAATTTACAAAATAAATAAAATTTCCCTTATGACTGGTTTTGTGGTCCAGGGTCACATATAAGAAGAATTAGAATATGAGTTGGCCACATCCCACAGGAAGTTCAATTAATCAAACTGAAGTTTGAAAAAAAAAAAAAAAAAAAAAACTTTAATTCATTTGCTTATTAAACTTTCAAACAAAGAGTATTATTTATTTTTATTTTTTTTTACATTTATTTTTATTTCTGCTCTTTTAAATTCAAATTCAAAACTGAATTACAGATCCTATTTGCTACATCAATTTAAATCCAGCAATTGAATTAGATTTTAAAAAGCATTTCTAAATCAATTCCAAATGCAGAATCCTGATGTATCTACATATTTTATTTTATTTTATTTTATTTTATTTTATTTTATTTTATTTTATTTTATTTTATTTTATTTTATGTTTTTATTTATTTTTTTTTTCATTCTGTTGAGGACTGTGGAATGTAATGTAAATGAATGTGTCTTTCTACGCTAGAAAACATTCCTGCTCTGTTCCAAAATGTCAGAATCCACCATTGAAATGAGGGAAGAATAATAATTAATGGCAAGGTGAGGATACAGAGTGATCTGTTCACTCTAGCTGCTTATTTTGTGTGCATGAAGAGTTGATACATAAAATGTTACATATTGCACAAAATACATATTGCATCTACAATCAAAAAACCTGTGATTTTTGGGTTGACTTTCCATCAAAAACTAACATATGCAATAATGCTATCATACTACCCACTTCTCATTGCAACAGTAAATCAGAAAGATAACAAACATGTCAATTTTGCTAAAAGTGTAAAATCCCAATAAAATCTCCAAAGTTTTTACTCTGTTCTTAAATTCCTTCAACAGTTGTAGTCTGGGCCAAATGCACGTCTTTCTCTTTCTCTGTCTGCTTTTCTTGTTTCTGTTCCATGTGTGTTCTGTCTAATTGACAGACCAGCCGGTGTGGAGATGTTTCATCCTTTCCTTTCTCTTCCTTCTCCCTCCATTTCTCTTCCCATCACTCTCTGAGACACCTGTGAAGGCTGTGGTTGAAAAGTGAGCGAGAGAGACAGAGAACTAAGGAGAAGCAGGGAGCGCAGAAGACGGGAAAGAAAAATCTCTTTTTCTCTGGCAAAGAACTCAGCTGGGCAGTGGACAAAGAGAGTGGGCTGTGGAGATGCGAGCTCTGAGACAGTCTGAAACGTTCTGTTCAATTTTTTTTTCTTTTAACAATGTGAGCAGCAGTGGAGATGTTCTCTCTTTGTGGTGTACTCCTCGATTTCAGTGCCGACTCTTACTGCACTTAACAAATTCCTGACTGTCCGCTTGTCGTCTCTTCTCCATGAAGTTGCTGTCGTACTGCTGTCTAAGGCCTAAAATTTTGCTTCCCAGCATACTATTTGTACTTCACATGAAATAAATGTCTGCTTCTCCAGTAAAACCATCCACTGAAGCAAGAGTATTTTGGACAAGACCAGTATGTTTTAAATCTACACTTTCCTGAATAAAACCACTTAGTCATCAGGAATTTCTGTGCTGGTTAGTGCCTGTCTAACAGGTCAAAATTTAACCATCAGAGCCAAGAAATCATAACTAGAGAAGCCGGGAGGAAGTCTCCATGTGAGTTATGAAAGATGCAGTGTTAGTCTTAAAACAAAATTACTGATGAAAAATTGTTGTCATTCTGCATATTTTTGCATATAAAAATAACAATTTTAATCAAAGACTACCACTGACAAAAAAAGTAAAAAATAAAATAAAAATCACTGATAAGGTGTTTTTAGAAGAAAACGAATATGGAAAGAATTTATTCAAATATTCCAATCACAATATTGTGGAGATTCATGTAGCTAATATGTTATATTTGATATATGCTATTATTTCACAAGCATTCAAACACTCTATTTTCTTTTAATTAATAGTGATGTGATGTTTATGAATAAATGTGTATGCTAGTTCATGGTCATTTTGCAAATATATAAATATATTGCATATATATTGCAAATATATATATATATATATATATATATATAATTGCAAGTTAGTAAGAGTAAAATGGCATGACAAAATATTGACAGCATTTTAAATGACATTTTCATTAAATGTGTGAAAATTAGAGCTAGAAGTGTCAAGGATGCACCAGCATCCAAAGGCATTCGTAAATACTGTTTTTATTCAGTATCAGTGTTTATATTCTAAAATTCAAACAAATGATCTCAATTTGAAGCTAAACAGCTTTGACCTTCAGAATTTGTAAGCCTGTTTATTGAATCATTTATTGTTTTACTCTGTAGTCAACTCCATCATGGTCAGCTTGTGTTGTTATGTCAAGGAGTTCTGATAGGAGGTATTTTTGGACTTTCCACTAAGAAAAATCCAGCAGCCCCATGTCCCACTGCTTGTCTGCACCCAGAGCAATCACACTAATGTATTTCATTGTGTAGAGCCTGCTGTACTAATGGCTGTGGACTGCAACATTTCAGCATTGCTGCCACTGGCTGTTGCGATGGGCAGATAGATGAGGCTTGTGTCTGGATTTATATGTGTATGTGAGAGCTGTGTTTGGCTGATCTTGTCTGTGTAGGACAGTGGATTCGGTGTGTTTGTGTAGCTGAGCTCTGCTCTGACTGAACTGCTAGGCAAAGAGCCAGTCCAGGCCCAGCCAGAGAGCCACTCTCCCGGTTAATCGTCATGGAGACGCTCCCATTCCATTAGGCCCCTTACGACGAGCCATAACCAGCGGGCGACTGGCATCAGTCTTAGAACTGAGACCGAGCCAAAACCCCAGCATGGGCACTGCCCCAAAACACACAACGCACCAAGATGACACAACACATCTAAGCTGCCAGGAGATCTCCTTTCACCTTAATACATTTCAAACTAAAATGAAATATTGCTATACAGATTTGTATTTCATTGCATATGAGTTATTTTTGTCCCTTGCCTGAATGCATCCTACAAATTCACCAATAGCTACTATAGTTAGTACTTTAGTAATGATTCCAGAATTTGTATATTTTATTTTTATTTTTGGGTGAACTATCGCATTAAAGCCAACCCTGGGTCATTTTGAAATACATATATACAGTTGAAGTCAAAAGTTTACATACACCTTGCAAAATCTGCTAAATGTTAATTATTTTATAACATTGTTCAAAAGTTTACATACACTTGAGTCTTAATACTGTGCTGTTACCTGAATAATCCACAGCTGTTTTTTGTTTGTTTGTTTTGTTTAGTGATATTTGTTCATGAGTTCCTTGTTTGTCCTGAGCAGTTAAACTGTCTGTTGTTCTTCAGAAAAATCCTTCAAGTCCCACAAAATCGTTGGTTTTTCAGCAATTTTGTGTATTTGAACCCTTTCCAACGATGAATGTATGATTTTGTATCATCTTTTTACACTAAGGACAACTGAGGGACTCTCATGCAATTAGTACAGAAGGTTCAAATGCTCACTGATGCTTCAGAAGGAAAAAACGATGCATTAAGAGCCTGGGGGTGAAAACTTTTGGAATTTGAAGATCACAGTAAATTTAACTTATTTTGTCTCCTGGGGAATATGTAAGTGTCTTCTGTAGCTTCTGAAGGGCAGTACTAAATGAAAAAATATGATATTTAGGCAAAAATAAGAAAAATGTGCTTAATGCATCATTTTTCCTTCTGAAGCATCAGTGAACGTTTTAACCTTATGTAAAAGTTGCATATACTCAGTGTGAAAAGATGGATCTCAAAATCATACAGTCATTGTTGGAAAGGGTTCATATACACAAAAAATGCTGAAAAACCAGAGAATTTGTGGAACCTGAAGGACAGCGGCAGTTTCACTGTTCAGGACATACAAGGGACTCATGATCATTCAGGTAACAACACAGTATTAAGAATCAAGTGTATGTAATCTTTTGAACAGCGTCATTTTTATAAAAGCAACTATTTATTTCCATTGTGGACAATATGTAAACATCTTTTATGAGAAATACCTTATTCAGAAAATAACATGCATTTAGTATGATCCCTCTTATTTAAAATAATGAACAGATTCTGCAAGGTGTATTTAAACTTTTGACTTCAATTGTATATATAAACAGTCTTCATTATGACTTTTTATTGAATTGTTTTCACCATATTTTGAGAATGACCCACATGTATAAATAGACTGACTTATATCCCTGGTGAAAAACCAGTATATGCTGGTAGGTATGTTTTGATGCTGGAATGCTGGTTAGGTAGGTTTTGATGCTGGTTTATGCTGGTCCTTAGCTGGTTTAAGCTGGTCCTTTGCTGGTTTTTGCTGGTCATGTTGCTGGTCAAGGACCAGCATGAACCAGCAAAGGACCATCATAAACCAGCTAAAGACCAGCTTAAACCAGCATCAAAACCTACCTAACCAGCATTCCAGCATCAAAACATACCTACCAGCATATGCTGTTTTTTCACCAGGGATTTCTGCCCTCTGGACATCCATCAGACATGTAACAATGACTGTGGCAATCTTATTTTTGTGGAAGTATGGTATACCATTCTAAATTGCAAATGGTCATTTTTTTCTCTCAGTCCATCTTTTTATTTTCTGATTTATTTTTTTCTCTGTTTAGTTTTAGAGAACCCACTTTCACCCGGAGCTGTACCTTCTTTCCCCGTATTTTTGATGGAGAATAACATGGTAGCCATCTTGAACTGACATGGATGCTGATTCAGGTGAGTGCTGTGGCGGGTGTTTCAGAATGACAGCTTCTCATTCACTGTGTTTCTGCTTTAGCACACATACACACACATAGACATTTACACACACTCTTAGCTCACTGTGCTCAGCCGTCAGGAATGATGGCCGTTTCATTTGAGTAGGTTCACGGTGTCAACTCACTTCATTCAGGGGATATACAAGGTGTGAGAGAGACAATCAATGCCACTCTGCTTTCGCACACACACACAAACAACTACAACATCACATAACCATCAACTAAAACCGAGATACACACATAAACGCACAGAGCGAACATGTAAAACACACATAGACCTAATGATTGCTCCTGTCTGACTTGCAGGTGATGGGTAAAAGGGTTTATCAAGCCATGTTGCTGTAAACATCGGTGAGGAGAATAGCAATAGTTTGGGGTTAGAGTGAGTGTCAAAAACATTCTCCCTCATGTCACACACCCCCTCACACACCACTCTGTCACACAGTGTACCCACTCAGACACACACTTCATGGACAAATTGCAGATGGCAAAGTTTTCTACACAGAAAGCAGAGTGTGTGTATGAGAGCCAGAGCAGGGTAAGTGTGTTGTGAGGGGGTAATGGGAAAAGCTATTGGAGCGTTTCACTAGGCCTGTCTTGTCATGGCGGGTTTTTGCAGACACAGTCTGACTTCTCCTGACGGCCCTGTTTTTTATATATATTTATTTTTTAAGCCATCTCTCACTGTATCTTCTGCCTGTACTTTTGGCCAAGTTTAGCTTGCCGCCCAATCATTACTGAGTCTGAGTCAAAGTTTTACATCTGTAAAATGGCTCTTTATAACTAATGCAAGTTTTAGTGACTTAGAGAGCTGACCACAAGTGATAGGCTGTTCAGAATAAGCATACATTTGGGTACGGAGGGTAGAATTATTTTTTTATGAGAATATTCCAAATTTACAAGACTGCAATAATCTGTATGTTTTGAAATCACAGAAGTAAAATAAATACTAGAAACTCTACAGCAAACTACTAAAAAGTTCAGCCTAAAGTTTAAATTCTGTCATTAATTACTCACCCTCATGTTGTTTAAAACCTGTAAGACTTTAGGCTTTCATCTTCACAAATTAAGTTATTTTTGATGAAATCCGAGAGCTTTCTGACCCTGCATAGACAGCAACTACCACGTTCAAGACCCAGAAAAGTAGTAAAGATGTCGTTAAAATAGTCCATGTGACATCAGTGGTTCAATCGTAATTTTATGAAGCTTTTTTGTGTGCAAAGAAAACAACAAGCAGGTCTCCAGACTGTGATTAAAACGGTCACATTTATGACCAAAAATATAAATTTGCGAGTGAAGTTTTTGCTGAGGTCACCACTGGCGAGTATATATACTGTATATACACTTTCAAATTTTCATGTAACACCTTTTTCCTGATTGTTTTGCGATCACATCTTTTGTATGTTCACATATTAAACTGACACAAACTGACACAAAACAGCCGCGTTGACAGCACACATGCTAGACCCAGCTCCAGTTGTGCAGGATGAGAGAGAATGAAAATGACAGAGACGTGCCAAGTAGTGTCCATTTTGTGCACAGCTTGAACAAACTACAACAGGTAAAGCTGTCAGCTGTGTGGATAATGACAATATCATTAACACTTCTCGTTTATAATTGATACTATGGCTTCTTGTTATCAAGATCTAAGTCTATATGCTGTGTTCTGTTAATGCATGAACTTCATATTAGCCTATTTGTAGCACACTTGCCGTAGTAATCGTAATAAGCTTTGTGCTTTGTTACTTTTTAATAAAAACCTTTAAAACCATGGCAAATTATAACGAAATCAAACAATACATGCGGTTTTGGCGCTCTTTAATGTGGCAGGCGTGATTGCTTTGGCGCCTCTGTTAAAGCGGCAGGTGAATCCATTATACCTTTCTTTTTACTACTATAGTACGAAATGGACATGGATTAACATCAAAAGTTAGGCTATTTTATAAGAGAGCCTACAGTACAACATACTGAAATGTCTCATGTAATCGCTCGTTCTGTGTCAAACTGTGGAAAACGTGTAAAGGTGTACACTACTGTGTAAACATTGCCACGTAACAATATTTACCTCAGGATAACCATTCTCTTCAGTTAAAAAAAGAGTATTTTTTCTATATTAACCAACTGGATGTGTGAGTGACATATGACAAAATGTATAGGATGCATTGAGGAGGAAACCAAATTGGAGGAAACCAGTACTGATACAGACTATGTGTAATAAACAGTTCTTTCTGACTGTATATTTCATTTTGAAAAAGATGTTTAATTTCCACTTTAAGTGAACCTTATTTTCCAGGTCATCTACAAGATGGATTAAAATGCTAATAAAGAAAGAAATTATTAGACATAAACACATGACAGTATGATTAAAATGTTAGAAAATAATTAAATAAATAAAACACGTTTATTCTGTGGCACCTAAAAAAATAATTGGGCGCCTACTTTTTTTTTTTTTTTTTTTAGGAGCCAATGGCTCCCTACTCGATTTTTTTGTTTTGCTTTTTGTCTGGAGCCCTGACAAGGGAGTTTTTCTCCTCCAAACTACTGTTTTGATGAAAAGTGTACAAAAGGTAATGTACTAGTACTTTTCATAAGTACTAACTGTAAACAACAAGATTTAATAAACTGTAAATGGCAGTTTTGTTGCGGAGGTAAAGACATGGTGCAACTTTGATCGTTTTTAAATGTCATTACCAATGTTAAAACCAAACCTACACATTTGCTGTGGACTCTTACTAGCATGTAAACACTAGCCTTATGAGACACCTAAGAAATTAAGTGACTGTGCCTTGTTAGACTATCTGTTTTCTCACCCAAGGGACAGAAAAAGAAGCAAAGATGCAATTAGTTCTAGAAATGACTGTTTGGCATGTTTTCTGTATATGTACATGTGAAGTTCTGTTATTCTGCACATGCTTAATGTGTGTGTGTTCATGTGCATGACATTCGGTCCATTAGGACATTTCTGAGAAGCATAGTGGGTGCACTGCATGGAACAGAGCTAATTACATCATTAATCACAGGACAGAGGTTATATACTAACAACCTGTGTGTGCGTATGTGTAGGTTTTATTTGTCTCATGTTTGTGCTGATCTTACATTTGGCTATTTATACATTTGTTTTTTGTTTTTTTGTATGTTTGTTGTTTTCTTAATTATTGTACATACTGATAACCTCCAAGTTTAAATAATATAAAAAGATGGAACTGGATTGTCTGTCTGTATGTATGTATGTATGTATTTTTTTTTTTTTTTTTTTTTTAAATTTATGCCTGGCTCATGATTTCCCTTGTCTCTAGAATGTTCTTGTCCCTGACTTTAGAAAGTTTTAGAAAGAAGCCTCTTATCCTCATCAGTGTTGCATTTATTTAATCAAAAATACATTAAAATAGTGATATTGTGAAATAACATTACAATTTTAAATGAGTGTTTTCTATTTTAATATATTTAAAAAAATGTTATTTATTCTGGCAAGTGATCTACTTCATATGGTCAACTCCAGTGTAATATGATCCAGAGAAATCATTGTTGTTTTGATATTATTATCAAAGGGGTCAATGTTAATATTATTAAAAGGACAGCTTTCTTACTAAAAGAATCATCATGACTTATTATGACCGGATCATTGGATCAAAGGTGGCCATTACTAACCAGAATGTAGCCAGAACGAAGGTACTGTAAGTTTGTTAAAACAAAGCCTAAATACTGATTACACTATTTGTGACCGTGGACCACAAAACTAAGTAGCACAGGTGTATTTATAGCAATAGGCAAAAATACACAGTATGGGTCAAAATTATAAATTTTTATTTTATGCCAAAAATCATTAGGATGTTAAGTAAAGATCATGTTCCATGAAGATATTGTGTTAATTTCTTACCGTAAATATATATCAAAACTTCATTTTTGATTAGTAATATGCATTGTTAACTTTATTTGGACAACTTTAAAGGTGATTTTCTCAATATTTAGATTTTTTTTTTTGCACCCTCAAATTCCAGATTTTCAAATAGCTGTATTTCGGCCAAATATTGTCCTATTATAACAAACCATGCATCACTGGAAAGCTTATTTATTCATGTATAACTCTCAATTTCAAAAAATTGACCCTTATGACTGGTTTTGTGGTCCAGGGTTACATTTGGTATTGAATAGCCAGTACAGCCCTAGTGATGTCAGTGGAAATTATATTCATTTAGATTTATTGTTTTAGACCACACTGATTTTAATTGTATGTTTAAAAATTAGTTTTTTTTTTTTTTTTTATTTTAATGCTTACAAACTGAAAATTTATTTCCACAAACTGCAATCTGCACTTGATATCATGTTCCTCAAAAACATCACCACAAACATATTGTAGTATCGTCCATTTGCCGCATATTTCGTATCACGGCAATGAAACGAACCTCGAAAATGACAATAAGCCCATCCGCCCCTTTTTTCCAAACTTGGCAAGACGTGTTTGAGACACATTTCATTTATTGTGAAACACATGAAAGGGTGCCAAAGAAAAATAATCAAGCCGAGACAAAATTAGCAGTAAAGGCAGTAATAGACAATAGGAACAAACAAAACCGGTGACAGCGATGAGAAGTCGGTATAAATAGCTGTTGAACAGAAAGACACAAGAGGAGATGGATCCGGTAATGAGACGTTCACATCTACACGTGTCTTTGATATCTGGCGATCTGTCACGTCTCCTCAAAGCTGACAGTGCTTTGCGAGCTCGCTGTCCACTCGAATTGTCTCGCTTTCTTTACCTCTCTCTCTACCTCACTCCCGTCTGTCGCTCCGCTCCCTTTACGTTTGTTTGTTGACGAGTAATGATAGCCCTCGCTATCATCCTGACGAGACCGACTCCAGCTATCGACGGCTGCCTGCTCGCGTGTGTGCGAGGGAGCCCGGGATGTGTGACTGTGTGTAGGAGAACTTCTGATGGTAATTCCACCTGATGTTGCGGCCCCCCCTCTGGCAGCATCCCAACCTCATTATGCCAATCATTAAGTTTAATGACTTATAAACCAAGCGTCAGAACTTTACGACTACACATTGGGAGAAATAAACAGTCGTATCTTTGGCTCCTCTCCTCGTCGAGCTACATGTGATTAGCAGATATTTATTTCGAATGGCTTGCTGAAGTTTACCCGTGGTAAAAGTAAGAAACGGGGGCAGGTGATTTGTTAAATCGCAGAATAACTAGAATGTTGGAACTTCCTCCAAGCATCGCAAGAGTCGCTTTTAGCTACATGACTCATAATTTTAACATATGCATGTTCGATACTGAGGCCGGCAGCTAGTAGTGCAAGCCTAAACCGGCGTGCAGAGCTTCAAACTTAGCTGAAAAACAGGAGCTATGGCCTCTTTTCGCTGCTCTAGCTGTGCCAAATGATTCATCAAAACGGATAAACACACTACAAGCGCTCTCAGGAAGACAACATTATGCAGGGCTTATTCATTTCTAAACACATAGACCCGCGAGCGCTGAGAGAGGAAGAAATATTGCCTTACATGGGGCGTCCTCACATACATTTGCATGTCACATCCATTGCACTGCCTTTTTTGTTGTTGTAAACATCCACAGGAGAGGTATAGCCTACTTGTCGTGGACCTTTTTCATTACATGCTGCTTAAATAACAGTTAATAATGGTAATGTATAACGTAATAACGATTTTATAGTCCAAACATTTGCCATTGTGTGGGAGTACAGCTGAGCCAGCATCTGACTAAAAATAAGTCTGTAGCTTCCTTAAGTCCGCGGCCTTATCTCGGCGACTGCTTGCACGAAGCAAGACTACAGAGAGCATGACGGTGATAAATGGCCCGTATCACTAACTGGGAAATATTACAGAAATGCCCTGGCAGACTTACTAGTGTTCCTACTACACTGATACTGATATTTTGCCTGTGGTGACCAAAAGCTATGTTTGTTTGTGTAAGGAGATATGCCTTTCAGGTATACAATGGCGAAATTGTTAGGCCATTATTTAGAGACATGCACTGATGTGATGTGACTTGTATGTAAATGTGTATATATATATTTTTTAATATTAGATTTGTATTATTCTGTTGTCAACTGACGTCAAATCTGGAAGGTTGGTACAATGGGGTTTTTCAGTTTATGATTTAAATAAAGTAAGAGGTAAATATAAATTGCCAATAATTGGATGGGACATAAAGTACACACACACACACACACGTTCACTTAGCTATCTAAATGGGGACATTACATAGACTTCTGTTGTTTTTATATACGGATAGTTATACATTTTCTAACTTAAACCTACCCCCAACCCCTCACAGAAAACTTTCTGCATTTTTACAATTTCAAAAAAACTTTGTTTACTTTATTTTTATACCAGTTTTACAAATGAGGACGTCCCCAAAGAGATTTTGACAGTTTTTGCTTTCTTTTGGGTACAAATTTGTCCCCAAAATATGGTTAAGTAGGTACACACGCACACAAACAGCAAACATGAATTTTATATTATTAAATTATTTGTTTGTAATAAGTAACTACATAAAAATATTTAGAGTGTGAGTTTGTGAAGTTCACATTGTACCACAAAAACGTCCTATCGCCAAGTTAGGTGTAGTACAGATCTTATTTTTACTCGTGAATTTCTCATGATTAATAAAGATATTTCTATAATTAATATTATATATCTCTCTATATATAAATATATTCTATATATTAGGGTTGGGTGTTGGCACAAATTTCATGATTAGATTGGAATTCTATTCACAAGCTTGCGATTCAATTCCAATTTGATTCGATATAGATTATTTTGGATATATACAGTGGCATGCGAACGTTTGGGAACCCCTTGCAGAAAATGTGAATAATTTTAACAAAATAAGAGAGATCATACAAAATGCATGTTTTTATTTAGTCCTGCCCTGAGTAAAATATTTTACATAAAAAATGTTTACATATAGTCCACAACACACACACACACACACACACACACACAAATGAAATTATTCAAATAACCCCCTTCAAAAGTTTGGGAACCCTCGGTTCTTGATACTGTGTGTGGTTACCTGGATGATCTATGATTTTTTGTTTTGTTTTGTGATGGTTGTTCATGAGTCCCTTGTTTGTTCTAAACAGTTAAACTGAGCACTGCTCTTTAGAAAAAATCCTCTAGGTCCTGCAGATTGTGATCTTTTCACACTGAGGACAACTGAGGGACTTAAACAAAACTATTAAAAAAAGGTTAAAACATTCACTGATGCTCCAGATGGAAACACAATGCATTAAGAGCCGGGAGCTGAAAACTTTTGATGGAAAGAGGATGAAAGATGTCCACATTTTTCTTATTCTTTAGTACTGTCCTTCAGAAGCAACAGAAAATACTTGCATGTTTCCCAGAAGACAAATTAAGTACAATGTACTTTGATCTTCAAATTCTAAAAGTTTTCACCCCCTGGCTTTTAATGCATCGTGTTTCCTTTTGGAGCTTCTGTGAGTGTTTGAACCTTTTTTAATAGTTGTGTTTGAGTCCCCAGTTGTCCTCATGAACAACCATCACAAAACAAAAAAGCAGTCATAGATCATCCAGGTAACCACACGCACAGCATTAAGAATCAAGGGTTCCCAAACTTCTTTTTTTATTTTTTTTAATAATTTCAGCTATTTTTTTTTGTCTTGTGGATTATATGTAAACATATTCCATGTAAAAGATCTTACTTGAAACAGTACTATATAAAAAATAACAAGCATTTTGTATGATCTCTCTGATTTTGTTCAAATTATTCACATTTTCACAAATTTTGGAAGGGGTTCCCAAACTTTCGCATGCCACTGTATATCAGGTGCAGTACATGGCAAATTTTCTCAAGGAAAAAGAAATCTCATGCTGTAAAATATACATGAGAGTCAGGTGGTGCTACATTATAATATTGTAGGTAAAGATTAACTGATTTGTATACAAACACTTTACTTATACTTGAAGTTTTTTATAGTAATAAAGTTACTATACAATTACATAATTATATTTCTACACCAATTTGTTTTTTTTTAAAATATAAACATTTAAATGGTGGCTGTCATAAAAACTTGTCAGATTTGTTCAAACTTAATTGAAATATTGAAGAGCAGGAAAAAGTCTAATGAATATGTTATATGGTGCGTATATTTAGCAAATTCTTCTCTCTAGAGTTGATTTTTCTAGCTAGACTAACGAGCGTATGGTCACAAATATGTTTTTTCTGAGGTAAATGTGACGTTACGTTTACAAGCAATGATACTGACATCTTTCCGTGGTTGAAACACTGATTGAGTGATTACATGAGTCATAATAAAGCACAAAGCTTATTGCAATTTATTAGATAAAATGTTATGTTCATTAAATGAAAATAGGCTAGAATCAATACAGTTTCATAAAAATGAGAATCAATTAAAATTGAGAAATCGATATTTTTTACTCCTATTTGCGGTTTAAAGTTGTATATATCAAGAACAATGTATTATGAATAAACACACATTAACATTCAAAAATATATTTATAGATAAACATTAACCTAAATTAGTAAATGCATTAAAAATGTGTTCTTTGTTAGTTTGTAATGGATGGACAAATTAAACTTTATTATAAAGTGTAACCTATTAAATGATGTAATTGACATTCTTATCAGGACAAACATGCCTTCTCTCTATGTAAATTAGTCTCATTTATAGATGTGCTTTTACCAGAAATCAAAGCACGATTTTCTTGGTGCAATTACCCTGCTACAAATATAGATATGTTTGCCCTTTGACTGTTTTTCCCTCATGTGGATCTGTACAGTGAATTTCATATTTCATCTTCTGTAACAAAGAGCTTATGTATGACTGATAGTGTGAAAATAGCTCTGTGTGTGTGTTGTTAGATCTCAGGCCTTTGGGATATTTTCAGAGATTTTCAGGGACGATGATAAGTTAGAAAAGCCCTCTCTAACATTTTAAGTCCTCTAACATTTGCAGTTATCTTGTAAAATGCCATTCAATCAAACTGCATCAAGAGCAGCTGGTAAAATGAATCCCCTTGAAATCAGACACCTTTAGGATCAGACCGTTCTATTTTATTGTCTGAAATGAAATTCTGTGAATGTGGGTGTGTGTTAGATGATAGTATCGGTGATAATGCCATATGTTCTTCATTCATCTTTGCAGTCCTGAATAATAACTCACAACTGTCAATCAACCAGGAGATAAGTTGTTATTGATCACCATGATAATTCATAAAAGGTCACATGATTAACTGACATGCACGTGATTATAATTCATAAATAACTAATTATCAGATATATAATAATACTAAATTTATTTTCATTTTGATGCTTCCTAATAGTCGGTTTTTCCTTCACACTGTGCTTGTCTATAAGAATATATGCTGTACAGCATTGTTTCTAATTTTCATATTCATTCTACTGCTGCCTATATGAAAAATAGCAAATGACTTTCCACATGCCTGATCTCTCTGAACTCAGTCTAAACTGATTGCTGCCAGGAAACATACGAACGTAATGCACAGTGACCTTTCAGAGCAGTAGGAGCGCTCTGTAAAAACTGCTGATGTGCTGGGAGTTTTATGGCTGTAATATCATACAGAAAAGATGATTTCTGGTTGTCTGTGCGCACGGTGCGTTCACGGAGGGTCATTGATCAAACGTAACAGTTGTAAATAAGACTATGCATACTTTCCTGCTACAGGTTATGCAAAAAGTAGTATGTCAAATGAGTAGGATGGCAGAATATGTAGGCAGACAATATCTAAATGACATACAGCATCCGCTGAGATTCTGAAGTGGAGATTTTCTGTCTCATGAGACCGTGAGAGCTGAGGAGCTGCCATATTCGAAGTTGAAAAATAAATTCTGGTGGATAACTATAGAAAATGAATGGCTCCTTTTGAATTTAAAACCACAGCTAATTGTTGTGGTTAAATTGTACTTTTTAATAAGACCTGGTTATTATTAGTAAGAGCACACATCAAGGACAGTGCCAACATGGCGGATGCAGTCTATGATGTCTAGGAATCTATTTATACTACACTCCAGCGTAACTACACAACATACTTGAAGCCAAGAAGTGCATTTTTCTTAAAATTTCCTACATACTTTGAACATACTCAAGAATATAGACACAGCATTTGTCTCTGTATCGACCTTAGTCTGCCTTTTAGGAAAACCAAGTGCTTTAATGTGGTTTTCAAATGAAGGAATCACTTTTAGACGTTGGGGAAGAGTTTTGGTTTTATTTTTGTTGGCCGTTTACGAGTGTGTGTACATTTGTGTGTGTGTGTGTTATCGATCTCTGGTGATGGTTGGGGTGTGTGTGGGAATCAATGCAAAGTGGGTTTGAGTAGCTAATGGAGATTACTGAAGGTGCATTGTGGAACTTTTCAGACCCTTTACTCTCCAGTGTGTATTGATCTGTCACAAACACACACACAGACACACAGGAGGGCCTGTCAAACAGCCATTCACCTTAAAAACAGAGCAGATGAAGGTGCATGCTTTGATGTTGGGGGACGGACTGAGAATTGAATCCAGTTACTTGGATCTGACAGCTCTGTCAATCAAAAAAAAAAAAAAAAAAAAAGTATTATTGTGTATAATTGAGTTGTTTTTTTAATTGTAATTTAAACTGCTTTCTTCTTCTTCTTCTTCTTCTTCTTTTCTCACAAATGCAAGTCTGTATCTTGCAATTCTGACTTTTTTCTTGCAATTTTTTTTCTTGCAATTTTGATTTATAAAATCCAATTTTGAGGAGAAAAAGACTGGTATGTTCTCAGACTTGCAGTTGCGTGTTATGAAGTCAAAACTGTGATATAACCTTGCAATTCTGACTTTATTTCTCAGAACTGCGACTTTATTTCTCAGAATTGACTTTCTCAGAATTGTAAAAAGAAAAAAAGAAAAGAAAAACGTCTCATTGCGAGTTAAATAGTCAAAATTGCAAGATATGGTCACAATTCTGACTTCTCAGAATTGCGATATAAACTTGAGAAAAAATAAGAAATAAATTTATGAAATTATGAGAAATAAAGTTAGAATTGTGAGATAAAAACAGATTATTTGTCACAAATGTGAGTCTGTATCTCGCATTTCTGACTTTTTTGTAATTGCGAGTTTATATCTCGCAATTTTGACTTTTTGTTCTTGTTTGTAAAATATAAACACAATTGTGATTTATAAAGGGAAAAAAGACAGATATGTTCTCAGAATTGCAAGTTAATATCTCACAATTGTGACTTAACATGCAGTTGTGTGTTATGAAGTAAAAATTGTGATATAAACTTGCAATTATGCAATTTCTTTATTCCTCGGAATTGTGTTTTTTCTCATAATTCTGACTTTATAAAAAATCAATTGCGAGATATAAACTCGCAATTCTGAATTGTGAGTTTATATCTTGCAATTCTGACTTTAATTCTCAGAATTGTGACTTTATTTCCCATAATTCTGACTATAACTCGCAATTATGAGTTTCTATCTCACAATTCTTAGAAAAAAGTATTTTTGTGAGAATTGTGAGGTTGTATCATGCAAGTCTGAGAAACAAAAATCAGAATTGTGAGATGCAAACTTCCATTGACAAGAAAAAAAGTCAGAATTGTGAAATGGTGCAAACAGGCTTCCATAAACCACAGATAAGAATTTGAAGAAAAAGAAATGTTCAACTGTAATATGTATATTAATACTATTGTGATATTTCACTGTAATATAAAAAGTGTTTAATAAATATTATTTAATATTTTGAATAATAAATGTAATGTACATTATGTAATGTAAAAAAAAAAAAAAGTTTTTATAGAAGTTGTCATCTACATTTTCAGACCCATTGTCGACCCAATTTTCAGAAGAAATAGCCATCTTTAGAAAGAAAATGCATAATAGTACGTGTATATGCAAAATATTAATGTAAAATGTAAATATTTAATAATAACTTTTATATTATTATTCAATTTAAATAGAATAGAAATTCAGATATGTTTAATATTGAAGATACAAACGCAAATTAATTTCAGTCACAGGCAATCACTAAAATGAGCCAGTCAATCAGGGCACATCACAAAACAATGAAGATTTCCCTTGTCGGATGGCAAATCAGTGCAGGCATTGAAAACGGCCTGCCTGATAATAAATTGATAACGTTACACAGTGAAATCGTGAGTTACACATTTCATTCTGTCTCCCTCCATTATGAAGGAGCTGTGATCCCTCAGAGAACTTGTCAGACGAGAGGCGGGAGGCACGGGGATTACGTTTCAGAAAAGAACTGAGAATGTTTTTACAAATTAATCGACAAGTAAATATTTAGCAGTACTTAAGAAGAAAGGTGAATAATTTAGAGGCTATTTGTGATGCAGAGGCTGCCATTGCAGATGGAGACACCCCGAAGCAGGAAGGGGCGGCTTTCATGTCTTGATGGCGCTACATTGCTCTTGTCACTTACACCCGCTCTGTGTTTGTCTCTGCATGTTTATTATTTTGGCTTGCTCGTCTGGTGGAGCCGTGATGCTAAGTTGAGCTGGCAGTAGTGCTCTTAGTGGTACAACCAACACAATTCTCTCATTCTGTAACCACACACACATCCAAAATCTGACAAACAGCCAGGTGATATAAAGACATTAATAGTATCGGATCAGGCTGTCATGTAATGAAATGCATTTGCTCCAAAAGATATCAGAAGACTTAAAGCGTTCCTCTGTGGACATGAGGATAGACGTTTTGTTTGACAGATGGTTGTAATGATATTTTTAGCGTATGAATGAACAACGTTTTTTGGCCGAAGGGTTATAAATAGATAAGAAATCACTGCATATGCAGCAATAATTTAATGCACTGCAACCGAGGTGGCATTTTATATCTCTGTCTTTTCAAAAATAATAACCAGATTATTCTCCCTCTCTCTCTTTTCTCACTCAAACGCTCGTTATAACGGTCTTGCACTCAATTTCTCATTCCCATCAGATTAAATTGGAATTATTTGAAGGATTAATCTTGGAAGAGAACCAAAAGCTTTACGTCTGTTCTTATTTTTATAATTCACCTCGAGGTTATTACTGTTATGGGCATTGCGAGAACCAGACAGCGCTTGACCCACCACTTTGTTGTTTTAAGGTTTTAATGCTAGCGCGCTCACACACACCGAAGGTTTTTTATTCAGACACGCACACATTTTCATGATAGGCTCTATCTCTCCATACCCAACTTTCTATCAGTAACCTTCAAAAGCATGTGCCAGTGTGTGTAGTTTAAAAAGTATGGCTTTATGACTGGCCTGTGTGACTCATTTCCATATTAGAGGAGTGAGAGGAAGAGACCCTGTACTTGTGGAGCATGATAATATCCGACAGTCTCATGAGGGATAGAAACATATCCCTTTTTACCAGCGTGCACTTAAATTTGAATGAAATTCCTGCTATTTTATTTTTAGTATACGCACTCATATCTAAATCACTTCAATATATGTAGGAATTCAGTGCGCTTATGCATATTCACGATACGCGTTAATGTAATTTATTCATAGATAAGTGTAGGCGAATGTTAAGTAGCTATGTATAGTTTCCGAGCGGTAAATCATTATTATAAACGTGTGGCTTTATACTGGTAATAAACAATAGCTGTGTGTACTTAAAAGAGAAGCTATTATGTGTGCACTTTGTTAGTAATCGTTTTAATACACAGATATCAAGGGGGACCTATTAACCTAATTATCGCAAGGATGGGGTGATTTGCATGAGGCTTCCTGTAATCTAAGGGATTTATGAATAAATGCAGGTGTCTACAGCTCTTGCGAAAGGTTAGACTGAAACTAGAGCAGGAGTCAGTTCAGGACAGAGAGGCGTAGCATGTTTTATTCACTGACAAAGTCCCACGACCCACCGCCACATCATCTTTTACTCGCTCTCGTCCTTCTCACCCTCTTGGCTCAACTGTACAATACTGTTTCTGTAGTTAAATTGATTTTCGCAATCAGTTCAAGGCATTTGGTTCAAAGGCTTGTGCAGTATCACTGTGAAAAAAAAAAAAATGTACATATCAGTTTGCTCTTGTCACGGTTGTGTGTAGAAGGAGACGTACAAAGATGAAATATAACAATGAGTCTTTAATAAAATCCACAATCTGTAAATCCAGACAGGAACGGCAGGAAAACACACACCTTAACAAGCTGTATAAGGACTTAACAAGGAACGGAACAGGAGAGACCATATATGGGCACAGAAGGGAGAAACCAACATAAACAGTCCACATTACTCCCCCTCCCGGAAGGCACAACCTTGCGCTGTAGAAAAAACAAAAACGAAGGAGTGGACGTGGGATGGCAACAGAAAGTCAGTGTAGGAGGAGGCTCTGGCGGAGGACGAACTCCTGGGAGGAGGACAACAAACAAAGTCCAGGGTGGTGACGACGGAGGAAGGAGCCAGGGAGGACGCAGTAGGGTCCAGGGTGGATCAGACGGAGGGAGGACCCAGGGAGGACATAGAAAGGACCCGGAGCAGGAGGGCGAGGCCCTGGCCGCAGCCATGATGGTAGCCCACAGCGGAGCCGACTGAGGGAGGAGCCATGGTGGAGGAAAAGCTGACAACTTCAGGGGGGCGACCGATGGAGGCGGAGCAAGTGGAGCCCGAGGCGGAGACAGAGAGCCGATGATCCTGGGCAACACCGAGGATCCGGAGGGCCAAGGCGGAGCCCAAGGCTCTGGCGACTGAGGCGGAGATCTGGAGGTCCACAGCGGAGCCAGAGCGACAGAGGACTGAGGCGGAGCTGAAGGGAGGGAGGAGCCCACCGGAGCTGGTGGGACGGAGCGATGAGGCGCAAACGGAGGAGTGGAGTCCTGAGGCGATGGCGGGACAACGACCGACCAAGGTGGAGCCGGAGGGACGAGGGAGCCCGGTGGATATTATAAAGAATAGCTGAACATAACTTTACAAATAAAATATATTGTTTAAATTGTTACTGCCTTGAGTTATTATTTTGGAATACATTTAAAATGCTGTGTAATGACTGTAATAATTTGAACACTGATTACACTGTTAATGTAAAAATATAAAATACTTTTTTCTGATAGTGTAAGTAATGTTTATTTAACCAAGAAAATGTAACTGGGGCATGAAAAAAAAAAAAAAAAAAAAAAAACTGAAGAATTTGCCTCATTTTAGAACACCACTGCACACCATTGGCTTATATGTGGTAGCATAGGCTAAAATATATCTTGCCTACAATAATATCTATTAATATAACACATATAGCATCTAAATGTAGCAGTGGCATTTGTACTTGTGCAACATGTGTGTTCATTAGATATTAAACATAGGAAGATAGAAAGAAGGAAGAGAAAGAGCTGGACTAGTTGAGTAGGTGTAGGTGTATGACGGTGTGAAGGTGTGAGAACACAAGGGACCCTTCGCTATCACACTCATTATGACAATATTCCCACTTCCCTTCACAGTTGTCAGTGCTTTGGAGTGACGGTGTGTCACTTACAGCCTGTAGTCACAGCCACTGTCACTATCAATAGAAATACCAGCAGGATTTTTAGCTTTAATCAGGTCTGTCTTTCTCACAATTACACTCAAAACGCACATTAAGCATGTCAGCTTAACAGATTTAACAAGTTAGTTCACACAGAAATGCTATATTTATATACTATAGTATTTGCTTATTGGTAAGTTATTTCTGATACTAAAAGGATAGTTCACCCAAAAATGAAAATTACCCCATGATTTACTTATCCTCAAGCTATCCTTGGTGACTTTCTTCTTTCGGATAATTGCAATCTGAGTTATACTGCGTTTGTGTAAGAAAAATATCCATATTTAAAATTTTGTAAACTGTAATCTCAGGCTTCCACTATAACTGATGTACACGTGTTCACGAGAGAGTGGTGTTTCAGTGGATGGCTGCTAATACAATGGTGTGTGTAAGTGCAAGAAAAAATTATCAGTGTTTTCAAATGTGTGGTACACTTGTGGTACATACTCAGATAGCCTTATGTAATTTGTGCAGTTTTTTTCTTTGTCATTTTTGCAAGAAAAAATTACTCCTGAATGTTTTGACCTGCAGTGCGTCAATTCCGAAGAAAACTCACCTCTTATAACTAAACAGTAACATGATCCAGAATGAAACAAAACAGGAAGAATACTAACAAGGCAGCTTATTGTTCTAAATGTGTTCTTGGCAGTAGTGAGAAAAAGTTCTCCCTAATGAGTAAACAACCTCATTTTTATGTTTAAATTGGGTTGATGCACACGTAACTGGTGCATAGTTGATGTGTTTAAAATGTAATTCAACCAAATTTAACTGTTGAAATAAGATTTTTGCCCTTTGGTTCCAAATAAGCAACCACACTAAATGGAGAATCAATACAAACAAGGTCTGGCTTGTGTAACAACAGGTTCTTGTATCAAATGCCTTCATTGACAGCCTCGTTATTTCAGAAGGCAGCGCTCATTTGCCTATGCATTACCTAACTGCTTGAATCTCAGCCTCCAGTAAGTGAATTATTTAAAGAGTTGACTTAGTTCCAAGAGATGGAGGACAAGAACAGCTAATGCCAGTTCACTCTGGATGCTCGTATGTCTCTATATGTTGCTTTAATGAGGTACTATATTCGATCCATGCATTATGGTTTCTTTTATTTATTAAGCTCATGTTGTTCTATTTAGGGATACATAGACCTGGGGTCTCTAATGGAATGAAATAATAAGAAGGCCTACAAGATTTATGTACAAATAAATATCTATAGCTCATTATTCACTTTTCACTTGACATAGTAACATGCACACTGTCACTTTTGATATCATGGCTAATGAATATAACTAAGAATTTCTTATAAATTATGTTGTGTACCATGGCTTAATTCTTAATTGTGATCACAATTAAGATTTTCCCCTTCCTATAGGAAAAAAAGTGTTTCTGAACTTGAAAATGGAAAAAAAAAAAAAGTTTTGAACTTGTAAATTAAAAAAGGAGTGCAGTTTACAAGAATATATTATTTTAGTCAAATGTGATGCTTCTTTGTAATTACTATGGAAGCCACTTTCTGCCACTGAATAAAAAATAAATAAATAAAAAAGGTAATTGCAAGTTTTTATTTCACAGTACTGGCTTTTTCTCAGAATTGTAAAACATAAATTTTACAGTTGTAAGTAAAAATCTGAATTTTGAGATATAAACTCGTGATTCTGAGAAATGAAGTCAGAATTGCAAAATATAAACTCACAATTGCAAAAAATAAAGTCAAAATTGCAAGATAAAAACTCGCAATTCTGACTATTCTGACTAGTCTCGCAATTGCTAGTTATAAAATCCAGTTCTGAGGGGAAAAAAGACTATGTTCTCAGAATTGCAAGTTTATATCTAAAAACATATTTATATCTCACAGTCGCATGTTATAAAGTCAGTATTGCATGATATAAACTCACAATTGCGAGAAAAAAAAACAGAAGGCCACAATTACGAGCTAAAAACTTTACAGTTCTGAGGAAAAAAAAGTCAGTATTGTGAGTTTATTTCTCTCAATTCTGACTTTTTTTCAGAATTGCAAGTTTATATCAAACAATTCTTTAAAACAATTCAATATCACTTTTTCTCAATTGCAAGAAAAAAATGTCTTTTGAATTGTGAGATAAAAATGATTTTTTTTTTTTTATTCAGCCCAGAAACAGGCTTCCATAAATTACTCATGTTATTATTATTATTATTTTATTTATTTATTTATTTTTTTTTTTTTAAGTAAATCCTAGACCTTATTTTTCTTTCTTTTTTTCCCCTCTCTCAGTGTGGCTATGAAGTAGTTCCAGGTTTAATGAACATGTTACTCATCACTTATCACTTTACTGCCTTCTTTCCAAATTGCCTTCATAATATATAGACTGGGAAAAAAATATGCTATGAAAAACAAAGTGAAAGAAAACATAGAATAAAATTGAGGCTATTTATAGACTGCATGTGCACTGTAAACAACTCACAGACTCCATTCTGGCTCTTAGGTGCCCATGGGCATTGTGTGAGAGACCACTGAGAGACAAATGTGCCTAGAGTTGGATGGATAGAACGATAGAACGATAGAACGATAGATAGATAGATAGATAGATAGATAGATAGATAGATAGATAGATAGATAGAACGATAGAACGATAGAACGATAGAACAATAGATAGATAGATAGATAGATAGATAGATAGATAGATAGATAGATAGATAGATAGATAGATCTTAGTCTTTCTGGTTTTCTTCTATGACCATGTGTATCTCTCTGTGCTCTGGTAGACAAATGCAGAGAGACAGGGACTGGGGCGGCAAGAGAGGGAAAAAGAGAGAGAGAGAGAGAGAGAGAGAGAGAGAGAGAGAGAGAGAGAGAGAGAGAGAGAGAGAAGCATGAAGAGGAAGTGTATGGGGGATTCCATGTCTCAACTACCTGCTCAGGTCCAATATGATATGATCCAAACTGAATTTATACACACATACACACACACACATACAAAGAGGCCTCACCTGAGGGGTCATGGGGGTTATTGGATATCCAACTGGGAAATGTCATCTCTTGGTCTGCTGCTACTGACATACATATTGTACAGATCACTGTGTGTGTTTGTGTGTGGGGTGACCTGGTCAGTGGTGGGTACGTTTTATATGATGTGACAGAAAAAGATGACCAATATGTGAGGCGACTCTCTCTATCCTGAAAAACATCCCTCAGGACCATTGACTGTCTGTTGAGGTTATTGTAAGTTTTGGGGCTTTATTGCGTTAGATGGCCGACAATTGACCAACAATAAGCTCAACAATTGTGAGCTTATAAAAAAAGTATTATATATATTGGAACTCACATCATCTTGTAAAAAGTCTTGGATATGAAAGGAAGTTTCAGAGTTTCAAAAACTTGCCACTGTAATAAAAACAAACGTTTTTTCTTTTCTTTTTTTTTTGTTTAATGTTCACCTGAGAGGTTTATTCATCATATTGATTCATAACATGAACAAGAGTGGCACGTGAATATGAGCTTCTGACGTGTTTATGATTGATGTCTGTTTAAAATACCTACAGGCCTTAATGTTTACTTAAAAAGTTTGGTTTTAGGCCACGGCTAACCATAGTCATATATCACACAGCCGATGTGTAGTTTCCATATATGTAGGTATTTATTTGTAAATTATGTCCCGAATGGCCTTTAAATGTGCAGCCGCCGCGATTGTGCACCTAATCGTTTTGAGAGTCTGAGAGAAAAAGCAAGAGCTTGCATGTCTGTAACAAATGTAACGGGGTTATGGGGTTTTGTATGTGTTTTAAAGCCCATATGTCTCTTGTGATGCAGTCAAGTGGCATGGAAATCCAGTTAAAGCTACATTAGACAAGTGCTATTCACACAGACACACTCACGACACAAAAACACATGCAAATCCACTCAGGCTGCATAATGGAAATTGTAGTATGTTGCCGCATAAACTACTGCGAATGCCCACAATGACTTGCACAAACATGCAAATCCTGTTGGTCTGTGTAAAGATGGCAGTATAAACCCTTTTCTCGTTCACAATAACATTTGGCGATATTATGTCGGAATCCTGTTATCACACATCAATAGAGAGGGACCACAAGCGGGGGAGCCCTTTAGGACAAAAACAAAAAAAAAAACAACAGCTTCAAACGGCTGCCGAGAACGTATGCGTGCGCTCGTCCAACGGTCTTTGAGAAATAAAGACTCGTTGATGAAAGACCGGCCCACACTCTGAATAGGTTAACGTAGCAATGAGACTCAATTAGCTGGATCGCTAAATCGAGCCGTGTCTGTAAAAACAACGCGACAGAGACTCTGATACGTACAATGAAACCGCTTTCATTCCTTCCTCCCCTTCTGTCTTATCCTTCTAAATGAGCTGGGAACATATTTCGACACAAAAAGACACCGAGAGACTTTTCAAGATGCAGAGAATGCGACCATCCTCCTTTGTGGTGGATTAGTATGTGTTAGCGAAAATTAGCATTCGCACGGTTCTCTAGCATGACGCGCGTTTGTACGCATTCAGCTCGCCCAGCTGTCTCCCTTCAGCGCGCCAGCGCGACCCGCTGGTCCCCGAGTGTGGACAATGCCCTCGCGCCGTAATTAGCTCTGCCAGTCAAGTGTCTCAAATTGGATTAGCCGCAGTTCTTTTGGGGTTTCTTCGTATCGGAGGAATTCTCCACATAATGCTCCACATTGAGAGTCTCGGAGGGTCCTGTGAGAGGGCTTGAACCGCACAATGTTCAGGCCGTAGCCCTGCAGTTTTCCACCCACCGGGGTGCACCCATAAACCAGACAATTGCATTATTCTCGCTAAGTAGCGTGGCAGGATAAACACAACCATCCGTGCCTTGGATTTGTGGGCCGCTGGTTTTTGCCACGAGAGAAAGACTGATGAAAGAACACTTGAAGAGACAATTATTGATCACTATCTTTGTCAGCTGCACCGATTCGAAAGCCTCCGCGTGATAATCCATTGTTTCTGTCATAAACTTATGGAACAAGCATATTTTTGTTTTGTTTGAAGGAGGCTGAAATGAAATGTTGGCATAATAAAGTAGCTCTCTCTATCGGGTTTTGTTTACTCAGCTACATACTGACACAAATATTCTCAGAATGCAGACATTGAAGAAATAAATCCAAATGTGGATAATCAACTTTGTGCTTTGCTGCAAGACAAATAGCCAAACTGAGATGTTTTTATTATTATTATTATTTTTTTTTTTTTAGAAATGACTGCATTGTGTTTACAGTTGATTCTTTTTAGTGTATTTATTTTCTTTACAGAACAAAACAAACCATTTAATGATGCTCAAGCAATTAAAACTTGTTGCATTGCTTTGTAATGTTGTTGAATGTATTGTATAATAGGCAGAAGGTATTTTAATAATAATAATAAGTTTTGATCACAGCACTGAATAGTGTTTATGTTAATGTAATTAGTAGGCCCCTAGCAAATCTAATGAACGCAACATGATTTCATAAGGAAACATTACTCTAGTTCTGTATGCCACCGTGGTGCTGTATTCAACTCTTTCAGATTACTTGTTTACCCAAGGCTACATTTTTTAATTAAAATGAATAAAATAAACTGAATAAAAAATGTATAGACAGTTGAGGTCAAAAGTTTACATACACCTTGCAGAATCTGCAGAATGTTCATTATTTGACCAAAATAAGAGGGATCATACAAAATAAATGTTATTTATTTATTTATTTATTTTTTTTTAGTACTGACCTGAAGATATTTCACATGAAAGACATTTACATATACATCTAAAAGAGAAAATAATAGCTGAATTTATAAAAATGACCCTGTTCAAAAGTTTACATACACTTGATTCTTAATACTGTGTTATTTTTTTTGTTTAGTGATAGTTGTTCATGAGTCCCTTATTTGTCCTGAACAGTTAAACTGCCTGCTGTTCTTCAGAAAAATCCTTCAGGTCCCAAATTCTGTGTTTTTTCAGCATTTTTGTGTATTTGTGTATGATTTTGAAATCCATCTTTTCAAACTGAGGACAACTGAGGGATTCATATGCAACTATTACAAAAGTTTCAAACACTCACCGATGCTTCAGAAGGAAACACAATGCAATAAGAGCCAGGGGGTGAAAACTTTTTGAATTTGAAGATCAGGGTAAATTTAACTGATTTTGTCTTCTGGGAAACATCTAAATATCTTCTGTAGTTTCTGAAGGGCAGTACTAAATGAAAAAAAATACGATATTTAAGGAAAATAAGAAAAAATGTGCACATCTTCATTCTTTTCAAAAGTTTACACCCCTGGCTTTTAATGCATTGTTTTTCCTTCTGAAGTATTAGTGAGTTTTTGTCCTAACCAGCCGTGAAGTTTCTATTTTAGAAACGGTTTCTATTTCTGCGACGTTGCGGCTGGAACAACAACATGATTAATAATCTCAGGTACTGATTATGTGCTTTATTCAGTGTTAAAGGTGTCTAATGTAAGTTTGAATATTGCATATATATTGCATGACATTTATAGCCATACTAAAAGCACCAACAGATACAGTAGTTTACCTCAGATCTTGAAAATAAATTAAAGCAAACATGTATGTTAAAACGGCAAACTCATTCGAACCAACAAGTGTTTTCCGTGACAAAAATGCTATCAGTCATGTGTGTACTTTGTATGTACTTTGTATGTACTTTGATTGTTTAATATTTATGAATTAGATCACAAACATGTCCATTTAATTGAGAGTGCAGTGCACTTATGCACGTATTTGATATTAACTGTGATATTTGAGTGATTATGTCGCGTCTGATGTGGACAGCCAAATTGCACAGTAGATAATTATATTATAGAGCTGCTTGTATGTGTTCTTATTGCTTTATAATTAATTTTATTAATGTAATATTTGCATCACAGACGATGTAATGTAAAATGCTACCAAACACTTCAAGTTCAGGCATTAAAATTCTCTACACATCTTCTCCAGCTTGACTGTGTAACATTAATGAAGTTGTTCAAGGTAATAATCTCATACAACTGCCGTGCTGCCGCGGGCCTGACATGTGAGGAACTATGGGTAGTCTGTGAAGATTTTGATCTGTCAAACAGCCATGAAAGCAGGACCCCCTTCCAGTTTGCCAGAGCGCAGGCCCACCCCTGCGGTGGTATTTACATGGTAATTAAGCTGTCTTTATTGGAGACCAGGTCTCTCGTGCTGCTGACCGACCATGACCTTTCTGCCTGACCAAACAAGCATTAAACATCCAGAAATTACAACATGTCAAGAGCTGGACACTGCAACCCTGAGCTACCAAACTGAGCCATTGAGCGTAGCTATTCAAGTATATTTAATCAAGCAAAGGAAATAGACAGACAGAGAGGGAGAGGAGTTAAGCACATCTCTATTCACACTCAAGACTCCTCACGTTTGAATTTAAGGAACCTGCTGGGATTCTCATTTTCTGAGCACTTGTTAGTGCTCTTTGTTTTAGTGTTTTTTTTCCAACCGTTCTTATTATAAATTGAATAGATTGAACACAGAGAATAGCTCAGTCCTCATTTGAATTGAACGTCTTGTGAGGAACACCATCATGTCTTACCATCATGTGAACTTCAAAAACAGTCACATAAGGCTATTTCTGCATACTTCTCTTTATATAATGAAGCTTGAATACGTGAAAGAACCGAACACTTTAAATAATAATATTTAAAGAAAACAAAAAACACAAAGCTCCAATCTAATCATAGAATTAAAACTCTTTCGTTTTTCATTTTGATAAATATGCCACCCAGAGTTCCTGGTACTGTATATTCCTGAAGTCCTCGACTGGTTGGAAGCCAAGCTAACAAGATTAGTTACTGTGGATTTTCAGCTTTTACACTTCATATTGGTGGAGGTTCGTTGTGCGTTTGATCACCTAACACGCGATTACGTTTTCCCAGTGTGGATTAGCTTCCTCTGAGGGGCCTTGTACGCTAGGTGTATCTCTGCACTGTAAGAAGCTTAGCGGAGAATGTGTGTGGGGTAATAGCTTTAGTTTTCCGTGCCGTTTTAGCTCAAAAATCAGATTTCTTCCCAAAGTTTGACGTACACACTGTGATTTGTCATACAGGCACAAATCCAGGATCGAGTTTTAGGGTTTTAACTTCAGCTACAACTCCGCCGCAGCCATGCTAGTTAGCGGTGTATGTGCGCGGTGAAGTTTGAAGCAGCCGTGTGTGCGAGCACGTGTTTGTGTGAAAGCGGGAGATTGGGCGTACGCACTAAACTGTTCAGAATTCATTGAGAAGTCACGACCCGTTCTTCATGATATTGCTGAGATGCTGGATAATAGAGTCCTGCATTCTGCTGGTGAGGTGATATTTCCCTGATATGTAATTTTGGAGTATATAGCGTAATGATGTGAGCAAACATCTCTCTCGCTCTCTCTACAGAGTCACTGACTGGTCTGCTTGCTCAGCAGAAATAACAATAGGCTGATTTAAAAGCAAAGTCCATGCATTCGTAAACAGGCCAACAAACACACACACACGCAGACATAATATGCAATGCACTCATCGCCAGGTAGACCTTTTTTGTTCACTGTGTTCTTTTATTTCTAAAATTATGCTTGGCTAATACATTATAATCGTGACCAGCGCCGTGGCCCTTATCCAAATGCATACAATTCATGCTCATTCATAAATTTGGCCTCCTACCTTACAACCTAATCCATATCCTGCCCGGAGCTGGGCGAATTTCAGAAGTGAGGAATTGGCTGCCTTTTCCATTCATGTGTTTGAATTTGAATTGAATAGGCCACACCAAACAGGAAGTTAAATTGGAATGACAGAAAGAGGGATTTTCTGAAGTGCAATTAAAGGAAATTCAACACAATCATTGCATTCTGGGGAAAGAATCTTTCTATCGTTCCATGATTCTATCTATCTATCTATCTATCTATCTGTCTATTTGTCTGTCTGTCTGTCTGTCTGTCTGTCTTTCTGTCATTCTATCGATTGTTCTGTCATACTATTGTTCAATCTGTCATCCTATCATTCTGTCTTTTGTCTACGTATCTACTGTTTTTCTGTCACAATCATTTTGACATTCTATCTATCTGTCTATCTGTCTGTCTGTCTGTCTGTCTGTAGCTCTATCATATTGTCATTCTATAGTTCTATCTATCATTCTCTGTACCTATATTATTCTGTTTAACTGTCTGTAGTTCTATCTGTTCCACAGTTATCTATCTGTTATCTATCTATCTATCTATCTATCTATCTATCTATCTATCTATCTATCTATCCATCTGTCTTTCTGTCTGTCGTTCTTTCGATCATTCTGTCATACTATGTAGACTTTGTCTACGTATCTACTGTTTTATCTGTCACTCTATCATTTTGACATTCTTTCTATCTATCTATCTATCTATCTATCTATCTATCTATCTGTCTGTCTGTCTGTCTGTCTGTCGTTCTATCTGTCATTCTATCGATCGTTCTGTCATACTATTGTTCTGTCACTCTATCATTTTGACATTCTATAGTTCTGTCTGTCTGTCTGTAGCTCTATTGTCATTCTATAGTTCTATCTGTCTATCATTCTGTCTCTGTATCTACATCATTCTGTTTAACTGTCTGTAGTTATGTGTATCTGTTCCATTGTTCTATCTATCTGTCTGTCGTTCTATCAATTGTTCTATCGATCGTTCGGTCATACTATGTAGACTTTGTCTATGTATCTACTGTTTTATCTGTCACTCTATCCTTTTGACATTCTATCTATCTATCTATCTATCTATCTATCTATCTATCTATCTATCTGTCTGTCTGTCTGTAGCTCTATCATATTGTCATTCTATAGTTCTATCTGTCTATCATTCTGTCTCTGTATCTATATCATTCTGTTTAACTGTCTGTTCTGTGTATCTGTTCCATCGTTCTTTCTATCTATCTATCTATCTATCTATCTATCTATCTATCTATCTGTCTGTATCTATCTATCTATCTCTATCTATCTGTCTGTCTGTCTATCTATCTATCTATCTATCTATCTATCTATCTATCTATCTATCTGTCTGTCTGTCTGTCTGTCTGTCTGTCTGTCTGTAGCTCTATCATATTGTCATTCTATAGTTCTATCTGTCTATCATTCTCTGTATCAATATAATTCTGTTTAACTGTCTGTAGTTCTGTGTATCTGTTCCATTTTTCGATCTATCTGTCTGTCTGTCATTCTATCGATCGTTCTGTCATACTATGTAGACTTTGTCTATGTATCTACTGTTTTATCTGTCACTCTATCATTTTGACAGTCTATCTATCGATCTATCTATCTATCTATTTTTTTAATCTATCGCATTTGTTTTCAGTTTAATTCAACTTGTTTACATTTCAAAATTTGTGCTACCACAGTTTTAATTCTTAGTTCCGTTCTAAATGAAGCACCAGCCTAATCCTGCCATACAACTGTTGTGAACTCACATCGTGACTTTTACTCTTTTCAAAGCTTACCCAATATTTTCTGAAATGACCTGAGGGTTAGTGTATTTTGAGAGTCTCTCCTGTTGAATCCTCTCTGTTAACCTTTTTAAACTGCATCTCTAATCACACACCAGCTTGCAGATGTGTATTAAGATGCTGCAGTGAAGCCAGATACAAAGCTCTGCATGCAGCTGTCAGGTTTGGTTTGTTATGGGAACCATTTGCTCATGGCACTGCATGCATCCCAGGTCTGCCATGTTCTTCTCCATGTTGAGCAATGACTGAGCATGCTCACTCTCTCTCTCACTCTCCTTCAGAGTCATCGGTGGCTGAGGCACCTTTAGTACTCTGAGCCATTTCTAATAAAGGTTTTGTCGTTCACAGTCCTGACAGAGTATTGTTTAGTCACCAGTGTAATTTGTATGTTTAAAAAAAGAAAAACACTCCAAATATTCTTTATGTAAGCAGGTCAAGTACTTGAAAACACAGCGCCCACCTGAGATTCAGACTACTTATCGGTGGGGGTTCAGTGCTGCTGAGCTCTAATGTTTGTAGAGTGCTTCTTAACGCTTGCATTATCACAAACGCTGCACTTTACACTGGCTTTCCAAGCAATTTAGGACCATGGCATGCATCTTCATTTGCATTCTAGTGGATAAAGGGCTTTGCTTGCATGTTTGTTAGAACTGATAATCATTGTAATTATTAATAAGGTAACTATTATTTATCAATGAATGTACTATACAGATAAGAAAAAGTGTAACTTGGACTTAGATTAATACTTGCACAATCTAATCATTTCAACAGTAATTTCACAGAAAACTTACCCAGTAAATTATCTGGAAATAAGTAAAGTTTTAAGATTTTAAAAGGAAAAATTAGGAATTAATGAAGAAGAAATACTCAGGAGTCTGCACTATTTCATGGTGACTAATTAAATAAATGGAACCTTCTCTGTACAGATGGTCAGGTGTTCTTGCTTCCATTTGAAGCACAAGATGGAGAACATGATCACATTTTACGCAGTCTTCTAGAGTTCATGCAGCTTGAGGGCTGCTGTCAATTAAAGCAAAATTAGAACATACCAAATACCAAGACATTCTGAAATTCATGTTAATTTTTCAGTTCAACTTGTGACTCAAATTATTATGCTGATTATGTCATTTGTAATAAAAAGATGTTATTAAATTAGATTGACAGTAGTGGTCTCAGACTTTGAGGCCATTTCAAAAGTTCTCTGAGAGACAATTTGCTGATTAGCCCAGTCTGTGAAATTCTCAGAGTGTCTCGTTTGGGTCCTGATCTCGAGGAATGTGGATGCGGCCTGAGGAGTTATTTGCGTGTCTGTTTGTTTGTGTTTGGAGCGTGTGATGGCAAAGCTGTGAATAATTGGGCCGATTTGTATTCTATTTACCAGACTCTGATAAAGGCCTCACAGGAATTCCACAAATTGATTAATTCAAACGAGGCAAAAATTTATCACCAGCTGCTGCCGAGCATCCCTCTCAAATGCATCAAAGGACCTTATTATAGGTCACAACAGTGAGGCCTCCAGGAACAAGGCTGAGAACCGCTGTGTCAGAGAGAGAGGACCAGTACTTGTACAGATACTCCAGATTTGGCCAAACTGTGCAAATGCAATGTATTGAGATTAATTTGGAAATGAGAGGTAGATAGGTTTTCATTTTTTAGTTACATTCTACTATTTAAAAAAAAAAAAAGTCCAGAACTCAAACTTTTTTTTTATTATGTTGTGTATGCTGACCAGTGTTGTATTTGTTGTATTTAAAATAGTGAAAAAACAGCAATTATTGTTAAATATTTTCAGAATTTAATTTAACTGTTCTGTATTCCAACATATTTTAAAATGTAATTTATTCTTGGGATAGCAAAGCTAAATTTTAAGCAGTTATTACTCTAATCGTCAGTATCACATGAACCTTCAGAAATCATTCTAACATGCTGATTTGGTTCTCAGCAAGCATTTTTTATCATTATCCATGTTAAAAACAGTTGTGCTGCTTAAGGTTTTTATGAAAACTGTGATATTCAATTTCAGCATTCATTGATGAAAAAAGTTTAAAATAATAGCATTTATATCATGGCAACCCTCTGAAGATTGTAGCATGGTGATGGATATGACAATGTTAATGTATTTGGTCTTGGTGGAATAGATCTGCTACACTGCTGCTGAATTGCTGCTGCTGTTGGTTATTGCTGTAGTTGTAGATTATTGCTGCTGCTGTTCCAAGCAAGTACAGAAACTTGCTACTGCTGTGAGTATTTAAAACACAAATAGCATATAAAATAACCCTTGGCAGATTTATACAGGTGGAGCTGGGGAAGGTAGACGATTTCAGATAAACTCTGAAAGTGTGCTGCAAAAAGCTGAAGTGAATGATGGCCAGCCATATAAATGTAAGGCAGTAAGCTCATTGGCTGCATATGCAGCATGAACCAATCAGCTTGTGCCAAGTTCTTTTAACTCTGCAAATATCATCAGTTATGTTAAAGGGGTCCTATTATGCTTTTTTACAAAGTCTTGATTTTGTTTTGGGGGTGTACTCGAACATGCCTTCATGCTTGGTGGTTCGAAAAACGCATTATTTTTAACATAATTTACATTATTACAGTACATTTCTCCCAGCCTGACACATATGGCTCGATTAGTTCCAGGTTTAATGAAGGCCTGCCTTCCGAAAAACGAAATCTGTTGTGATTGGTTAGCTGTCTCACTGCACTGCGATTGGCGAACAGCTTAGACGGTATTTCAGTACTGCCACGCCCCTTGTCAAAGAAGCAAGTTCTGTGTACAACTGTTAGCGCAAGCTAGATTAAAGTGATTCTTATGTTTTAAATTTGGATATTTTTCTTACAAAAACGCATCGATTCGCTACAGGATGCCTTTATTGACCCCCCCAGAGCAATGTGAGGCACTTTTTATTATGGATGGATGCATATTATTGGACTTGTTTTGGACTGATGAGGACAAACATCCATCTATGCCATTCTAAAGCTTGGGAGTGCCAGGATAAATTTTAATATAACTCCGATTGCATTCGTCTGAAGGAAGGAAGTCATACACCTAGGATGCATGGAGGGTGAGTAAATAATACGCTACAGTGTTGGGTCCTATCGTCAGCCTGTGAGATTGCCAATACAGTACATGATATCATCGTGCTAATGTATTTAATTATTTACATAGTTTCATTGTCCGATACCAGCTCCAGCATAAGGCTAAAAGCAGTCTAACATTATCAAAGAACATCATCACTGATTAGCCTAGTCTATTCTAGTGAAAGTTTATGCATTTTAAAAAACACTCCCTCCAACAATTCAAATTTCCATGGGTGGGATTTATTTTAATGATATTCTAATGGGCCGCGGAAAATCATTGCATGCAGAAAACAAATGTTGTAATCCAAAGGAGCCGTTCATTGTAGTGCTTGAAAAGGGATTTTTTAAAAACGAAATATCTCCTTTTGGAGTGGACTTTGAGATTTGTAACTTTGTAGATCTTTTTTTATGCCCAAAGACACACACCACACACTGACTAAAATTCAAAAAGTGAAAAAAGCATAATAGCACCCCTTTAACAACCCATCAGCCTGCACCATCTGGAGTTTAATGACAGATCAAGGCATTTATTTAAAATAGAAATCTAGAAATAGAAATCTTGTTTATGAGGTTGATTAACTGTGGTTACTGTATCACATATTAGTGTTCTATAATCATAGCTGTGACTTAGATTTATTATATGTTCTTATATAAATGTAAAGTGATGTGGCTTCTAGAAGCTTAGTGGGAGGGTGAAAAGCTAATAACAGATGAAAAGCTAATAAGATGGAAATGTCTTGCAAACATGTCAAGCAAACAAGTGCTAGTTGGCAGTGGTTGTTTCTTATTCAGAGTGTCTATTTACACTAAGTGCAAATAGCACGCCTTGTTGGCAGAGGCGATTTATACTAACTCCGCCCACCAATGTGTGATCGGGCTAGTCAACACTACAAAAGACGATCATTAATCATCAACTCCAGTGGCGCAGATGGTAAAGTGTGTGTTGAACCCTTTTCAACATGCTCGACGTGGGTTCGAATACAGATAAAAGAAAGCTTCATTAGGGCTGTTTAGTATATAGTGTTAATAATATTAATAATAATAATAATTAGTGGTAGTAGTAGTAGTAGTATAATTTTTTAAAATACTGATTATAAGACATATTCTATAAATTCCATAATTAGGAAATTTCATAGTATCACTTTTCTAGAGTGACCACACATTCTCTTTTTTTCCGGACACGTCTTGGCCAGGATTTCTATATTGCCTAAAAAATCCAGGTTTTGGCTTTGTTTTCCTGTTTTTATACTTGCTGAAGGTAATGATCAAAAAGTAGTTAGACCAATAACATGCAGGCATTGTACAAAATCGACTAATCATAACATGTGAGAAGGTGGGATCTACAGAGAACGGTCAAAGCGATGCAAATATGTGTACATATATGTGTACGCAGACCAATGTATAATATCAAAGTACTGTGAGAGATATAGAGAGCAGACGGCTCATTATGCTTTCGAAAAATATTGTAAAGTGCAATTAATTTTGATCCGTTGTTAATCAAAACAACTTGTCATCTGATTACTAATTTGAAATTATTTACAGCCCTAACATTATATAGCGACTTTGACATTTGGAACGATATAAATCAAACAAACAGGCAGGCCAGCACACAGACACATGTGGTCACGTACACACACAGATATTAGCCGGTGGAGCTAAAGGCCAGGCTCAGGGCTGCAGTGCTGATGTACTCTCTGTGTGTCTGCCCTGCATCAGTTCCTTGTCTGGCAGGGGCTCTCGGTGACAGATGAAACAGGAAGCTCACAGCCAGTTTGGCCTGTCACACTGTATGTAGAGTTACTGCTCTGCTTCCCCAACCATCATCGCTTACTGCTCTGCCAAATCAATCAGCAGAAATAGAGAGATAGGAGCATGGATGGATGGTACATGAGCAATGGTAAATTTCAATTTCATGCTGTTTTTTCTTACCTCACCTATTAATGATTGTGCAGGCTTGAATGTCACTGTGTTTGAGTTAGTGTACTGGCTTCCGTTTGACCAGAGAAACTGTCTTTTACGATTTATAAAGCTGCAGAGTTGCTGATGAAGTATTGAATGTCACAATTTTTGGTCATTTGTAAAATGGGGTGCAAACGTTTGAGACCAGTCTTGAAAATGAATCTATTTTGTCACTGCAATGTAGATGTTATTAAATGTTACACAATGCGACAAACTACTTATAGTGGAGGAGTAGTTCACCTAAGAAAGATTTTATTATGTACTCATCTTTTAAAATCCCCATGAAATCGAAATTGATGTTTAATGGCTTTTAGTATGAATATGTTAGCCTTAAGGTTATCTATAAGCTAGTGTCCTCCAAAACAATGACAAAATTCGCATTTAGTAGATATAAGCATTCAAAACTTACAGTCTCTTACTTTCACCAATATGTATCAATGATGACATCACCCTGCACTTCAGCTTCTCATCAAACTTTCTGTCCAATCAAATGCTCTCTAGAATCCGAAGCATCCCGCCCCCTGCACTATAAATAGACGCAGAAGCTGTGGATGAAATCAGTCACTTGTTCACAGAGTTAGTATTTTCTGTATGGTGAATGGCAGTCAGTATAAAAAAAAGCCACATTTGACAGCGTATGATAGTCACAATCTCATCCTTATGCTATAAAATGTAGCATTCAGTGTAGAATTCAAATGGGTCTGCGCGGATTCACGCATATGATACGCTCCGTTTCTCCCCCTTAATAGCCTGTGCCTATATATGAAATGTCATTTTACTGAAAAAAAAACATTAGGAATATACATCACAAAAAATCATGGAATGGAATAGGGTGAATAAACATAGCAAAAAATGTAGTGCACTATGTAGGAATGATTCAGACAGTGTAAATATGCTTTTCATTGGGGCAGAAGGGCACAAAGTCTGCTCCGGTCCAGAGACAAAACAACACGGAGTGTATCATATGCGTGAATCCGCACAGACCCATTTGAATTCCACACAGAATGCTACACATTTTATAGCATAAGGATGAGATTGTGGCTATTATACGCTGTCAAATGCGGCTTTACCAAGCTCAACGGCTCTGGCCCAAGCTGTAATATAAACAAAATGCTATTGGTTATTTACAAAAGGGGGTGAGACTGCTTGAAATGTCCTACCCTGTCTTCCGGTTTCAGATGAAATTACGTCAACACATAGAATAACACTACGTGTTTCAAAGCACTTCAGTGGAACTTTTTTTTTTTTTTATACTGACTGCAGCCAAGGGACAAAGCACATTATAAAAGTATCCCATGCTCAATTTAAGCCATTATTAACTGATCATCTTAACCTTTACTGCAGCTATTAAATCAAATAGTGTATAGGAATGATGTCATGAGGTTTGGTTATGAAACATTTGACAACCTCAAAATGATTTTTGAGGTCATTAATGTAAAATCTGCACCACAGGCACCACATTTAAATTGTTTGCCACAGCAGAGGTAAAAAAATTCAATGAATAATGACTTGAATTTCTCTGAAAACTTAAATTACTTTTGAAAAGTTGAAATATAATGTGCAAGTCATATGAACCACTTCTTCCCCTTAACAGCCTGTGCCCATATATACTATATTGCCAAACGTATTCGCTCACCCATCCAAATAACCGGAATCAGGTGTTCCAATCACTTCTATGGCCACAGGTGTATAAAATCAAGCACCTAGGCATGCAGACTGTTTTTACAAACATTTGTGAAAGAATGGGTCGCTCTCAGGAGCTCAGTGAATTCCAGCGTGGAACTGTGATAGGATGGCACCTGTGCAAGGTGAAGATGGCACAAGTCCAGTTGTGAAATTTTGTGAAGAACGTGGAAACGTTTGGGAACGACAGCAACTCAGCCACAAAGTGGTAGGCCACGTAAACTGATGGAGCGGGGTCAGCGGATGCTGAGGCGCATAGTGCGAAGAGATCGCCAACTTTCTGAGACTTTCAGAGTCAATCACTACAGACCTCCAAACTTCATGTGGCCTTCAGATTAGCTCAGGAACAGTTTGCAGAGAGCTTCATGGAATGGGTTTCCATGGCCAAGCAGCTGCATCCAAGCAATACATCACCAAGTGCAATGCAAAGCGTCGGATGCAGTGGTGTAAAGCACGCCACCACTGGACTCTAGAGCAGTGGAGACGTGTTCTCTGGAGTGACGAATCGCGCTTCTCCATCTGGCAATCTGATGGACAAGTCTGGGTTTGGCGGTTGCCAGGAGAACGGTACTTGTCTGACTGCATTGTGCCAAGTGTAAAGTTTGGTGGAGGGGGGATTATGGTGTGGGGTTGTTTTTCAGGAGCTGGGCTTGGCCCCTTAGTTCCAGTGAAAGGAACTCTGAATGCTTCAGCATACCAAGACATTTTGGACAATTCCATGCTCCCAACTTTGTGGGAACAGTTTGGAGCTGGCCCCATCCTTTTCCAACATGACTGTGCACCAGTGCGCAAAGCAAGGTCCATAAAGACTGGTGTGGATGAACTTGACTGACCTCAACGCAGTAGAACACCTTTGGGATGAATTAGAGCAGAGACTGAGAGCCAGGCCTTCTCGTCCAACATCAGTGTGTGACCTCACAAATGCGCTTTCCCATAAACACACTCCTAAACCTTGTGGACAGCCTTCCCAGAAGAGTTGAAGCTGTTATAGCTGCAAAGGGTGGACCGACGTCATATTGAACCCTATGGATTAGGAATGGGATGTCACTTAAGTTCATATGCGAGTCAAGGCAGGTGAGCGAATACTTTTGGCAATATAGTGTATGAAATGACATTTTATTAAGAAGAACCATTTGGAATATACATCACAAAAAATCATGGAATGGAATAAACATAGCAAAAAAAAAAAAAAATCTTTTTTTTTTTTTTTTTTCCATTGTTTTGAAATATTAGAAGAATGGTCAGAATCAAACCAAACACCTTCAATCCTACAAAAGCACTTTTTGTAATTTCACCATTTTTTAGAAACAACACTATTGGGTGTTGTACTGTTGTTCTTTTCATCCTTATTTTATCCCTGCAATAATGTGGCGGTGGATTGAGGGAATGAAGTTTGTGTTGATAGTATGACAGCTCGGTGCAGATGGTTCTGAGATCAAGGGGCAAAAAACAGACAGTCCAAACTTATTTACGACCAAAGCAATTTTATCACAAAGCTTTGGACTTGTTCACTCACTCATCTCCCAGACTAGAACAGAGCTTCAGTGTGGATTTGGAACAGTCCTCATTGCAGAACAAGACAGTCCACTAAAGCATGGACTTCCAAAAAAAACCCCGCCACAAAACGAGAATTGGACTTATGAGACAATATGTCTTCCAACCCACTCGTGGCAAAAATGTCTTTACGGCAAACTGGACTTCATTACCTAGCAGAAAACAAAATCTCTGAGAAAAAACAGTCTGTCTCAGAGAGAACATTGCCACAAACTCCCTGGAGGATTTTGACATGGATATCATTTAAGATTCCCCAAAGGATTTCCACATGGACACCGTTTTTGTTGCCCCACAAAATGTAATTACCTCCTTCAACAATCCCATTTGTACCACATGAAGAAGTAGAAGGACATGTGTAAAGCGTTCCTACATAATAAGACTGACTTTTTGAGCTAGTGTGTTGACTCAAAGTGCATGCCTATTACACAGGACACACTTGCATACAGATAAGGGAATCTGTTATGGGAGACATGAGGTATAACAAGCAACAATGGCATTTCCAGATAATGGAGTTTACACTGTTCTTAGATATTGCTGGTAATTCTACAGTGGAATCATACATCAATCTAGCGAAGACTCTTAAAGTCTTTTTTTTTCACAGGACTTCTAAAACAAATGCACTTCTAAAGCAAAATTCTGTCTTTTTTAAAAACTTTTTTCCTTCCTCCCTTTCACCATCTTTTCCACATCTATTATTAATAATGGTCTGTATTTGTCCAGTACGGTGACAGCAAAAATATTTGGACACTTAAGAATACTTGCAAATATCTGAACTTCATTGCATTAGATACAAAATATCTAAGAACTAACTTCATTTTTCTGAGTCACTTTTCCAGTAATTTTAAACCAGTCATTTTTCATAGAGGTATGATGTCAGTTCACCTCAATTACATACAAGATTTAGATGAGTTTGTATCTTCATTGGAACAGATTTGGAGAAATTTAGCATTATATTACTTGCCAATGGATCCTATGCAATGAGTGGGTGCCGTCGGAATGAGAGTCTAAACAGCCAATAAAAACATCACAATAAACCACAAGTAATCCAAACAACTTCAGTCTATCAGTTAACACCTTGTGATGAAAAATTAAAGTTATTTTGGTAGGATTCAAATGCATCATTATGACTTTTTAACTGTAATTCATAACATCTAGCCAAAGTACCAGTCCGAAATCCATAATAATGCTTTCTCCAGTAAAAAAAAGTCCATCACCTGTTGTCCTTTCACATCAAAATTCACTGACATATTTCTTTAAAATGCTTTTGGACTCGTTTTGCTCGTAAACAGTGCTTGATTTGTGGGCATATTGCTTTCCTGATGTAATAATATGGATAAAGGACTCATATTTTAGTCAGAAGCAGCTGTTTGAAGTTAAAACTCTTAATGTTAAATTTATTACATGCAGCTTTTCACTTCACAAGATGACAAAGTTGTGTGGATTACTTGTGGATTATTGTGATGTTTAGTGTTGGGGAGTAATTAGTTACATGTAATGGAATTATGGAATTTAATTACAAAATAAATGTAATTACAGTTACTGAGGAAAAAAATGTGTACTTAAATTACAGTTACTTTTGAAAATGTTAATGATTACAAAGGGTCTTACATCTGAATTTTGAATATTTGATAACTGTTTTATTTCCTATTTGGATTTATGCATATACTTTATTTTTAAGATGAATTGTTTTTTTTACAAGGCATTGTTAAAGGTCAGTGTTTCCTGTCATTACTATTTGATTTCAAAACTAGTATCTTAGCTATTGAACCATTTCTTGATTTCAAATCTGTATTTAAGCTCAGAATGATCTCAACGTAAATAAGAGGTGTACGTCTGATTATATGGTGTCTGTGCTTTGAATTAAATAATTAGACAGCTCTGTGGAATGCTTGATTCTGATTGGTCAGTCATGACATTCCAAGGTATGTTATTCCCTGATAACAGCTGGAAAAAGCTAATAACACAGACTCATCCAGGCAAATTAAGTCAGTGCTGTACGTTTTTTCTCGGTGCAAGCTTTGTGTTTGGTTAGCTAATAAAATATTAAAACTCAATTTAATATTATGTGTAGTTTCTTAATTCAGTCAACTTGCTGCTTGCTAGCAACTGATTTCTTCATGGAAGCTTTGCGTTCAAATATTTTAACTCAGATCAGTGTTGTGTGTCTAATTATTTACTTTCGTGGCAAGCAGTTGTGTAATAGGTGGGATAATGTGCATCCAGCCAGTTGTTACCGCAAAATAAAGATGTATTTTATCCCTTACCTATTATAATCTTAATTCAAGTGATTTTAACAGTAATCAGTGTTGAGTGCTAGAAAGAAGAATTTAGAAAAGTAATCAAAAAGTAATCAAATGTAATAAGTTACATTAATAAAGTAATTGAAAAGTTACACTACTTATTACATTTTAACCCTTAAAGACTTAGAACATTTTCAGGAGAACCTGACACACCTGCACTTTTCTTTGTCTTTTTCAGACCTAGTCTAGCAGTCAGCATCAAGTGCTACAGTATATATCATTATAAACAGGAGAACTTGAAGTTTCAGTCTAGCTAATTTAAAGTCCCAATTTTCCTTTTGTCTCTAAGAATGAATGAATTTCCAAAATTTTAGGAAAATAGCAAGCAACAATTGGATGTTTTTTTTTTTTTTTTTTTTTTTTTTTTTTTTTTTTACTGTGTATTCAAACAGAGATTTTTTTTTTCTTTAGAAAGTTGTATTTGGGTGTTTTACACTACCAAATAAAATTCTGTCTACATATTACATTTCCCAAGCTAGTTATAGCCGTTTATTACAATATTGTCATAGGAGCTTTTAGTGAAAAACGGGTGTATTTAGTTTACTGACAATATAGATATGTCCTAAAATGTTTGGGAAGTAAAGTACATGGAAACGGTGTTACATAATAACAAACAGTGTTAATTTCGTCAACGACGATGAAAAATATTTGTTAACGAACATTTTTTCTGTGACGAAGAAGAGACGTTGACGAGCTAAAACTAATATCTGATGATAAAAAGTATGACGAAACTTATGCCACCTCTTCGCTAAGACGAGACAGGACGAGAATGTTATTTGAGGACTACTAGACATTGAATTTTCAATGTATTTACATCCTACAGGCTTACTGTCCTCTTTCAAAATGTGCGTCTCTGTCATTAGATTGCAATTGGATAAGGGGCATTTGCATGTCTAGTCTGCATGGCAGCCGCGATGAAAATATAATTACACTACCAAAACGTGAACTTGCGATTGGAAACAATGGCCTCAGCACCTGAAGGGTTAGGGATAGAATCACCAGATGTATCTTAAAGTTAGTGAAGGCGGGATAGGCAGAATCGCGCTGATAGACAAAGGCCAGAAGTGCTCTCTCGTGCGCAGGCTCCACTTCTTCTTCTTCAGACAGTGTGTGATCAGTTCTCAGTGCTCAAATGCACACACAGTAGTCCAAATGTGAGTATCTCACGTACATTTTGTATGCTATGGCTTAAGTAAACGTAATCAGGTGGGTAAAAACTGAATGTGTCAGTATTACATGCATGCCTTCCATCTTAAAGGGACAGCATTCCTAATTAAATACCTATCTGTCGTTAATGTTAAACAAAAGCTGTTAAATAAATGTATAGCCTACATGTTAATTAAACTTACTGTATCTGAAAAATGAGTTTAATTTGTATCTCTAGAGCATTTGTCTTACTGTGCCTCTTTTTCAAAAATTATAAACTTTATATATACACATGTATGTATGTATGTGTGTGTGTATGTATATATATATATATATATATATATATATATATATATATACACACTATAATTATATATGAACAACTATAATTATAATAATAATATAATAATAAGTACAAGTACAAGTACAAGTATAATAATAAGTACTCCTATTTTCCATACTGTTAAAGGGATAGTTCACCCAAATAACAAAATTGTCATAATTTATTCAAGCTTTCCCAAATTCAATCCTTGATTCTAATTTATCATAAGTTTTGATTTGGTCTAAAGAATTAATGATTATTTCTGTTTGAAGACTAAAATAGCTACCAAAGTAAATGTTGGTAACTGCAGTTTGACTAAAAGTAATGACTAAAAGTTGACAAAAATGCAATGACTTTTCGTCAACTAAAACTAGCCTAAAATTATGAAAGACTCAAATGACTAAAATGTGACTAAGACTATTAGGGTTTTTAGTCTCAAGATAAAGACTAAGGCTAAATCAAAAATGCCTGTCAAAATTAACACTGTAAAAAAAAAAAAAAAAAAAAAAAAAAAAACAGGTTTTCAATCAGATTATAAACAACAAACGCAAGTAGTGAAAACTTTTCAGTATTTAAGAACAATAGTTATTTTTAGCCACGGGCAGCTGTCTTTGGTCTTTGAGGGTTAAAAAGAGTAACTTGTAATCTGTAACCTATTACATTTCCAAAGTAACCTTCCCAATGGTGATGTTTTTTTCAGCAAGTTTAGAGTCTGATTTTGACGGCACCCATTCGCTCCAGTGGATCCATTGCTGAGCAAGTGATGCACATTTCTCCAAAATGTCTTGATGAATGTCTTGGATGGCCTGATGGTAAATGTTCAACAAATTTTCATTTTTGGGTGAACTGTTTCCTTAAAACCACAAAGTATGTCTGCGAAACATAAATTTACCTGATCTCTTTTGAAAAATTTTGTGTGAAAATGTGCTTGAAAATGTGAAACGTGATCTATCAGGGTTCTTTTGCTGCCACAGACACATCAGTGATGAAAGGCACTAGCCTGGCGTGCGAGAACACATTCCGTCTATTACGTCACTCATGAATCGACAAGCAGTACAGAATGCGTTTGTATTGCAAAGCGTTCAATTACAAACAAGGTCGATATCACATCCTGCATAATTAGAAACGCATTTTAATAAAGGCATTGCATATCTCATATCGGCATTAATCAGGCCAGAGTTCCATTAGCACAAGGAAGGCCAGCAATTGGTTTTCTATGAGATGCAGCAGGCCTGTCCAAACATACAAACTCACACTATGCCTTTACAAATCAGTTGAAACTGCTCTTGATCAACACACACTAAAACACATGTTCAGAGAGCGTTACAAAGAAAAAAACGCATCTCAGCCCCCAAGCGTCCTGCCAGTTGGACCACCTTCCCCGTCTCACGCGAATCCACAGACTCTCAGCCTCAGGAGATGAGGGAAAGTCAAGGCAAACGTGGCATGTCTTTAAAGCTGCAAGATTAATAAACCACCCACAGCTCATGTCAAATTGGAAATGGAATTCTGCATGTAATCACACGGAACCCTGGCTGCGTGCGAGCGCACGCGTGTGCGAGGGAGAGCGTGAGTGTGTGTGTACGTGTGCGCGCCGGTCCGTGTTCGGTTAGAGCCCGAGTAAATAGAAGCCAATAAAACTGCGTCAGAGGCGTACTTTCACCTGCATATCCCCTGCTTGATAAATACCACGCCGACCAAAAGAAAATTGCCTGCAAAGGACAAGGTGACTAATTTTCGTGAGAAAAGTTATTAAGTTTTTTTTATTATTATATTTTTTCCTCCTCCCTCTCCGCTATGAAGGACTTACAGGTTGTTTGAATGAAAATGAGACCTGTTCAATAATACATAAGGCCTCGACAGAAGACCATTACCAAAGAATATGTTTTATGAAAGGCTGGTAAAATGGGATATATTTCCATGGTGGCATACATCTTTGAGACAAGATAAATGGCAGTGTGGTAGAGAAAGTGCCCACTGAGCTAATGCAGTGAGGCTGAAAAGCCTCTTTATGCGTAAAAAACACCCCACACGCTAACTACAGCCGATTCTGAACTGGACTTCAGCAGCGCCGAGTCCTGTACTGTATTCATTATGGTGATTGTTTAGTGTACTTCAGGCCTGGGTGGAACCGTACGGATCACTCTACGCTTGCTGATTTTGAACTGATGTTAGCATTTATGCTCTGAATTGCATTAATACTCATTATAAGCTAAATAACTTCAGATGAATGTATCGCACGGTAGGAAATGATTTTGTGCTCGTAATAAGTTGCTTAAATAGGCCTGTGTGGTGCTTTTGTTACCATAAGTAATGTCGGGCCTTGCGAGTTGTGCATTTTAGGTATTCTAGTAGGTGGCGATTGAATTAGAAAGCTTAGTTTCCATTTGTCACGGTGGCTGTATAGTGATTGTTCCAGCCGTTCTCTCGGTTTCAATCCCAGCATGCATCAGCGCAGCATGAGCTATCTGACATGGATTTAGCCACAAAACAATGAATAACTTAAAGGGAATAAACAGACTCTAATATAAGCCTTTCTTTCTCTTTACCTTCTTTTTCTTTTGCTTTCCATTTTGTCCATCTTCTCTTTCTACTTCCTTTTTCCATTCTTCTTTCTTTCCTTTCCTTTCTTTCTACCTTTTCTTTCTTAAATTGTCCTTCCTTACATTTCTTTTCTTTAATTCCTTCCTTTCTTTTTCATAATCCCCCTTTTTACTGTGCTTTCTTTTTTCCACTTTTCCTTCCTTATTTTCCTCTTTTCTTTTCTTGCATCTGTCTTTTTTCCTTCCCTCATTTCATTTTCATTTTTATTCTCTTCTATGCTTGCTTCTTCCTTGTTTTTATTCTTTCCAGCCTTCCTTCTTTCCTTTATTTCTTTTGTTAATTTTCATCCACCCCTTTTTTATCCTTCACTTTTCTTTCTTTCTTTTTCTTTCTTTCTTTCTTTCTTTCTTTCTTTCTTTCTTTCTTTCTTTCTTTCCTTCCTTGCTTTTTCATTCCACCATCCTTTTTCTTTACTTTCTTTTCTTCCTTCTTTCCTTCCCTCCCATCCTACCTCTTTTCTTTCTTCCTTGAATTAATTTTCTTCTTTATTCTTTTCTTTCTAAGCTTCCTTCCTTCCCTTCCTTCCTTCCTTCTTCCCTTTGTTTTCTGTGCATTTTCTTCATCCTTTCTTTTCTGTTTCTTCCCACCTTTCTTTTCTTAATTTCCCCTTTTCCTTCTCACATCTTTCTCACATCTTTCTCTTCACTCCTTCTTCTCATCCTGCCTTTCCTTTTTTCCATTTCTACATTTTCTTCTTCATACCTTTACTTCTTCCTTTGTTCCATCCATACATTCTTATTTCTCTTCCTTTCTTCCATTCATACATTCCTTTTTTCTCTTTTTCTCTTCCTTCCTTCCTTCCTTCCTTACGTTCCTTTTTTGTCTTTCTTCCTTCCTTCCTTCCATCCATAATTCCTTTTTTCTCTTCCTCCTTCCTTCTATACATGTTCCTTTTTTCTCTTCTTTTTTCTTTCCTTCCTTCCTTCCTTCCTTCCTTCTATTCGTCATTCCTTTTTTCTCTTCCTTCCTTCCATCCATACGTTCCTTTCTTCCTTCCTTCCTTCTATCCATCATTCCTTTTCTTCTCCTTCCTTCGTTCCTTCTATACATATGTTCCTTTTTTCTCTTCTTTTTTTCCTGTCTTTCTTCCTTCCTTCCTTCCTGCCTTCTGTACGTTCCTTTTTCTCTTCTTTTTACCTTCCTTTCCTCTTCCTTCTATTCATCATTCCTTTTTACTCTTCCTTCCTTCCTTCCTTCTATACATATGTTCCTTTTTTCTCTTCTTTTTTCCTTTCTTCCTTCCTTCCTTACGTTCCTTTTTTCTCTTCCTTCTTTCCATTCCTTTTTTTCTCTTCCTTCCTTCCTTCCTTCTATCCATCATTCTTTTTTTCTCTTCCTTCCTTCCTTCCTTCCTTCTTTCTGTCCATACATTCCTTTTTTTCTTTTTCTTCCTTCCTTTCTTCCTTCTGTGCATACATACCTTTTTTCTCTTTATTTTTACTTCCTTCCTTCCTCCTATCCATATGTTCCTTTTATCTTCCTTGTTTACTTTCTTTCTTTCTTTCTTTCTCCCTTCCTTCTATCTATACATTCCTTTTTTCTCCTTCTTCCTTCTTTCCTTCCTTCCTTCTATACATGTTCCTTTTTTCTTTTCTTTTTTCCTTCCTTCCTTCCTTCCTTCCTTCCTTCCTTCCTTCATTCCTTTCATTCATTCCTTCCTTCTTTTCATCATTCCTTTTTCTCTTCCTTCCTTCTATCATACGTTCCTTTCTTCCTTCCTTCTATCCATCATTCCTTTTATCTCTTCCTTCCTTCCTTCTGTACATATGTTCCTTTTTTCTCTTCTTTTTTCCTTCCTTCCGTCCTTCCTTCCTTTTTCTCTTCCTTCCTTTGTTCCTTCCTTCCTTCTATCCATCGTTCCTTTTTACTCTTCCTTCATTCCTTCTATACATATCTTCCTTTTTTCTCTTCTTTTTTCTTCCTACCTTCCTTCCTTCCTTGTGTCTATACATTCTTTTTTTTTCTTTTTCTTCCTTCCTTTCTTCCTTCTGTGCATATGTACCTTTTTTCTCTTCATTTGACTTCCTTCCTTCCTCCTATCCATACATTCCTTTTTTATCTTCCTTTTTTTTTTTTCTTTCTTTCTTTCTTTCTTTCTTTCTTTCTTTCTTTCTTTTTTTTCCTTCCTGCCTTCCTTCCTTCCTTCTAACCTTTCCTGTCTCCTGTCTTCTGTTTCTACATTTTTTTCTTTTACCTTTAATTCTTTTCACTTCCTTCCTCCCTCCCTACGTCACATTCCGTCTTTATTCCTTTCTTTCTATGCTTCCTTCTTTTCTTCCTCCTTCCTTCCTTCCTTCCTTCCTTCGATCCTTCCTTTCTTCCACCCTTGCTACAGTCCATTTATCTTGCTTCCTTCCTTTTATCCTCCTCTATCCCTCCCTACCTTTCATTCTCTGTCTTTCTTTATTCCTTTCTTTCACATTTTACCTTTCAGAAGCATGAGTCACAGACACAGAGGGTGGAGCTCCTGCCGCTCTTAAAAGGTCCAACCACCTCAGATTCCTTCCTTTCAGTCCGACACTGGAGCCATAAGGAAAAGAGAAAATCTTTACCGCATTTACTGAAAGCCTCTTGAGAAGCTGCCAGTCAGCTCAGCTGAGATGCTCTTAGAGGCAGATGTAAAAATTAAGCTGAACTTCTGATGGCTTTTATATTAAAAGAAATGGAAAAGATTCATCACTGAAGTGTTTTTACTTCTTTTTCTTCTTTCTTTTGCTTCTACTCTTTTCACGATTGCCAGTAGGGAATAGACTGAAACGGGCTGTTGGGGGTGAGGTGGTGGTGGGTTGCTTAAGAAAAAGAGAGAGAGATTGACATTACACCCACTCAGCAATTACTGACATTTTAAGGGAAGAAAACATGTCTTCAAGTTAAATACCTGGGTTCAAATTACTTCAGTTTTTTCTTTATTTGTAATTTTTCCGCATGAATTTTTTTACACAAGAACATGTATGACACAATCCTATCGATTGTGCATTTTGTTTAGAGGGAGGAATTTACAATAATAATAATAATAATAATAATAATAATAATAACTCTTTATTTCTGTTTCCTGGAAATTGTCAAGGATGTGTAATTGCTATTAGTTTGAGTAAGTTAAAATGACAGTTTTAGTTATTTATTATACAGTAGTAAAAAGAGAGACACTTGAACATAATGTCTCTTATGCAGTAGACAAAGGATTTATATCATACGGAATATTCTAATGAAATAGTCTGAATCTTCTGGGTAACATGCAAGTAAAAAACTCACGCTTACATAAGTACATTTAGTATGGTGCAATAGTACAATAAGTACAATAGTATGGTGGTAGTTCAGCTGTTTTCTAAACCAGTGTTCCCCAACCCTGTTCCTGGAGGCACACCAACAGTGCACATTTTGGTTGTCTCCCTTATCTGACCAGTATATTTCTGGTCCTCGAGTCTCTACTAACAAGATGATGAGTTGATTCAGGTGTGTTTGATCAGGAAAAGTTGGAAAATGTGCAGTGTTGGTGTGCCTCCAGGAACAGGGTTGGGAAACACTGTTCTAAACAGTAACAAGCTGCATTTCTTATTGTCACAGTTGAAAACTGCTTAATTGATGCTGCTTAATATTTTTGTGAAAACCTTGATAACTTTTTGTTAGATTTATTTGATAAATAGAAAGTTCAAAAGATCAGCATAGACTGCACTGTAAAAAAAATTTAAAAACACAGTTTGTTGAGTCAGCTTAAAATAATTTGTTACACTGCTGCATTAAAATTTTAAGTTCAGTCAACTAAAATAAGTTTAGTTAACTTGAAATATTAGGTTGTACTAAGTAACAACTTAGATATTTGTGTTTGCTAAACTTAACAGATGGGTAAGTAACCCAGCTGCCTTAAAATGTTAAGTTGATTCAACTCAAATATCTAAGTTGTCACTTAGTATAATTTAACATTTAAAGTTGAATAAACTTTTTTTTTAATTTACTGAACTTAAAATTTTAAGGCAGCCAGGTTACAAATTATTTTAGGTTGACACAACAAATTGTTTTTTACAGTGTGTCTCTTCTGTTTGTTGTGTCCTTTTATTGAAAGTATTAATTTAAAACTTTCTGCTGCTCGAACTTTTGAATGTTGTTTCTTTCTGGGTGGTTATTTACACCCAGCCAGAGAATTCACTGTACACAGTTTTATTAATTTATTGCGTCTCTTCACAAATGCACAATGTTTGTGTGTACATAGGCGAGTGAGCGCGTGGCAAAAACCGTCTCACAACCATCTTGACGTTTCACACCACACTACACACATCGGGTGTCAGAGGGAACAGTCGCAGGCAATTAAAAGGCCTAAAACTGATGCTTGAACACACACACGCATGCACACCAGGGAGTGGCTGAGAACAATTTCAGGCAAGGTTGTATGGCAATCCTTGGGGAAGCCTGGCTCAGCTAAGAAAGGACTTTAGAGAGGGAACTGAAGGGGAAGGTTACAGGGAGAATTCAACCTCTGAAACGATATATATATATATATATATACCCTAACCACACGCTCAGGGTCGAGGTAGAAGCAGAGAGTATTGTACAAGTCTTTTGTAAAAGAGCACCCCCACGGCCCTGTGGGCTGCTAAACCAGACATGAAATTCTAGCTCTGTATTCGAATGAAAATAGAAAGCGCCTGTTTGTTGCAGCTCCAAACAGTATGATTTCTTATAGCAATATGTGACATTCACAGTTCATTGACTAAGACAATTTACCTTATGTACTTTCTCCTGTACGTATCCCCCTGGTGAAACAGAAACTAGTGTTTTGATTACAAAATCATGAAGTGAAGAGTCTCAAAGCCATCTTCTCCCTCTCACTCTCTCTTTCTCCTCCTAAGCGTTGGAGTTTGAAAGTATCCCAAATGAATTCCTTCGCAGGTGATTTGTTTGAAGAATAGTAGCTCTGATAGATTTAGGGTGGAAAGGAAGTCATAACCACATCAGTGGCTCTGACGGCTGGGCAGGGAGACCGGCGGCGGGCGGCTCCATCACTCAGGAGATGACTGGCTCTTTACATATCTCAGGCCTCGTGCCAATAGCTGCCACTGCCTGCTCTTCTCATCCATTCTGTCTGGAGTTCAAGAGTTACAGCGGGCCGTAAATCCCACCTGAGAGCTCATTACTTTCCACGTTTGACGTCAAGGACGAGCACCCCTACCCCTCAGGCACCCACAGCCCTTGATGTCCACCCACAAACCCTCTCTCCGGCCGAATATTGGACACATTGGTGCATGAAGTAGAACTTGCACAACTATGCATGTTTACTAGTTGTCCAGAAAAGTGCTCAACTTAGGTAAGCGTTTGCCTTGTGACTCAACATGCCCTGTAGAATCAGCAGGATTCAGAAATTCCAAAAGCCAGTTGTGTTTCTTCAAGGGACGTCAGCACTTTATTTTGCACATACAATTCTTAAAAAATAATAATAATAATAATAAAAAACTTTAGGTAACAAACAAACAAAAAGTTCCTTGTATTTTGTGCACATAAAGTTGAATGTGCTTTTCAAGAATGAAATTTACCCAGGTTGTCACTAATTTAATTTCTTCCTCAACAATTATTTTATTTTATTTTATTTTTATAGGAAGAACATATTAAATTGATCAAAGGTGACCGTAAAAACTTTTAGATTGCTACAGAATATTTATATTTCAAATAAATGCTGTTATTTTGAACTTTCTCTTCATCAAGGAATTAGTTTTCGCAAATCATATTTATCAGCACATTAATTATAATAGGAAATGTTTCTTGAGCACCAAATCAGCATATTAGCATAATTGGTTTCACTTTATTTTGATGGTCCCTTTAACATATTCTGTTGACTATAAGTAAACTATAAGTCTACTAACTCTCATAAGAGTGTTAGGGTTAGGATTAGAATTTAATAAAGCGTCACCAAATGATTTCTGAAGGATCATATGACTGAATACTGGAATAACAGCTGCTAAAATTATATGTGACATTTAAAAAATAATAATAATAATAATTTAAAATCAGCTATGGTGAGCATAAAAGACTTCTTTCAAAAACATTTGAACATCTTACAGACCGTGAGCTTTTAAACAGTAGTGTATATATTTTGTTTTCTGGAATGAATTTTGTCCTTGAAATAGTTTTAGTACATCCATTGCATGATTGAGCATATTGTTAAATGCATTTCTTTCATAGACATCGTGTCTTTGAATTGCGTATCAAATTAGAGAGATTTTTGGTACACATTTAGCTTTTTTTATGTTTCCATTGACAAAATACAGTTGGCATATGTGTTTTGTGTGCAAAATGCTTTAAATGTTACATTTGGTCACAAAATGCTGCATTTCATGCAACCTGATCTCAGGACGAAAATGTACCTGGGGGAACTTTTTCGCAAGACACGAAATACATAGCACCATGTACGTTTCGTGACATATTTGATGTGAAATGTCCACTGAGTGGGGCTAAAAGAGTGTTAGTTTTTTTCCTCAGAACAGAGGAAAACGTACATATGGAATGTTTTATGCAATGTTGGTTTTGTATGTGTCATCGCTGACCTGACTTGAAATGTCTGTTGAGTGGCGCTAACTCTAATGCTTAGTGATGTTTTAAAATAATGTGCCGTCTACACTACCAAAACCTATCTGATAGTGTGAACAAAAGTGAATGTGATGTAAAAACACAATTGCAAACATGTCGTTTTAGCTTGTTTTTCAATCTCTCATCTTTGAGCTCTTTCAACATGAGTCATGTTTTTCACAGGATTTGTACCCAAGGATTCTGCATCCTAATTCCAATTCTGTGCTGGCTGAGCTACCGAGCAAGCTTGTTACATCCGTTGTTGTGCCCATTTTCGACCCCCTGCCAAATTATTTAATAAATTTAATATAACAACAAATAAATGTACAATTTAAAAACATACTGTAACAATACTATGCATGTTTTCATCCATATTACATAAAAAAGTCAATTAAATATTGTTTTAAATAATTTCAATAGCATTTATGCTGGTAAGGGTGTTTTTGGCCTGTCTCTCACTATGATTTTTCTTTTTCAGTAGGACTTTTAATTTGTAAAATGAAGGCAAAATGATATAAAAATCACATGTAATATTCTTCTAAATATAGTCTCATTGTTAAGCAGTGTTTTTGGTATGCAAGTATGCATTTTTTCCATAAAATATAAATCATTTTATTAGTGTCCCCTGATTTCATGTCAGCCCTGTTACCTACATTACCACTTGTGAAATAATGTATATTCAAGTGGCATCACTTCTAGGAGGTTACATCATTTCTTAACCAGGATTCCAACACTTACAACACAAGCATGTTTCTCTCACTCCTCTATAATTTTCTATTTTTTGATGATTTATGAGGCTTGACTGAGAGGGCCATCATGCAGTGTCAATACTGTTACCATTTTTAAAATGTTCATTTAAACAACTATTTCTTACATTTATTATATTCAATATCTACAATCCTTTCAAAGTGTACAATGTGTGCTTTTGTGAACCTGACTATTAGCTAGCAATTAGCGAATTTGTTTGAAATTGTCAACCTCTTACTCTTTAGAGTAACAGGTTTTGAAATGTGGGTAACAGGGATGACATTGATTAGGGTTGTTTTTAAAGACTGTCTGTGTAAAATTCAAACATTTTAAAGGTATGAGTTCTAATACCTAGTAACGTTTGTGTCTGTAACAGGGTTGACAGAAAATACCAAAACATGAGGTAGAAAAATGACATAATAAAATACATAGCCTGAGATGGCAAACTACAATTTCTTGTCATTTTAAGGTGTCTGCATTTCATGGATATTTAAAAAAAAAAAAAAATGATAAAACATTTTATTTTTACATTTTTATAAGTGGAAAAGGCACCAGTGTCATGGAATGATGCCAAAACATAAGGAGCTATAATCATAACGATGTACGAAAACGATTACAAGTGCTCGCTGCTTGGCCACCACTACTCACCTTATTGGTATGTATTTTGTCATGACAGGTTTTTGTCATGATCAGGTAGATTTAATGTCACGCAGTTCATTCAGTTGTTTTTTTCTAAAGATCTGTGTCAAAAAAAAGACACTGGACATCACAGTCTAAATGTAAAAATTGTGATGCACATCAAATAGTGGTGAAAGTTATACCTTAAAACTCAGATATGGAGATATCAGAGACAACCTCCTGACCCTGGTCTTTCTATAGTCCCTGGAGAGTCGGTGTCATGAGAAATTTGCCGTCGGGGGTAAATGCAGCAGCAATAATGCAGATAAATATGGGGGTTCTGAGCATCTCTGCATGAGCATGTCTCCCAGCAGGCCACAGAAGAAGTGAATATAAATCTCCCAGCCAGGCCTCATAACTGCAGCCTCTGTCAGGCCTGATGTAGCACGGACTGCTCGTAAGTCTGGCACTAAGATGCTTTATCCCCCCTCTCTCTTTTTCTTAGATGAGAAGAGAGGGAGTGACAGGGCTGATTTTAATTCCTTTCTCATGGGGCCGGCAGACACGGCTTTGAGCTTGACTTATGGGCGAGCCATTTAAATAAAGATTGAAAGATTGTTATAGAGTCAGAACGAGAGGAAAAGGATGGGATTGAACAAGAAAGAGTGAAGGAGACGGAGACTTAGCACTACTGGGAAGTTGTCTTTCCTGTTATCTTTGTGTATGTGTGTGTGTGTTTCAGGAAGTGCAAGAGTTTTAATTAACACTGCGAGCAGAAAGAGGGCAGGCTTATCTCTGAAGCGGCTCTGATTGGCCGGTAACGTGAATCTGTCGGCATGCGCGTTCACACTTCAGTGGCAATCAACCAAATTATTCCGCCTTCATCCGCCGAGGCTAGCTGTAGACTTAACCTGCCTCATGTGAATTCGCAAGCAGGAGTTTGAAAACGACTCGCGGTGACACTCTTAATCATTGATCCAGATGGGAGTGTGTACCCGCAGATTTCCAGCAGGGTTTTGTATTTCCTCTACGAACAAAACGTTTGTCTGTGCAGCATTAAAAAGCTGTGTAAATAATTAATCTGTCTGCAAGGTAGTGCGCAACAACTACTTCTTTGAAGTAGCGATGGCACAGATGGGCACCTGATGGCAACAGTATACACACTCGCAAACACACACACACACACTATGCAAGAGTCAAAAATTCACTAAATATCACCATATGGCACTGAATAAGCCATTGACTCCTGCTCCTCTAGGTCAGAGTATGATCCACTCCCACTCTCTCTTTTTGACATGCAGGTACATGCATGTATGCATGTGTGCATGTGCGCATTTCATAGTCCAGATTAGAATTCACTCAATCTATCGTCTCCTACACACTTACGTGACATTGATGTGCTATGTGCATTTGCGTTTTCGAATGTGGTTTAAAAACTTGATTTTTAGCTGTTGAAATGCAATTGTCAGCTAAGGATAACTCATTTCGCTATAGGCACATGCTGTCTAAGAGACTGTTTCTGAGTGCTGTCAGAGTTATTTTTGCCACTTTATAGGCCTGCCCGTCTTTACAAGTATCCTCGTAAACACAATAATTTAGGTTTTAAGTAAAAACAAACAGCTGAGAAAGAAAACACATGTAATAGTATATTGGATCCGGGCTGCTCTTAAAGTGATAGCTGTCTAATATTCCTGCTGTCTGCCGTCCATGTTAATCAAACAACAAAAGAGAGGAAACCTCTCATTGCTCTTGACTAAATCACTTTTGTAACTTTAGTAAGAAGAAATATATATATTTAATTTACACAGTAAAGAATATGCAGTGTTTTTATACATTTTATTACTCGATTCAATGTAATAATAATAATAAGTTTAATAAGTATTTCTTTTCCAGGGCTCAAAGCGCTTTACAAATCAAAACATAAATGCAACAAAAACACAAGAAACAATACAGTGTATGTATCAAACATTACAGGCAATCATAGTATAAAAAAATGCATAGTCCGGAATGAGGATACATATAAACCTACGTATGCTATGTAGCATTTCTTATTTATTTGTTGTACTGTATTTTTTTTTCCTTGTAATTAATTTCTTATTCTTTTTAATCGCTGACTGTTCTCAGTATTATTTATTTATTTATTATTGTTATGTAGCTTCTTCCGTGCATAAATGACCAAAAGCTTTAAAAATAATGTAAAAATATTACTATTCAGAAATTTGCGGTCAGTGAGAATGTTTAAATATTTTTTAAAGAAGTTTCTAATACTCACCAAGGGTGGAGTTCATTTGATTAAAAATACTGTAAAACAGTAACATGAAATATTATAACAGTTTAAAATTACTGTTTTTATTTTTATATATTTTATACAGTAAAATTAGTGCTGGGCAATGATTAATTGTGATAAATCGCATCCAAAATAACAGTTTTTGTGTACATTATAATATATGTGTTTACTGTACATATTTATTATGTATATATAAATACACATACATGCATGTATATATTTAGGGAAAATATGTTATGTTTTTAAAGAATTTTCAAAGAATTTATTTGCAAAAACAGATAACTCAGTTTTATTATTTTCTAAAATCATGTTTGTTATGTTATCATGTTTTATTGTGTTAGTTAGCTGTATTTTAATCAAACCAGTCTAATCAAAACCAACTACTGTTTGATTGAGATTAATTGGAATGCACAATGAAAAAAACATAATTTTTGAAAATTATATTTGAAAATCTGTTTCATATTAAATATATTTATATATAACTCTTCATATTAAATATACATATATATATATATATATATATATATATATATATATATATATCATAAATCGTATGAATATAAATATATACATGTAAATACATGTGTTTATACATAATAAATATACACATTACACACACACATATATATATAAACAAAAAAACTTTTATTTTGGATGCAATTAATCGTTTGAACAGCACTAATTAAAATAGAGATTTTTTTTTTTTTTTTTTGTAATCTTTTCATACAAAGTTCAGAAGAGCAGCATTTTTTAACTACATCTTTACTGTCCCTTTAATCAGTTTTATGCATCCTTGCTAAATAAAAGTATTATTGTGAATTATTTTCAACAAAATCTTATTAACCCCAAGGTCAAACCCTGAAAAGTGAACAGCACCAAATATTGTACTGGATTAAGTTTAATTTTTATTCAGTCCTTTTGATTAATTTAGCTCTTTATGTGAACAGACAATTCACTTCACTTTTCAGTTCCACATTTAGTGTGAAAGGGCCTTCAGGTGTGGTACCCTCAATAGCACAGAGTGTGTTTAATTCCCTTCCTGGTTCCTCTTTAAGCATGTGATGATGGGAAAGTATTGAAAGCCCAGGGCTGATCCAAGAACGGCACTTTAGATATAGAACACGCCGCTCTCTTAGGAGATTGAAAGTCTTTCTTGCTGTAGGTCAGTGAGTGGGGCTGAGAGATCTGGCTCATATCTTCCTCACTCATGTATTTATGGATGACTCTTTCTTTATCCAGTGCTTTATCTAATGACGGAGGCCCCCACTGGGTTTCAGTGAGGACGTCTGAGTGCGAGGACATTCGCGGACCACACACACACCTGATATGCTCTGAATGACTGACATCGGTGCTCCTGTCAGACCGCTTTGAGATAGCGAAATGGTAAAAAAGGTTGATCTTATTGATAGCAATTGTATATTTGTATTGTTCATTTGCTCTTTTTGCTCCTTGGAGTTTGTGCTTCAGGATGTAAGACATTGTCTTGTGGGATTCCAGTTTAAATGTCATGAACATTTCCACTGCTCACTCTCTCGCAGCTTTCGACTGCTCTCCTCAGCACAAGGACAGGACACTTGACTTGTGCTTGTGTGGACGAGGACTTTAATTATGGCCACGGCACTGAGAGCCATGACCTTCTGCTCTGGAACGTGCACCACAAACCCGCACGGCATTTCTTCACATCTCTCCCAGAATTCGTACTCTGACACTCCTTAAACCCGCTCAAGTTTAGCTTACTCCACCTTTCTCTCAATTGCGAGCTTCTGCTGGGTTATTTTCATCGGCTTGATGGACATTTTTAGCCTTGCTAACTCGATGTGTTTTAGGAGGTTGTTATCCTCTTGGATTTACTTGGAGTGTCATCAGCACTTGGAATGCTCCCAACGTCTACCTATTAAAACAAGCTACTTTTCATCATCTCATTATTAGATTTCTAAAAAGCCTAGAGCTTATTTTCAAATCCTGACGCTCGCTGATCAAAGGCTGGTCCACTTAAAAAGAAAAGGAAAAAAAGACTAAGTAAGGTGTTGGAGAGTACAAAGATTGAATGCAAAACATAACCTTTCCTCTTTGCTTTATTAGTTCCCAAGAATTATTTTATAGCAAACTCCCTTTTTTTTCTTCCCCATTTTGCCTTCCTAACAGAATTTCGCCTCCTCATAAAAGAGTTATTTTCCTGCAACGTGTCCTGAAAGTGTCACGCCGTCACCGTCACTAGCCTTCACCCCATAACACGCAAACACAAACATTAATCTTAGAGATATGAAAGGCTTTTGAGACGGCAGTATATCATCTTGTTAGCTTTCCAATAAACTCATTGGTGGGGTCCGCTATGATGGGAAAGAATTGCATTAATAATACTGAGAAAAATTATCAGCAAATCTCAGTGCATTACCTGTCCGCAGGCCTTTTTTATTGGCACACTTGCTGTCTTGCTTACGAGAAGCACATTATTTAATGTTTGGAAGTCAAGAAAGCATCCGATACCAAGACTGTGCTGTATTAGGCTTGAAAGTACCAGCTAATGCTGCTTTTATTATTTATTCACTCTTATGTTGTTCTAAACCCATTGGCTGTTATTTGCACTGAATACAAAGTTAAACCTTTGTAAGGACACGTTACATAGCTCCTTCCATTCAACTACAATTCATAGTGACCTGAAAAAGATCTTTCATAAAAAAAAAATCACAAAATTCTAACCTTTAATTGAATGTAAAGAAGAAGTCCACTTCCAGAACAACAATTTACAGATAATGTACTCACCCGCTTGTCATCCAAGATGTTCATGTCTTTCTTTCTTCAGTCGTGAGGAAATTGTGTTTTTTGAGGAAAACATTTCAGGAATTTTCTCCATATAATGTACTGATATAGTGGCCCTATTTTGAACTTTCAAAATTCAAACAATCCAAAATGCGGTTGTAAACGATCCCAGCCAAGGAATATGGGTCTTATCTAGCAAAACAATCATTAATCATTAATCATTAAAAAAAACACAATTTAAATACTTTTTAATCTCAAACGCTGGTGTTGTCTTACTCTCCCTGAACTCTGTGTATTCTAGCTCAAGACAGTTAGGGTATGTCGAAAAACTCCAACCATATTTTCTCCCTCAACTTCAAAAATCTTTTCAAAATCATCCTACATCGCTGCAGAAGTACCGACCCAGTCTTTGCAAAGTAAACATGCAAAGAAGATAAAACACCCTTAACAAAAAAGGTGAAACAGCGATATAAGTTGAGGGAGAAAATACGGTTGGAGTTTTTCAACATACCCTAACTGTATTGAGCTAGAATACACAGAGTTCAAGGAGAGTAAGACCAGGTGAGCGTTTGACATTAAAAAGCATATAAATTGTATTATTTTTATGAAAATAACTGATTGTTTCGCTAGATAAGACCCTTCTTCCTTGGCTGGGATTATTTACAGCCGCATTTGGGATCGTTTGAAGCCGCATTTAAACTGCATTTTGAAAGTTCAAAATCCCCGCTTTTGAACTTTCGAACCATACCAGTCCATTATATGAAGAAAAATCCTGAAATGTTTTCCTCAAAAAACATAATTTCTTTACGACTGAAGAAAGAAAAACATGAACATCTTGGATGACAGAAGGGTGCGTACATTATTTGTAAACTGTTGTTCTGGAAGTGGACTCCTTTAAGCAATGGAAAGTGGGGGGGATAATCTCATTATGAAATAAATGTTTTTTTTTGTTTTTTTCCTAGTTCACGTTGGCCACAATTATTGGCACCCAGTTATTGTAATATCTTTTTTGCAAAATAACAGCTCTGAGTTTTCTCCTATAATGCCTGATGAGTTTGGAGAACACCTGACAAGAGATCGAGACCATTCCTTCATTCAGAATCTCTCCAGATCCATCAGATTCCCAGCTCCATGTTGGTGCTTCTCTTAAATTCACCCCACTTATTTTCTATAGGGTTCAGGTCAGGGAACTGACATATTTCTGTGTTGATTTTGATTGGATCGTTGTCCTGATGGAAGTTCCAACCACGGCCCACTGTAAGATTTCTAACAAAGGCAGTCAGGTTTATATTGTTTATCTGTTAGTTTTTGATAGAATCCATGATGCCATGTTTTTGAACAAGATCTCCAGGATCTCCGGCATGGGGTACTTTTTATCCCTGTTTGCGCACATTTGGTGGGTTTTGCTGCCAAAAAACTCTCTTTTTTGTTTTATCTGACCATAGAAGCCAGTCGTGTTTGAAATTCCAGTTGTGTCTGACAACCGAACATGCTGGAGTTTGTTTTTGGATGAGTGAGGAGGATTTTTCTTGAAACCCTCCTGAACAACATGTGGTGATGTACGGGTTGTTTGATATTCTTTTTAGGATTTCTGACCCCAGCTCAACCCCGTCGACGATATAGACACATGTCTTCCAGGCAGATTTGTAACATCTTTAGTTAACTGGAACTTCTTTATTATTGCCCTGATGGTGGAAATGGAGAAGCTTTAACTATTTTCTTAAAGCCACTTTCTATTTTGTGAAGCCCAACTATTTTGTTGAAGCCCAAAACTATATTCGTTGATTTTACTCCTTGTGATGGATGATTAAGGTGAATTTGGCCTTTGTGTTCCTCATATTTATAATCCTGTGGAACATAAAGTCATGGCTGGACAGTTTCATTCTCCTAGTCACCCTGGTGTGCTAAAAAATGTTTAAATATGAATGGGAAAATACACTTTAGAGATATTTTACTCATAAGAATGTCTATGGGTGCCAATAATTCTGGCCAACGTGCATTGGAGAAAAACATTTATTTCATAATGTGAGTTTCCCCAAACTTTCAATTGTTTTACCTCAATGAAAGGTCAGAATTTTGTGAATGTTTTGAATGGAATATCAAAAGATAGAGGATGCAGATTTATTTTCACAGCCGCCTTTGCTCATATTTACCAAGGGTGCCAATATTAGATGTAATATAGTAATATTGAATTACAATGCCGCATTGGTTTTTATTGTATTTATTGTATTTTTGTAAGGTCAGGAAGTGCCAGCTAATACGGACTGAAATTCTAATAAAATCATACTCAAATGTTTATTGTGTGCCAAGCTGAGCTGTAGTATCGGTAATAGCATCACTCACGTCGGTGAGTGAATTTTAATAGACAAATTGCCAGTTATTACCTTAGACTTTCGTACGGACACACACACACACACTTGATGGAGAAAGCTTTCAGGCTTGGCCTGAGCTCATAACAGATTAGGTGGTGTGTGAATGAAAGTTATCTTTGCTTGGTGTACTTCAGCAGCATTAAAATTTTTTTTAAAAAAATAGAGACGGAGAGAAATAGAAGGACCAGTCGAGCGTTAACCGCTTCGTCTACGGGTCTCCATTAGTCAAGGATGATTAACTGTGCATGTGTCTGTGTGTATCTGTGTTTATGCAACAAATAACCTCAGAAACACTTTTACCTAACCATAAGTGCCATAGGATTACAATGAAACCTTTCTCAGCTGTGAATAAAATGTATGTTTTGATATATTATTAACCTTGTTCTAATCTGAGATGCAGTCGAGGGCACAGCAGGACCTATTAATTCGGTCATATAGATGCTACTGTCATAATATCACGTCAATGGCGAGGGCCCTTTCCTGGCATCGCTGACAGATGACTGAGCAAATGAACATTCAACCCTGTTGCTAATGCCACATGTCGAGACAATCATACACATCTCATTGCAATATGTCAGCTGTGCCACAGGTGACCGCTGCTAATGTCAACATTATGTCTATGATGGTAAGACTACAACCCATGTACGTCTCTGTATTCTCGGAGGCTGACGATCATATCATGTATGAAATGATAAACGAATCGTCCGCAATTGCATAGAGGCTGGATTATCAGACAGTTTTCGTAAACTATAAACAGCAAAGATGACTGTTATAGGAGGCAGATAACACTCATTTCTCATCAGGTGTTCTGCATATAATAACGGGTGGATCAATACCACTTTGATCTTCCTCAGATGGAGCTTTGATTTGACTCCAATGCTCTCATGTTCCCTGAAAACCAGTCGACATAAAACAAACTATTTTCTTTCATTTTTGTCTGTCTTATAATGTTGATATTCAAAGAAATTCAACTTTTGAAACCTACAAATAGTCTGCACTTAACAGCAGGGTTTAGCGAATAGGGTGATGTAGAGTTCTACCATAAAACATCTGTGAATAACTTTTTTTAACTATTGACGTGGCCTTGAATAGATTCCTGTACTCACAAACACAATGAAACATTTGTTTTTGGTTGATAATGGTGTTATATGGATAGTCTACCCAAAAGTAAAAATGTTATCATCGACTCACCTTCATGATGTTCCAAACCTGAATGACTTCTTTTTTTCTGTGGAACACAAAAGAAGGTATGTGTGTGTATTTCTGTCCATAAAATGGAAATGATTGGTGCCGGTGTTATTTTAGACCCTTCTGACTTTTATTGTACTGTATGGACAAAAACCTTTGAGAGGAAAGTTATATAGTATTGTAGATTTGAAATTACATAAAGTTGAGTAAATGATTACAGAATTTGTCCCTTTAAAAAAATAGTTCAGCCAAAAATGTAAAAAATTATTAAAGTTTACTAAGGCCATCCAAAGCTTGTTTCTTCATTGAAACAGATTTGGAGAAATTTAGCATTACATCACTTGCTCACCAATGGATCCTTCTGCAGTGAATGGGTGCCGTCAGAAGAAGAGTCCAAACAGCTGATTTAAAAAACAAAACATCACAATAATCCACTAGTAATCTACATAACTCTATCAGGTATGTCCTGTGAAGCGAAAAACTGTGTGTTTGTAATAAACAAATCTGTCATTAAGATGTTTTTAACAGTTGCTTCTGGCTCAAATACAAATCCAAGTATATTGCTTTCAATATCCAAAATATTGCTTTCTCCAGTGAAAAAGTTGTCTTGTCTCAATCAGGAGAGAAATATTTACAGATCAAGCACAGTTTACAAGCAAAAACAGTCATTGTTGGTGGATTTTGGTGTAAGAGGACAGCAGGGAATGGACTTTTTCAGGGTAGGATGTGTTTTGATGGATTATGGACAGGCATTTCAGTCAGAAGTGACAGTTTAAAGTTAACACACCTTAATGAAAGATTTGTTTCTTTTAAAAACAGTTTTTTACTTCACTTGGTGATAAATGATGGACTGAAGTAGTGTGGATTACTTGTGTATTAGCAGATGTTTTTATCAGCTGTTTGGACTCTCATTCTGCATTCTGACAGCACCCATTTACTACAGAGGATCCACTGGTGAGCAAGTGATGTAATGCTAAATTTCTCCAAATCTGTTCTGATGAAGAAATAAACTCATCTGCATCTTGGATGGCCTGCGGGTGAGTACATTTTCATTTTTGGGTAAAATGTTCCTTTTAGTTTGCTATTAATTCAGTGCTTTTTAGCTGCTCTGAATAGCCACAGCTGTCTTGTTTAATCTTGGACATGTTCACATTAAGAACACCGGCCCTCTAACATATTATAGTTCTTTGGAAACACATCAATGTCACGTTCACCTCCTGGCCCCGGAGGGAAAATGCCGCATCCCTCGTTTCCTCCATTCAGTTGTACAAAATGCCCAGCTGACCTTTACATTTTACACATTACTCTTAGCATTTTCCATCCATTCCAGTTCACATGGCTGTCAGTCGCTTATCAATTCAGTTGTGTGTGCTTGAAGAGAGTGTGTGTGTTGGCTGCTTGACTAGGTCTCTCCTGCCAGTACAGTCTGGATCTGGCTAATACATCATGTATGATCTGATGTATGCATACTTTATCAGGAGGAGACAGGCGGATGTACATAGCTCATCCCAATATACTCTTCCCAATAGGCGATCAAAAGCCTTTTCCAAGATGGACTTCTCCCTGGCTATCCATTCTAGACGCTGGAGGCTTTGGGGAACTCGATGACCCGAAAGAAAAAAAACAGGACTTTTTCTTAGGTTTTTGCCCCTGAACTGGGAGGTGGCAGCTGTTATAAATGGGAGGACAAATTTTTACATTTGTCCTAAAGATTGTCTTTGTACCAAGTCCAGATCAGGTGTGATGCGATAAAGGGACAACTGATAAATTCTAGGTGTTCAAGGTGTTCATTTGAGTGTGTGTGTTCTTATTTCGACTATACTTGTGAGGACCAAATGTCCTCACTTATATTCTAAAAATACTTTGGACAACCCACTAGTGAGGACATTTACTGTTCCTCACTTGTTAAAACGATGCATTTATTTACATCTAGTGTTCTGCACATGTTTTTATGATGGGTAAGTTTAGGGATAGTAGTTAGGCTAGATGTTGGAAAATATCATTAACCTGACAAAAAATCTGTGGAAGTCTATGCAATGTCCTCACTAAGACAGCAAAACTAACATGTGTATGTGTCTATCAGTCCAGTCTACGTCTGTTAAGGATGGCTTTCTGATGGCTTGTGGAGAGAAACTGTTATACAGTCTGTTCGTGAGAGCCCGAATGCTTTGGTACCTTTTTTCCATGAGGGTGAAGAGTTTGTTTGAGGGTTGTGTGTGGTCAGCCGCTATGCTGTTGGCTTAGCTGATACAGTGTGTGGTGTAAATGTCCGTGATGGAGAGAAGAGAGACCCTGAAGATCCTGTCTGCTGCAGGGTCTTGCGATCCGAGACGACGCAATTTCCAAACCGGGCAATGATGCAGCTACTCAGGATGCTCTTAGTAGTCCCTCTATAGAATGTGATGAGGAATTGGTGGTGGGAGCTGGGATTTTCTTAGCCTTCGCTGGAAGTAGAGACGCTGCTGGGCTTTCTTGGTTATGGAGCTGGTGTTGAGAGACCAGATGAGGTTCTCCACCAGGCGAACGCATATGAACTCTGTGTTCTTGACAATTTCGGAGTCAGTCTAAAATATAAGATTTAAGAGAAATGTTCCTTCTTCCAAATTGTGTTTGCTCTGCCTACTTTGATATTTAATTGGTCCAAAAGCACATTTCACAAAGCTGCACTGTAAACATCAAATACTGTATATTGAGAGACTGGCTGTGACTTTGACACATTATACTGCATTTTTGCTTTCAATGTGAGTCAAAATAAATGACCTGTCACTGGAAATTTCTTATCAACAAATCAGCATACTGGAATGATTTCTGAAGGATCATGTAATACTGAATACCATAGTAATGGCAGCTGAAAATTCAGCTTTACAATCACAGGAAAAAATACATTTTATAATATAGCTGCAAGCAGCGATTACCAGGGTTCAAGCTCTTTAAGGCACTTAAGCACATATTAAAAAAACATTACATATTTAGCAGGCATGTAACCACCTAAATCAATGATTTAAAAAAAAAAAAAAAAAGATTTTTGGCAATACAATACTAAAATTCTATTTACCATAGAAATATCATGTTTTTTTTTTACATTTATGACAGTTACAGTGGCAGCTGTGATCTGATCTCTCTAAAACTTTGCATGCTTGTTTAAAATCACCTGTAGCATGTGCCCACCAGGTTTCGTGAAGTTTTGAGTTTTCATTTAGGCTTTATAGGCTTTTGGGTGTATATGGACAGGCCTCTTTTTTAAACAACCCCGTTATAGCTTTGGACAAAGACCGTGCTTACCAATTTTTACGTCGATAGGACAAACGGTTCTGTAGTTATGGTCGTTTTATTGTTTTTTTCCCCTTTTATAGCATTACTAAGTGGCCAAAGCTCCGCAACTTTTTTCACGTGACCTCAGATTCAGCTCTCACATACTCGTCGTGAGTTTGGCAAAGATATCTCATTCTGCCCTTTTCAAACGTTTTGGTGTCCCTTTGCGTCAGATAGTCGAAAGTTCAACCTTTTTTTGATAATTATTGATATTTACTCTCCAGAGAATCTTCCTGGACTGCCTTGGCTCTGATCGGACGAAAAACTTATGACTAGTTCGCAAAAGTAAATTTAAAAAAAAAATGCTAAATACCTGAAAATCCAAGGCATGCGTTTTGTCCGGCTTGAGCTAAGGATTTCAGCGACATAAGACACTTGAGCCTGCGACGACTGGTTTAGGAGTTATGAGTGATTTCGTGTTTCTGTTCGCTGTAGCGCCTCTGTCAGGCCGATTGGGCAAGCGTTGGTGACGTTGTGGACTGTGTGAGTACTACCATTCCTCCAAGTTTCAAATCTCCATGACTTACAGTTTGGTCTGCCCACTCAGTTTTATGTGGAAATTGCTGATCCTTGGCCATTAAATGATCACAATGGGGTTTCAGCACTACACACTTGAACCCCTAAATATATATATTAATACAGAGAATGGATATTTTAAACTGTAATAATTACTGGTTTTATTGTATTTTTGCACAAATAAATGCAGCCTTTATGAGTGTGTAAGAGACTTTTTATAAAAACATTTATCGACCCAAAGTTTTGTTTGCTTGTGTGTGTGCATACTGTAAAATAAGTCACCGAGTTTCAAACTCCAGTGGTAGAAGAACCTAAATGATCTAGACAGCCATGGGCAGTTTATCTATATCAGCGTTAATCAATCATGCAGAACCCAGCAGAAACAAAATAACAAGATTAAAGATTTAAAAAATCAAAATTAAACTTGTTACAGTGTTCCCACTGTTTACCCAAACTTATCTATAGAATTAGAAATTGAATAAAACCCAACCAGGCTTTCATTTTGAATTTACTCTTCATATAAATCTCAATTTGGTGATAGGTCTCACTGTGACAGACTGTAAAACCAATTTTAGGAGAGAGTGTTGAGTTGGGGCTTGATATTGATCTGTCTCTTGTTGACTACTGCCAACCTCTTGTAACACAACAAAAAGGTATGAATGCGGACTCCTGAGGAGGGAAGGAGGGGGAAAAGAGTCTGATCTGAATGGACGCTGTGTAAAGGTTACAGTGCTATGTATTATTTCCCCTCCTCTCCACCTCTACCCAGGGGCAAAGAACAGAAAGAGGTGGGTAGGAGGTGCTTTTGTAAGAGGATTCTTGGGGACTATGTCGAGAGCAAAGATGGTTCACCCTCAAATATAATAGAAAATACACTGGGGAAAACATGAGAATGTGAGTTTCTGGGTGCAAGGGGATGTCAAAGAGAATGTGTGAGAGGAGAAAGGAGAGCAGGTAAAGTGTGTGTGTGTGGGAAGCCATAAAGCACTTTGCCTGGCAGGACTATTTTGAGGTATCTTTTTAATTTCATGCACGATGGCTCTCACATTTGTTTCCCCTCTTCCACTCATTTCCTCTCCCTTCTTTTTATCCCCACTCCAAACTTGTCATTTGTTGGCTTGTTCTGTCCCTTCCTCGTCTGCATACAAATTTAGGCCATGTTACATATATGTCCGTATTTTTGTGGCCTGTGAATAGCACATGAAATGGCAAATACAAAAAACCCAGACGCAATATGAGAAAAAAATAATGCTGCCTTCTGAAAAGTTTGTACTTAAGAGCTTGCAAGTCGTAATCACGGTGTGATGTGCTTTCAAGTGATTTTAGTCGGTAAGAAATGGAAGTGCTGGGGACTTTGGAATTTCTTTTTCATTTACTGACCAACACAGGAGTTTTTTAGTGCTTTAGAGCAACACAATAAAGAGCATATGCTGTACATTAGGCCAGTCTTGATGCTTTACGTGTTTTTTGTACTTTTAATGCTGCCACAGAAATTGATGGAAATGTAGTTATGTTGCACAAGCCTGTCACCTCATCAGTCAAGAAATTTATAGTATTTTCTGACATATTTTATGACTAGTATTAAGTGCTTTTTTTTTTTTTTTCCTCCTCCCTCTTCTATACACTGTACACTACCGCTCAAGATTTGGGAGTCTTGGAAAGTTTTCACAAAGACTGCATTTATTTGATGAAAAACACAGTAAAAACAATAATATTGTGAGATATTATTGAAACTATTTTCTGTTTTAATATATTTAATATTTAATTTATTCATGTGATGGAAAAGCTGAATTTTCAGCAGCCATTACTCAAGTCTTCAGTGTCAGTCTTCATTTTTTTTTTTTTAATGAAATGTAAATTTATGTCCAAGTTACATTTTCCTGGTTAAATAAACATTACTTACGCTATCAGAAAAATAAAAGAAATGACAAATTCTGTTATATATTTTTACATTAACAATGTAATCAATACAATATTTATTAAAACCAAGTATGAATCTTGAGTTAGTGTTTAAGAATTTTACATTTATTCCAAAAAAAGCCAACTTAATATAATTTATTTGTGAACCTATGCAATTCTTTTTAATAGTTAACTTATAACTATTTTTGAATTTTTTGGATCATCAGTCATCATAGCTTTGTAAATATTGATCACAGACATAGAGATGCTTTAATTTTCACCAAGCTGATTACTTACTAAAATCTCCCGCAGTTTTCATGTTATGTTAAGTCTTATTTTGACGTTACAACATGTTAATATCTAAAAGTATGTGAGTTGTTTACTTTTTTAAAATTCCATTAAAGCCATCATAGCCGATCATCGCCAGTCATATCCAATCATATCATCATATATGGGCTCAGGGGAGGTAAGAGTGATATGGATTCCCGCTGTAACTTTACCTGTGGGTGTCACTGTTGAACAGTGTTTCTTTAGGGTGTGTTCACACTTGTCACGTTTGGTTGGATTAAAACGAACTCCAGTACGATTGCTCTGTTAGTGCGGTTCATTTGAGTTAGTGTGAATGCTGCCATCCAAACCCTGGTTTTCACCAGACAAGTGGACTGAGACCACTAAGGGTGTGTTCACATTTGTAGTTCAGTTCGTTTGGTTTATTTGGTCTGGAGCAAAAAAGGAAAATTATACATTTGGTCCTGGTCCGTTTCCCATCTATTCTGGCATTTTTGACAGCGACCCTAAAGATCCTGAATCTAAAGGCATAATGATACAATTACAGCCTGATTGGTCGGGTTGAATGACGTATATTCCGTGACAGAACTAACCGAACACTCTAATCAAAAGGCGCGTTTCACTTAAAGTGGCTCTTTGTGAGTTCACAGGTGGTGAAAATAATATCATATACACACAACAATGAGCGCGCTTAGTCCACCGGATGGCATTAGGTGTAGTTGAGCAGACCGATCAGTGAATGGGTACTCTGATGTCATACGTGTGACATGGCGCTAGAACTTGAAACTGCTTACCTCAAACTCTTATTCCTTCCTCTTTCACAGCTTCCACTTTTTTTCAGCACACATAAAAACTACAACTGCCAAAGTGTGATTCATTATGCTCTTTTTGTTTACCACTAGCACATGCTAATGCCGTTTTATTCTTCCATATATAACGTGCGTCGTAGCCTACGAATTGATAGGTGTCATCATCATACAGTTTACATGCATGTCGTACCCAAGTTTATTAGCTCAATGTCACACAGTGTGATCAGTAATGATCTTATAGGATTGCTAAAATTGTGCACTGTGTAGAAGGCCTTTGTTTACCTGGTCTCATGGAAAAAAAAACGTACCTGGGGACACTTTTTCGCAAGATGCAAAATACGTACCAATAAGTACATATCACTGCAGTTTCCAAAAGAAATGAACATCAGAGGCAGTAAAACTCTGATACCTTTTATTCCTTTTACAGAAAGTATGATTTGCAGAGTTTCGATTAAAAAAAAAGTGTAATTTTCACACAATTACTTGAACAATATTATGTTATGACTTCAAAACAATTTTAATATGCTGGGGGAAGTGAAAACTGATGTTTTTGAATGTTAGCATGACACATCCAGCTTCATACCTATGGGTTTTCATTAACAGTAGGTTTGTTCGGTAGCTCACACACTACGGAGATGTACTTGAGAGGTGAAGAGCTCCGGTACAAATCCCATGTAACTACGGTTCGACAAAACAGTTCAAATCTGCATACACAGGAGATTCAAATGGCACGCTAACAAATGCATTTTTATATCAGTTTTGCATTTGTCAACACTATCAGGTAGGTTTAGGGTTGGGTTTGGTGTAGAGCATATTTCCAACACGATAGCGCATTACATTTTAGCAAAGTCCCCAGATATTTGAACTCTGAACCACCCCAATATGTACCTGAAGCATCGTAAAACAGCAATACGTACAAAACGTGCCAAGGTTTACATACACTGTTAGAAATCGCTGTAGATTTAGCAGCACAGTACTGTACCTACAGTACAATACCACATTTATATATCACAGGAAAATACTGTAATTTATATTGCATTCTGGGTAATTTTGACTTGGCAGGAATATTTTACAGTATATTTTAGTGTTGTTGTAACCTTGCTGTAGCCTGACTGTAATAGGCCAGGCAATAATACAGGACTGCTGTCAGGGTTAAATGTTCATGAAACCCTGGGCAACTTTTTCTGAGATTTTAGCAGAGGTGTTTGTGTTGCACATCATAGATGACAATGTTAGCATTTGTTAAGTTTAACTGTTGGAGAAAACTGGTTAATTTGGAGCTTTCTTGCACTATTTTCAAACTTTCGGGTTTAAAATCTACATTGTGCTGACGTCACAGTTTATGATGTGGCAATGGACTATAGTACATCGATGATGCGCTGGTGTCTCATAATTATTAATGAGGTGGCGTTTTCTTATCTTATGAGAAGACGCTTCTCCTATTTATTCACGACAGCCTGTGTTGATTTGCTATGATAGATGCTTCAAACAGTGAGATTGTGTATATTAACTGAGATAAATGTTCATGGATTGAGAGAGATTGCTTTTGATTGTTGTTTGGCTTCCCATAGAGTTCGACACAAATGCGATTCATAACGTTAGTGAGTGTAATAGCGCTATTTAAAGCTTCTTGACGCAACCCATCAAAATGATTATAAACGGCGCAAAATAAGCCTCAAAAGTTAATAGAGGTGCAACAGCGCGTTCATATATATGTTTTCGATGTAGAGTGCAAATGCCTGCGGCCCTTCTCCGACAGCTTATCAGAATTCTCGGCCCGAGTCCGACCCGAGTCTTTTTTCCCCTCTCCTCCCAAGATAGCTTATACACTACTGTTTCAGCTAAAATGGTTCCGTTTTAATGTAATGGCAACATGATTACATTTCGTTTAGTTTTTTAGCACAATCACTTGCTTTTTTTTCAGTGGAAACCACTGAAAATATTCCGTCGTTTTTGCTCATAATGGTGAGAGTAATACACAATTCAGAACTATAAAGGGTCTAATTTTATTTGTGTGCACTCATAATATCAACAAAACGTTAACGGTGCTTTTATTTATAAAATAAAGAATATAAAGAAAACAAACATGATGTCATCTCAACAGGCGCGCTTCACAAAAATTAACAGACCAATTTTGAGTAGACGTCACAGTGACGTCACATGCAGCTGCGCGCGCATAGTGGTTGCAGAAAAACACTGGTAACAAGTGGAGGTAAACGGGTAAAATCCATGGAATAAGAGAAACAAAATATTTTGTGCCTTTTGATGTCAAAATCAGAATGCAAATACTTTTTTATATAATACTGTAATCAAAGATGCCTTTTGAAGCTAAACGCAGATGTTTAAACCTACATACTATGGATGAAAACTGCTGATTACTCTACTTTTAAAGCATAAATTTGATTTAAAAAATAGGTCTACATAATATTCACATATTCTGTTCATAGGGGATATACTGTATTAGCCCTATAGTTACAGCATGAAATATTATTTAAACCTTTTACTATTAACATTTTTACATAACATTTTCTTTTTTCTCACAATTCTAACTTTTCTTTCTCACAAATGCAAGTTTATATCTCCTAATTCGGACTTTATAACTCGATTTAACAAAACTAGTGAGTTTGTAAATTCTGAGGGGGAGAAAAGCCAGAAGTGTGGGATATAAACTCTGAGCCGAGGGGAAAAGGGAGAATGACGACTCGTTTTTCCTCTAGAGTTGTGGGATATAATCTTGGAATTGTGAAAATAAAATCAGAATTTTAAAATTTAAAATCAAATTACCTTTTTTTTAATTCTTTTATCCCATGGTTCCATAGACTGCCATTTGAACCGCCCACAGAAAAAATGTTATCCCTGTTTCGGATCTTTAAGTTTATCCCACTATACATCAGTTTCGTTGAATAACAGTGCTTATCGCTGGGTGACAAGCTCTTGTAATATGCAAATAACATTTTGAAAATGACATCTAATTAATATAACCCATACTCTTTTTAAATCTAAGTATTGTGTACCCTATCCGTGTAAAGGCTATCTCTCCCGGGTTTTCTGCAACCATGCTGTGCGCGCATCCTGAATGTTTACAAAAACATCAAATATGCTTAAAAACACATATACTTATTATTTAAATGTTCTTATTTTTATTGGATTTCATGTATTATACTTTAAATAAAACTTTTGCAATGGGTTTGTAAAAGCTGTTTTAATACATGTTTTAGCCTGAGTTCTTGTCGCATTTACACACGTTTGACCATCAGGCGTCACAAGCGTGTGGTGTTTCAGGCGCTTAGTGAATCATTTTGCGCAGCAACTGGTTCAATTGATGCGAAGCTTCGAAAAGACTCGTTTCTCCCAACACAATAGGTGTGTTCGACTTAACTCGATCAAATTCTGACTCGAAGCAGTGCATGCCGGTTAGAAATTTTGTCGGACTTGAGGCGGCGCCGACGCCTCGTGACTGTCACATGTGGCATCAAAGTACCGCGATAGCCATTCGAGAGCAGCCGACTGACTCAGCCGGCGCAGTTTCTTCAGAGCGGCTGCAGGAGCTCTGATGACCACATGGCTGTTTCACGATTGGCCAGATTCACCGCATGACAACGATCACGTGTGTTTCGGGTTTATTCTAACATCCTCAAGTCCGATAATACTGACAAATCTGTGTTTTTAGAACAATAAAAGTGTTTTTACTGTAGTCGCAATGTTATATTGAGTCACATTTATTCATAAAACACCGACTTACTTTATTAGTATTTAAATAGTATATGTTTATGTTTAT